>NC_092292.1:11123995-11211495 GCF_036320965.1 Panulirus ornatus | reverse complement strand
TTCAAGGGTCGTGCCGTCGTGTTCAAGAGTCGTGTCGTTATGTTCAAACATCGTGCCGTCGTATTCAGGGGTCGTGTCGTCATGTTCAAGGATCGTGGCGTCATGTTCAAAGGTCGTGCCGTCGTGTTCAAGGATCGTCGCATCGTGTTCAAGAGTCGTGTCGTTATGTTCAAACATCGTGCCGTCGTATTCAGGGGTCGTGTCGTCATGTTCAAGGATCGTGGCGTCATGTTCAAAGGTCGTGCCGTCGTGTTCAAGAGTCGTGTCGTTATGTTCAAACATCGTGCCGTCGTATTCAGGGGTCGTGTCGTCATGTTCAAGGATCGTGGCGTCATGTTCAAAGGTCGTGCCGTCGTGTTCAAGGATCGTCGCGTCGTGTTCAAGAGTCGTGTCGTTATGTTCAAACATCGTGCCGTCGTATTCAGGGGTCGTGTCGTCATGTTCAAGGATCGTGGCGTCATGTTCAAAGGTCGTGCCGTCGTGTTCAAGGATCGTCGCATCGTGTTCAAGAGTCGTGTCGTTATGTTCAAACATCGTGCCGTCGTATTCAGGGGTCGTGTCGTCATGTTCAAGGATCGTGGCGTCATGTTCAAAGGTCGTGCCGTCGTGTTCAAGGATCGTCGCATCGTGTTCAAGAGTCGTGCCGTCGTGTTCAAGGATCGTCGCATCGTGTTCAAGAGTCGTGTCGTTATGTTCAAACATCGTGCCGTCGTATTCAGGGGTCGTGTCGTCATGTTCAAGGATCGTGGCGTCATGTTCAAAGGTCGTGCCGTCGTGTTCAAGGATCGTCGCATCGTGTTCAAGAGTCGTGCCGTCGTGTTCAAGGATCGTCGCATCGTGTTCAAGAGTCGTGCCGTCGTGTTCAAGGATCGTCGCGTCGTGTTCAAGAGTCGTGTCGTTATGTTCAAACATCGTGCCGTCGTATTCAGGGGTCGTGTCGTCATGTTCAAGGATCGTGGCGTCATGTTCAAAGGTCGTGCCGTCGTGTTCAAGAGTCGTGTCGTTATGTTCAAACATCGTGCCGTCGTATTCAGGGGTCGTGTCGTCATGTTCAAGGATCGTGGCGTCATGTTCAAAGGTCGTGCCGTCGTGTTCAAGGATCGTGGCGTCATGTTCAAAGGTCGTGCCGTCGTGTTCAAGGATCGTCGCGTCGTGTTCAAGAGTCGTGTCGTTATGTTCAAACATCGTGCCGTCGTATTCAGGGGTCGTGTCGTCATGTTCAAGGATCGTGGCGTCATGTTCAAAGGTCGTGCCGTCGTGTTCAAGGATCGTCGCATCGTGTTCAAGGGTCGTGCCGTCGTGTTCAAGGATCGTCGCATCGTGTTCAAGAGTCGTGCCGTCGTGTTCAAGGATCGTCGCATCATGTTCAAGAGTCGTGTCGTTATGTTCAAACATCGTGCCGTCGTATTCAGGGGTCGTGTCGTCATGTTCAAGGATCGTGGCGTCATGTTCAAAGGTCGTGCCGTCGTGTTCAAGGATCGTGGCGTCATGTTCAAAGGTCGTGCCGTCGTGTTCAAGGATCGTCGCATCGTGTTCAAGAGTCGTGCCGTCGTGTTCAAGGATCGTCGCATCGTGTTCAAGAGTCGTGTCGTTATGTTCAAACATCGTGCCGTCGTATTCAGGGGTCGTGTCGTCATGTTCAAGGATCGTGGCGTCATGTTCAAAGGTCGTGCCGTCGTGTTCAAGGATCGTCGCGTCGTGTTCAAGGATCGTCGCATCGTGTTCAAGAGTCGTGTCGTTATGTTCAAACATCGTGCCGTCGTATTCAGGGGTCGTGTCGTCATGTTCAAGGATCGTGGCGTCATGTTCAAAGGTCGTGCCGTCGTGTTCAAGGATCGTCGCATCGTGTTCAAGAGTCGTGTCGTTATGTTCAAACATCGTGCCGTCGTATTCAGGGGTCGTGTCGTCATGTTCAAGGATCGTGGCGTCATGTTCAAAGGTCGTGCCGTCGTGTTCAAGGATCGTCGCGTCGTGTTCAAGGATCGTGGCGTCATGTTCAAAGGTCGTGCCGTCGTGTTCAAGGATCGTGGCGTCATGTTCAAAGGTCGTGCCGTCGTGTTCAAGGATCGTCGCATCGTGTTCAAGAGTCGTGCCGTCGTGTTCAAGGATCGTCGCGTCGTGTTCAAGAGTCGTGTCGTTATGTTCAAACATCGTGCCGTCGTATTCAGGGGTCGTGTCGTCATGTTCAAGGGTCGTGTCGTCATGTTCAAGGATCGTGGCGTCATGTTCAAAGGTCGTGCCGTCGTGTTCAAGGATCGTCGCGTCGTGTTCAAGGGTCGTGCCGTCGTGTTCAAGGATCGTCGCATCGTGTTCAAGAGTCGTGCCGTCGTGTTCAAGGATCGTCGCATCATGTTCAAGAATCGTGCCTTCGTGTTCAAGCGTCGTGCAGTCGTGTGCAAGGGTCGTCCCGTCGTGTTTCAGGGGCGTACCGTCGAGCTCAAAAACTATGAAAACAATAGTCAACTAAATAAAAAAAAGCAGGATAACAATAGTTATTATATAAAGGGAAAAAAAAGAAGCCAGACTAACAACAGACCTTTGAATATAAGCCGGGATAACAATAGATAGCTAAACAGGGCGCATGATAAGAATAGATCAACATTAAGGAGAATAGAAAACAAAGAAAAAATAGAATAAAAACAGAACACTCGATAAAAAAAAGAGAATCCACGATAACAACAGATCAGTCCAGGAAAAATCAGGATAAGAATAGGTCAACAAGAAGTGAAGAAAAAAAATAACATAAGATAAAATGGGACGAAAACCAAGACGTAAACATCAAACTGACTGAAAACCAAATACTGAATATTGGTGTACAAGATCTGATAAACTAATGTACTGCTGGATATTGATGAATATCTTTACAGTATCATTAAAATCCTAATATAAAACAGTACGAGAAAACAGAGTTATATTCACTTTTGTACATCTTTTTCTCAGAGAACGTAAAATAACAGTATTTTTTTCCCCCTTTTACTAGAAATCTGATATTTATGATATGTTTTCTTTTCTTACATACGTGGGGAGATCGAGCAAGGAGGGTTTTACACACACACACACACACACACACACACACACACACACACACACACACACCACACACAGACACACACACACACACACACACACACACACACACACACACACACCTCAAGTAGCCACTTTCAATAAGAGTGCTTGAGGCATGTGTATTCACGTGAGGCGAGTGCACTTGAAGTACAGGCCCTCACGTGAGACAAGTGCACTTGAGGCTTGAGTGCTCACGTGAGGCAAGCAGACTCGGACGGAGGAGGAGTTGGATGAGACAGTCTCCAGGGGGATGGGGGATCCACAGACGTGGGAGGAGGAGGAGGAGGAGGAGGAGCGAGACAGAGAAGAGGCGTTCATTAGCTGAGACAGATACCAGGACTAAGGTGACACTCACCTGCCCTCACTGACAAGTTATTCACAAAGGGGAAGATTGGCTGGCGAGAGGACATGACAGCCTAGGTGGAGGGAAGGAGGAGTGGATGTCGGCTGAGACGTGAAGGACAAAGAGTGACGCAGAGTTATACAGAGATGCACAGAACACACAGACTCAAGGTCCAAGCGAGGTGGTCTGGCCTTAACACTCAATGTAAATGATGCAGTCCCATCAAAAATGGTAGAAAGTTAAATAAATTAAAGGAAAAGAAAGCAAAGGCTCTTTCTCCCACTCCCTCCAGCAAAATGCAGGACAGAAAACAGAGAGAGAGAGAGAGAGAGAGAGAGAGAGAGAGAGAGAGAGAGAGAGAGAGAGAGAGAGAGAGAGAGAGAGAGAGAGAGAGAGAGAGAGAGAACGGAGGAAGCGAGAGTCGTGTGCGAGAAAAAAGAATCACAGAAAAAAAAAAAAATTGGGAAATTACGAGGGACTTGATGAGTGGGATTCTGACGTCTATTTGAATTTTGCTCCCAGTCAGTCTTGTGTGAGGCAGACGTGAGCTGGTGGCCAGCACCTGCCTCACCCTCCGACACTTGCCCTCCTACATCACCCTCACCCCTTGACCTCTGACTACTTCCCCTCATGCCCTGCTGATCCACCCCTCACACATTTCACCCTAACGTCTTCTCCCTCTAACCCATGACCCTCCTCCTCAAGTTAACCCTCACACCGACTCATCACCTCAACTCTGACCTCTTGGCACACTCACGGACTTCGTCTCATCCCCTCACAACTGCCTCACGCCATAATTCCCTCATCCTTGCTCTTCAACTCCTCCCCAAATACACTCTCATCCCTCACTCTTGCTCCTCACCATCGCCCAACACCCTCACTCTTGCTCCTCACCATCGCCCTACACCCTCACCCTTGCTCCTTACCATCGCCCTACATCCTCATTCCTCACCCTTGCTACTCATCCCCAACCCTCACTCCCGCGCCACATCACAGCCCTTCACGACACCCTCCACCATGGCGTCCTCACCACCGCACCTCACCACGGCCGCTCACTGGACCACGCCTGACATGCTGGTGCTGCGGCAGTCGTCTGTGAAGTGCCACGTAGTGGGTCTCATGCAGCCTGAGCCTCTCATTCTTCCCTCTCGTGCCTAAGCTTCTGATTCTCCCCTCTCGTGTCTGAGCCTCTGATCTTCCCATCTCGTGTCTGAAGCCCCTGATCCTCCCCTCTCGTGCCTGAGCCTCTGATCCTCCCTCCTCTCACCTTAGCCTCTGATCCTTCCCTCTCGTGCCTCTCGCCCCTGAGCGTAGGACCCTTCCTCCTCACTCTTTAGTGCGTACGCCTCCCTTGAGTCTTAGCGTATGAGCCACCCTCCTCATGCCTGAGCATCAGAGCCATTCTCCTTGTACCTCCTCACGCATGAGCATTTGAGCCTCTTTCCTCGTGCCTGAGCCTCCCTCCTCGTACCTGAGCCTCCCTCTTCGTACCTAAGCCTCTCCTCTCGTACCTGAGCCTCCATCTTTGTGCCTGAGTCTCCCTCCTCATCCCTGAACCTCCCTCTTCGTACCTGAGCCTCCCCTCTCGTACCTAAGCCTCCATCTTTGTGCCTGAGCCTCCATCTTTGTGCCTGAGCCTCCCTCCTCATCCCTGAGCCTCCCTCTTCGTCCCTGAGCCTCCCTTTTCGTACCTGAGCCTCTCCTCTCGTACCTGAGCCTCCATCTTTGTGCCTGAGCCTCTCTCTTCTTGCCTGAGCCTCCCTCCTCGTGCGTGTCAACTAGGTATATTATCTTTTTCTAAGGGTTTGCTCTTCATATCTATGTCACTATTGCTATCTTAGAACATCTACCTTAAGACTAGATTTCAGATTCTAGTAAATGACAGTACCTTGAGGCTGGAGGGGTCACGCACCTGACACCGAAAGGTCAGTGACATCAAGGATAACGTACAGGTGGAAAATTGCTTTTATTGACAAGGCTTTTTAAGGTATCCAGCCTCCACCGTCGGTGGCGAAGTATCAAAGGCCTTATGAATGCCCGGTACCAAGAATGGCGGGATGAGTTAAATCTGGAGTTGTCATAAGACGACAAGATGGACGAGTGGGAGGCACGAACGCGACACCGAAGCTGGGGAGAGGGAGACGGTAGGTCTGAGGACCTCATTCTCTCCCATCCCTCGGGGGGATGAGGGAGGCCCTAAGTGTACACAATATGGTGCTCAAAGCTTTATGGGAAATGACGAGAGTCCTTACGGTATCATATTTTTACTTTAATTGGACGCCTGCGAGGGGAGAATAGGAAGGGGTTAGACTGGAGGAGGTATACCCTTGAGTGAGTCGGGGCGGTTGTAGAGGTGTGGGCGGCATGCTGGATGCAGAGGAGCATAAGACATACCTTGATGAGAACTTTAGGTCAAGACGTCATTATCAAAGAGCGTAGAGGCAAGAATGATACACCATTGTGGAAGCGTGAGGTTAGGACAACACTCCCAGCAAGTGTGAGGTCAGGACAACACTCCCGGCAAGTGTGAGGTCAGGGACAACACTCCCAGCAAGTGTGAGGTCAGGACAACACTCCCAGCAAGTGTGAGGTCAGGACAACACTCCCAGCAAGTGTGAGGTCAGGACAACACTCCCAGCAAGTGTGAGGTCAGGACAACACTCCTAGCAAGTGTGAGGTCAGGACAACACTCCCAGCAAGTGTGAGGTCAGGACAACACTCCCAGCAAGTGTGAGGTCAGGACAACACTCCCAGCAAGTGTGAGGTCAGGACAACACTCCCAGCAAGTGTGAGGTCAGGACAACACCCCCAGCAAGTGTGAGGTCAGGACAACACTCCCAGCAAGTGTGAGGTCAGGACAACACTCCCAGCAAGTGTGAGGTCAGGACAACACTCCCACCAAGTGTGAGGTCAGGACAACACTCCCAGCAAGTGTGAGGTCAGGACAACACTCCCAGCAAGTGTGAGGTCAGGACAAGGTCCCTGGAAGATGTGGTATACGTCAGTTCAGGGCAAAACCCACGGAAAGTGTGAGGTGAGAACGAACAAGATCAATGGTACTTGTATATATATGCATCATGAATCAAAAGGCAACGGAGCTGATACAGTGATAATGACTGAATAACCCTGAACACTCAAAGGCTGTAGCATATTCTAATGCATGACTTTCAGTACCCAACGTTCGTCTTATACCACGGACAGAGGCTTCATGCCAAGCTCAGGGGTGACATGGACGAACTAACGTAGGAGGGAAGAGGGGGAGATTATCTTGGTACGACAGGTGCCAGTACCCATGGCAATAAGGACCCTGTTGGCTGAGGGTGCCACTTCAACACCCCTCTCTCTCCTCTCTCGTCGTGAGTAGCTCAGCTCTCACCCTCCTCCTGCAGACTTCACTCTACGGATGGAGTAGCGAGGCGTGGCGTGGAGCGAGCGAGGGAAACAGAAAACACTCATATATGGCGCCAGCTCAATGAACTGTGTGGGGTGGCTTGTTGAATATGAATTTCTGGTGCCTTACCTAAATACTCCCTGCATCTTGTGTGTGTGTGTGTGTGTGTGTGTGTAATTATTTTGTTGTGTGTTACGGGTAGAGAGTTTCAAACTCGTGTTGCCCCTGTCTCTTATCGATATGCCAGGTACTCATCTCTCGACCAGCCTCAAGGGGTATTTGTAAACCTGAGCGTCAGAGGTTTTAGGAAGAAGGAAATGGGAGAGAAATAAGAGACTTCCTCAGCTTCGTTGTCCGAGGAAGAAAAAAAATAAGTGTCACAAGGGCTAATCCTCGTGTAGCCGGTCTCCACACACAAACCATGGGAAGCACGAGTTATATTGTGGTAGAGAAACATGCAAACAGCTCACATGAAAAATAACTACGGCATCTCATCAAAAGCCTTGTCCTTGTGTAGCAGAATATATCATTTTGATTACGTGTGGTATCCATGATAAAGTGGAGGATATGGTCATGCCCAAAATGTCTATGCCATGGCAGGGTTGAAATGTGGTGTTTTACAATTAAACAAATGAGAATGAATGATAATTAGAAAGAGATATGGGTATAAATGTGGTTTAGAACTACTGAATTTAAGTAAGTTATTACTTCCTCGCTTCTGAGGTGCATTACCAGCCCGAATCAAGAAGGGAAATGTGTTCAGAGAGAGATGGAGAAGAAACACCGGAATGAGGAGGGTATGGGAAAATGAGCTGAAGTGTGTGGAGTGGAATCATCACCCTGAGAGTGAATAGCGGTAACACGCTGAGGCGAAAGAACATTCGTGGAGAGAAGGAAGAGAGTAGGCGATAGCACTGAGCCCTAAGGAACACCACTGTCGACAGGATAGGACGGGGGAGGGAAGTCGCTTCATCAACAACTACTGCGGTGGATCGGCTACAGAAGAATCCACGCCGAAAAATGAGTAGAAAAGAGAAGTTTAAAGAGCAAACTGTCTACTCGATCTTCTTGTTTCTTTCATACGATTCGACTTATTTCTCTTTAACATGTACCCATTCAAATTTACGTTAATTTGTACGTATTGTTCCCGAGTATTTTCAGTGGAAGGGTATTTCTCGACAGAGAGGAATATAACTGACGTATTTCTACCCTCTGTAGCATTAGCATCAGTGGGGGTCAGGTGGATGACAAATAGGGAGTACCAGCACAGTTTTAGGAGGTTAGATGGGTTGGGACTCAGGAATAGCTCAGGATGGTGAGGCCAGGGGAGTGAGGACTGGTGAGTTGCTCAGCACAGTGAGGCCATGTGAGTGGGAGACTAGTGAGTAGCTTAGGACAGCGAGGCCAGGTGAGTGAGGACTGGTGAGTATTTTAGCTTGGAGGAGGCCGAATGAGTAGCGACTGGTGAGTAGAACACCTTTGGATGGCCAGGTGAATGGGGACTGGTGAGTTGCGCAGCTTGGGAAAGCCAGTTGAGTGGGGACTGAGTACTACTTCAGCTTTGGGATGTCAGGTTAATGGGGACTGAGAGGTAGCTCAGTCTGGTGAGGTCAGGTGAGTAGGGGCTAATGAATTGCGCAGCTTAGGGGAAGTCAGGTGAATGAGGACTAGAGAGTAGCTCGGTATGGGTCGGCTAGGGTGGTTTGTAAATGGTGGCTAGCTCAGCTTGGGAAGGCTAGGGTGAGTAAGGACTAGGGCGTTGCTCTGGTGAGTGAGGCTAGATGACTGGGGACGAGCAAATAGCTCAATTTTTTCCCTAGGTGACAAAATGTGTATGGTCTTGTCTGGGCCGCTTTCCACTGTAACGATCCATTCCTTTATTGGTCTACTGACGAACCTCGTGATGTTAGTGTGTGTGGCCTAGCTCTCTGCAGCTCCTCTGGTGTTGTATCCATTTCACGTCTCTTATTATGTCCCCTTTGCTTTAGCCTTCCTAATGCAATGAGTGCGGGATGGATTTATGTCTGTGATCATTTCCCAATCTCATTACTGCTGGAGTCTGGACGTTCCCCTTGCTCAAGGCTGGTGTGTTGATCGTGTGTGTGTGTGTGTGTGTGTGTGTGTGTGCCATCAGGGATGACCATTTATGTGTCGTCGCCTGCATAGAGAATGGCCAGGTTCATGTACCCTACAGGAGGAGGGATGTCATCTATGTGTGTCGTAAAAAAAAGTGTTGGTAACAGTACGTTGCCTGTCTATGACTGGGGGAACTCCTCATTTTCTGTTTTTGGTGACGCTCGTTTGGAAAATGCAAATCCAGGCAAGCCAAGCTGTAACGGCGTATAATTCAAGATCGCTCGTCCACACAGTCAAACATCCCCTCTTGTCCCCTTCGTATGGTGGTGAAAATTCCTTCTACGATTCTGAGGGTCATCATTATTACTCATTCATGCAGCGGTTATCACCGGAGGAGGTGATGCTTCTACCACGCCCGGAATCTATCATGACCGCACTTATGAATGGCATCGTCTTCCAGGAACCATGGTAATCTGAAGTTAATCATTCTTTCGTACTATTTCTCCTCTAGTAGACCGAAGCTCCGTGAATCAGCAACCTCCCTGGCATTCGTAGCACTGGTATTAATGCTAGCAAATGGCAAAATCTGGTCGAAAATTGGTATTTAGGTAGTTAGGTACTCTCTCAGACTACAGCTCCATTCTCACATAACCACATGTAAAGGTGGTTTTTCCCTCGACCGCTTCATATGGCTAAGTTCACCTCACTCAGCACATCAGCCCCTGTGAACCACATCGCTCCAATCCGCTCTCTCCCTTGCACGTCTCAAATCCCCCTCCATCCTCCCATGTAAAGTCCCTTCCTTACCTGCCTCTTGTGTTACGATGCAACCTCACTCTCCCTCAGTCCTGTAGTCCCTCTCTTCCCCACTTCCTATAATCCCTGACAACTCTCACTCCCCCAGTTTGACGTTCTTGCTCTCTACCACCTCTTGCAGTCCATGGAAGTGCTCCCTTTCCTTAGTACCCTGACCCACCCACCTCCTGTTAGTAGTGCCTTGGTAACCCACCCTCCCTTAAGCCACTCACTCTTTGTTAGCTTCAGATTGCAGACTTCCTTTATAGAATAAACATTATCTTTGACATTCAAGAAAACGCGTCTTTACAGAGAGAGCATTAGTGGGTACAGAACCGACTTAGTTCAATAAAGCGTTTTAATCAAGATGAATCTCTTTTTCATGAGGTTTAAAAGTCATCTCCCACCCGTGCATTTTGTAGGACTCCGATTCTCAAATTCGTGTTAGATTTACGAGACCACAGGTGTATGTAAATAATGCTATTATATTCTCGTAAACGGCTGTAAATCCGGGTCCGTGCCATTAGTGTCTGGACCACAGTGTTAGGTCGTTCACTTATCCTTCTGAATTATAGTCGATTATAACACGTATTATCAAATTCCTATTATTTTTGTCCTTGATGTGACCTTTCCTTATATGATTTAATTTGTTCCCCACAGATGATCAGACGAGTGGTGTCAGATAATCAGGTGATGGGTGTTAGATGATCAGACGAGTGGTGTCAGATAATCAGATGATGGGTGTTAGATGATCAGACGAGTGGTGTCAGATAATCAGATGATGGGTGTTAGATGATCAGACGAGTGGTGTCAGATAATCAGGTGATGGGTGTTAGATGATCAGACGAGTGGTGTCAGATAATCAGATGATGGGTGTTAGATGATCAGACGAGTGGTGTCAGATAATCAGGTGATGGGTGTTAGATGATCAGACGAGTGGTGTCAGATAATCAGGTGATGGGTGTTAGATGATCAGACGAGTGGTGTCAGATAATCAGATGATGGGTGTTAGATGATCAGACGAGTGGTGTCAGATAATCAGGTGATGGGTGTTAGATGATCAGACGAGTGGTGTCAGATAATCAGGTGATGGGTGTTAGATGATCAGACGAGTGGTGTCAGATAATCAGGTGATGGGTGTTAGATGATCAGACGAGTGGTGTCAGATAATCAGATGATGGGTGTTAGATGATCAGACGAGTGGTGTCAGATAATCAGATGATGGGTGTTAGATGATCAGACGAGTGGTGTCAGATAATCAGATGATGGGTGTTAGATGATCAGACGAGTGGTGTCAGATAATCAGGTGATGGGTGTTAGATGATCAGACGAGTGGTGTCAGATAATCAGATGATGGGTGTTAGATGATCAGACGAGTGGTGTCAGATAATCAGGTGATGGGTGTTAGATGATCAGACGAGTGGTGTCAGATAATCAGGTGATGGGTGTTAGATGATCAGACGAGTGGTGTCAGATAATCAGATGATGGGTGTTAGATGATCAGACGAGTGGTGTCAGATAATCAGATGATGGGTGTTAGATGATCAGACGAGTGGTGTCAGATAATCAGATGATGGGTGTTAGATGATCAGACGAGTGGTGTCAGATAATCAGATGATGGGTGTTAGATGATCAGACGAGTGGTGTCAGATAATCAGGTGATGGGTGTTAGATGATCAGACGAGTGGTGTCAGATAATCAGGTGATGGGTGTTAGATGATCAGACGAGTGGTGTCAGATAATCAGATGATGGGTGTTAGATGATCAGACGAGTGGTGTCAGATAATCAGATGATGGGTGTTAGATGATCAGACGAGTGGTGTCAGATAATCAGATGATGGGTGTTAGATGATCAGACGAGTGGTGTCAGATAATCAGGTGATGGGTGTTAGATGATCAGACGAGTGGTGTCAGATAATCAGATGATGGGTGTTAGATGATCAGACGAGTGGTGTCAGATAATCAGATGATGGGTGTTAGATGATCAGACGAGTGGTGTCAGATAATCAGATGATGGGTGTTAGATGATCAGACGAGTGGTGTCAGATAATCAGATGATGGGTGTTAGATGATCAGACGAGTGGTGTCAGATAATCAGATGATGGGTGTTAGATGATCAGACGAGTGGTGTCAGATAATCAGATGATGGGTGTTAGATGATCAGACGAGTGGTGTCAGATAATCAGATGATGGGTGTTAGATGATCAGACGAGTGGTGTCAGATAATCAGGTGATGGGTGTTAGATGATCAGACGAGTGGTGTCAGATAATCAGATGATGGGTGTTAGATGATCAGACGAGTGGTGTCAGATAATCAGATGATGGGTGTTAGATGATCAGACGAGTGGTGTCAGATAATCAGATGATGGGTGTTAGATGATCAGACGAGTGGTGTCAGATAATCAGATGATGGGTGTTAGATGATCAGACGAGTGGTGTCAGATAATCAGATGATGGGTGTTAGATGATCAGACGAGTGGTGTCAGATAATCAGATGATGGGTGTTAGATGATCAGACGAGTGGTGTCAGATAATCAGGTGATGGGTGTTAGATGATCAGACGAGTGGTGTCAGATAATCAGATGATGGGTGTTAGATGATCAGACGAGTGGTGTCAGATAATCAGATGATGGGTGTTAGATGATCAGACGAGTGGTGTCAGATAATCAGATGATGGGTGTTAGATGATCAGACGAGTGGTGTCAGATAATCAGATGATGGGTGTTAGATGATCAGACGAGTGGTGTCAGATAATCAGATGATGGGTGTTAGATGATCAGACGAGTGGTGTCAGATAATCAGATGATGGGTGTTAGATGATCAGACGAGTGGTGTCAGATAATCAGATGATGGGTGTTAGATGATCAGACGAGTGGTGTCAGATAATCAGGTGATGGGTGTTAGATGATCAGACGAGTGGTGTCAGATAATCAGATGATGGGTGTTAGATGATCAGACGAGTGGTGTCAGATAATCAGATGATGGGTGTTAGATGATCAGACGAGTGGTGTCAGATAATCAGATGATGGGTGTTAGATGATCAGACGAGTGGTGTCAGATAATCAGATGATGGGTGTTAGATGATCAGACGAGTGGTGTCAGATAATCAGATGATGGGTGTTAGATGATCAGACGAGTGGTGTCAGATAATCAGATGATGGGTGTTAGATGATCAGACGAGTGGTGTCAGATAATCAGATGATGGGTGTTAGATGATCAGACGAGTGGTGTCAGATAATCAGATGATGGGTGTTAGATGATCAGACGAGTGGTGTCAGATAATCAGATGATGGGTGTTAGATGATCAGACGAGTGGTGTCAGATAATCAGATGATGGGTGTTAGATGATCAGACGAGTGGTGTCAGATAATCAGATGATGGGTGTTAGATGATCAGACGAGTGGTGTCAGATAATCAGATGATGGGTGTTAGATGATCAGACGAGTGGTGTCAGATAATCAGGTGATGGGTGTTAGATGATCAGACGAGTGGTGTCAGATAATCAGATGATGGGTGTTAGATGATCAGACGAGTGGTGTCAGATAATCAGATGATGGGTGTTAGATGATCAGACGAGTGGTGTCAGATAATCAGATGATGGGTGTTAGATGATCAGACGAGTGGTGTCAGATAATCAGATGATGGGTGTTAGATGATCAGACGAGTGGTGTCAGATAATCAGATGATGGGTGTTAGATGATCAGACGAGTGGTGTCAGATAATCAGATGATGGGTGTTAGATGATCAGACGAGTGGTGTCAGATAATCAGATGATGGGTGTTAGATGATCAGACGAGTGGTGTCAGATAATCAGATGACGGGCGTTAGATGATTAGACGACAGTTTTTAAAGAGCCAGACGATAAATGGTACATAATCAGACGATAAGCTGTAGATAATCAGATGATGGGTGTTAGATGATCAGACGAGTGGTGTCAGATAATCAGGTGATGGGTGTTAGATGATCAGACGAGTGGTGTCAGATAATCAGATGATGGGTGTTAGATGATCAGACGAGTGGTGTCAGATAATCAGATGATGGGTGTTAGATGATCAGACGAGTGGTGTCAGATAATCAGATGATGGGTGTTAGATGATCAGACGAGTGGTGTCAGATAATCAGATGATGGGTGTTAGATGATCAGACGAGTGGTGTCAGATAATCAGATGATGGGTGTTAGATGATCAGACGAGTGGTGTCAGATAATCAGATGATGGGTGTTAGATGATCAGACGAGTGGTGTCAGATAATCAGATGATGGGTGTTAGATGATCAGACGAGTGGTGTCAGATAATCAGATGATGGGTGTTAGATGATCAGACGAGTGGTGTCAGATAATCAGATGATGGGTGTTAGATGATCAGACGAGTGGTGTCAGATAATCAGGTGATGGGTGTTAGATGATCAGACGAGTGGTGTCAGATAATCAGATGATGGGTGTTAGATGATCAGACGAGTGGTGTCAGATAATCAGATGATGGGTGTTAGATGATCAGACGAGTGGTGTCAGATAATCAGGTGATGGGTGTTAGATGATCAGACGAGTGGTGTCAGATAATCAGATGATGGGTGTTAGATGATCAGACGAGTGGTGTCAGATAATCAGGTGATGGGTGTTAGATGATCAGACGAGTGGTGTCAGATAATCAGATGATGGGTGTTAGATGATCAGACGAGTGGTGTCAGATAATCAGATGACTGGTGTTAGATATCATTAAACGAAAAGGGTTGGGTAGTGAGGCCACATGTGTTAGGCAGGTGAATGATTACCAAGAATTAGATGAAAAGGTGTTAGACATTCAGACGATGGGTGTTAGATAATCAGATGATGGGTGTTAGATGATCAGACGAGTGGTGTTAGATAATCAGATGATGGGTGTTAGATGATCAGACGAGTGGTGTCAGATAATCAGATGATGGGTGTTAGATGATCAGACGAGTGGTGTCAGATAATCAGATGACGGGCGTTAGATGATTAGACGACAGTTTTTAAAGAGCCAGACGATAAATGGTACATAATCAGACGATAAGCTGTCGATAATCAGACAAGAGGTGTTAGATAATCATATGACATCTGTTAGATAATCAGATGACAGGTGTCACATAGTCATGCGACAGGTGTCAAAGAATGAGATGATAGGAGAAGGCCATCCTGCCTTTGGACACACACTGTCCCCACTACCAGTGAAAGGGTAGGACACACCCGCTGATCTGCTGTCTCAATTTGATGAAGTGGCTCACGAGAGACGGGGAAAAAAAAAAAGGATTTGAGAAACGTAAAAGGAGAAAAGGGAAACAGAGGACAGTTATAAAGTGTACAAATGCATGGTGAAGGTTTTTGGTGAAATGTGTAAGTGCAGCTTGCTGAATATGTACTGTACTTCTGTCAGCAGCCCTTGTCCTTGGGACACAACACAATCTGGAGACTATGAACTGCGCAGGATGGTTCTAGGGAGGAAGAAGACATGAAACAAAAGAGACGCAAGACGTATGACATGCAGTACCCCAGAAGGCAGAATCAGCAAGCAATCCCCCTTGCCACCAGACACGGTACGAGTCACACTCGCTCCCGACTCGAGGGAATTACAGGAACCATAATACAGCCTCGCCAACACACTATACCTACCGCCTCAACACGCACGGCTGGTTACATTGCCCTATACCAACAGTGTAAGGATCTCCAAAACGGACACTAATGAGAAGAGTTTTCTATTATTGACTCGCCACTCAACTCTGTAAAGACCATATTTACTCCGTTTTCTTTAAGTTTCCTTTGGGACAAGTGACTCAAGAGTGACTGATAAGGCCGTTGTGTTGCCGGCCCAGAGGCTTACTGTGTACCCTCCCAACATGTCTCCTCTCAAGACGTGTACCAACTGAAAATTTAAAAAAAAGAGTTCTCTGAAGACCTTCCACTTTATAAAGGGTACACGAGTGTTCCGTGATTACATGATTATAGTTTTAAGAATGCTCTAACGCTGGTAAATGTTTGGGAGCCGCCCCATTTTTTTTCCTCCATCTCATGAAGAAAACGTAATAGGATAAAAAAAAAGGGGGGGGACTCTGAATTATTTAGTGGCTCAGGTAGAAGAAAATGCCTAACAATGGAGTCTAGCAGTAACAAGAAACTCTTGAATTACAGACCCGAAAACACATTCACACCTCTCGTCGACTTCCTCACTCTCTCGCACACACACTCCACAGTGACGGGGAACTGTACAGTGAGGGAGCGAGGGAGGGTGTTCCAAAACACCCACGTAACCTCTGCCCTTCCCCGTATCACTGTGCCCGATGGCATAAGAGACAAGGGGAAGTGGGTATCCATAAGTACCAGGCAGAGCAGTCCACTCACGCCAGAACCACAGGAGCCAATTTCTGTCCCAGGTAACGAGAGTGCGTCAACCAGCAGCCCCGCCCCTTCTCTCTCTCTCTCTCTCTCTCTCTCTCTCTCTCTCTCTCTCTCTCTCTCTCTCTCTCTCTCTCTCTCTCTCCGCGTCAAGGCTTCCTGGCAGTACCCATGCATGGCTGGTTCGCCCCCCTACCTAACGACTCAGCACAGGACGGAGCTGGAGAGATCTAACAACTAGCAAGTCAATCCAACCCCACATAAAAAAAAGAGATACAGGGTAGTGAGGATCGAGGCTTTACCCAGTTCCACAAGAGGTAGTGAGGGTCGAGACTTTACCCAGTTCCATACAGGGAAGTGAGGGATCAAGGCTTTACCCAGTTCCATACAGGGAAGTGAGGGATCAAGGCTTTACCCAGTTCCATACAGGGAAGTGAGGGATCAAGGCTTTACCCAGTTTCATACAGGGAAGTGAGGGGTCGAGACTTTACCCAGTTCCATACAGGGAAGTGAGGGGTCAAGGCTTTACCCAGTTTCATACAGGGAAGTGAGGGGTCGAGACTTTACCCAGTTCCATACAGGGAAGTGAGGGTCGAGACTTTACCCAGTTCCATACAGGGAAGTGAGGGTCGAGACTTTACCCAGTTCCATACAGGGAAGTGAGGGGTCAAGGCTTTACCCAGTTCCATACAGTGAAGTGAGGGTCAAGGCTTTACCCAGTTCCATACAGGGAAGTGAGGGTCGAGAATTTACCCAGTTCCACATAGGTTTTACCCAGTTCCATACAGGGAAGTGAGGGTCGAGAATTTCCCCAGTTCCACATAGGTTTTACCCAGTTCCACACAGGGAAGTGAGGGATGAGGCTTTTTCCAGTTCTAGGCTGGTTACCCACATCCTCTTAAGCGAATAGGTCAGAGTCTTTCCCTAGTACTACTCCAGCCACAGATCTCCCACCGCAGGACGTAGTACAAGGTGGCACAGGGAGCCAGTCCCACGCTCCCAACACATGATAGGTCGGCTCACACTCCCTAAGGACTTCACTCCATCTAGGATGATTCTAAAAGGGGATTTTGGGGTTTGGGGTTGGGTGGGGGGCTTTTTCCGGGAAATGGTGTGGTCCATTTTTTGATGTTTTTTTTAGGGTTTTTGCCCGCTTTATGGTTACGGGCGCTGTTTTGGGGAAACCGGGGTTGGGGGTTTTGTGTGCTTTGTGAGGGGGGTTTTTTACAGGGACTTTCATAGGGTTTTTAGTGTGGCGCCCAAAGCAAAACCCTTTGTGGTGGGGGGGTTGGTTGGGTAGGGGGTTTTTGTTTTGTGGTGGGGGTGCTGGGTGTGGTTTTTTTTTTGGGGGGTTTGGGTTTCATTGTGTGGTGTTGGGTGGGGTTTTGCTTTTTGGTTTTTATTTTACCATGGGGTTTTGGAAAAAATGCAATTTGGTGGCTTTATGGTAGGGGTTTTGGGAAAGGGATGTTTGTGGTGTGGGGTTTTGTGTTTTTGGGGTTGTGTGTGTGGGGTGTGGGGGTTTTTAAGGTTTTGTGGGGACCCCTATAGAAAGGGGGTGGGGGTTGTCGTGCCCCTTTCCCGTTTTTTAATATAACCTTTTTAAAAAAGGCCCCAACAAATTTTCCTTTCGGGGGAAATTTTTGGAAATTTAAAAAAGGATGGCAAAATGGAGGGGTCTTTCCCACTACATCAAATAAAAAATGACAGTTAAGAAAAACTGGGTCGTTTTGTTTGCCCTTGGAAATGATAAATTCATTTTTTTTAAATTACGGGGATTTTTGGGGCGGGGCCTTTTCTTTCGCTTTTGGGAATTTTTTAAAAACCACAATCTTGTTTTTTACAGGGGAATTCTTCTTACTCTGTTTCCCAAAACCTTCCCAAAAAATTTTAATTTCAAGTTTCATTGAAAATCTTTGGGGGTTGTGTTATCCCCAATTAAATTTAAAACTTTTGTCCGAAAAGGGATTTCCAAAAACAATTTCTGCAAAAACGGGGGAAAAAAAGGGGCCTTTTCTTTTTTTTTTTTTTTAAAAAAAAAATGTTGTTTTTATTTGTGGCTTCGTATGTTTTAATTTTAAAGTTTTATTAGTTTAATTTGTTTTTGGGTTTTTTTGGTTTTTTAAAATTTTGGGAAAAATTTTCCCATCGGGGGTTTTTACTCCCTTCCGTGAACCAGACTTTTTTTCCCGGGTTAAAGGGCAAAAAAAGGAAAAAAGAACCAGTGTAAACGGGGGACGGTTTTACAAAACCCAAAAAAGGGAACCCACGGGAATTAAAGGGAGGGGTTTCGGGGAAGCTGTTTTGGGGATAACCCCCGGGGGGGGGGGCCCCCCCCCCCAAGGAACCTTGTAATGACCCTGGGTAGTGTCTTTTTTTGGGATGAAACGATTTGGGGGATGAAAAAAAAAACCCTGTAAAAAAGGGGAGAGAAAATTTTTTTTTTCCCAAATTGTTTTTTTTCAATCGGATCGAAAAAAAGTGCGTCCGTTTGAAAAGGTTTTTTCCCCCGGCCTGCCCCTTGTTTTTTGGCAACCCCCCAAAATTTCTGTTTTTTTTGTCTACCTGTCTGTGTTTTTTGGGTTTGTCTGTTTTTCCCGTTGTCTGTTGTCCGTTTTTGCAAAAACCCCAACCCCGGGAAAATTGTATCCCCCGGGCCCCCTTTACTTAAAAAATATTAAAACGTTATGTAAAAAAAAAGTGTTAAAAAAAAAACTCTTTCCCCTTTCTTTTTCTCTCTTTTCTCTCTTCTCTCTCTCTCCTTCTCTCTTTCTCTCTCTCTCCTTCTCCCCCCTTTTAAATTTCCTTTCCCAGGTTGGGGGCCGGGGGGTTTCAGGTCGGGGGGCCCCCGAGGGGGGCCAACATTCCCCCGCTAAAGTGAGAGTTATGAGGAAAAAACCCCGGCCCCGTTTCCATGGCAGGCCCCCCCAAAATTTCTTTCCATCTAAAACCCCTTTCCCAAACCCCAAAAGACCCTGTGGGGGAGGGTCACCCAAGGAGGAGGGGGGTGGTTTTTAAACCCGGGGTTTTCCCCCAAGGGGAGGGGTTTGGGGGTTTTGGGGGGGAATGGCGGACGGGGGCGAGGGGGGAAATGGGGTTTTTGGGAGGGTTTTAGCTGGGTCCGGCTGTAAACCCTGGGGGGGGGTTCTTGGAGACTAACCAGGGGGAGGGTATGGGAAAACCTCGGGCTGCCCCCCAACTGGGGTTTGGTAAAATTGGCACCATCCCGAGGGTTTCGGTTTGGGTTTTTTGGTGTAGTGAGGGGTTAGGGAGACAAAGAAAAAAAGGTTTCCCCAAAAAGGGGGTTTCTTTAGTTGTTTGTTAGGGGGGGAATTTTCCTAAAGTTTGGGTCTTAGGTTTTCCTTTTAGCTGATTTTTTTAGGAGTTTTGTTTTTTTCACTTAAATTGGGGTTTTCCTTAGTTTGATTTTTTTTTAAAGGGGGGGGGGGCCCCCCTATCCAAAAGCTTTTTAGGTTTTTCCTTAGTGATTTTTGGGGGGTTTTTCCCTTTTAAAGCTTTTTTTTGGTTTTTTCCTTAGCTGATTTTTAGGGGGACTTTTTTTTCTGGTTGGGGGTTGGCTTTCCCTTTTAGTTTTGATGTTGGGGGAGATTACCCCCTTTTGGGGAGGGTTTAAGCCAAAAAAAAATTTGCAGTATTTGGGGGTTTCCTTTTTTTTGCCCCCCAACGGGGTTTGGGGGGTTTTGAAAAAACACAAAAAAACCCCAAAAAATTTTTTGTTTTCGTTTTTTTTTTTTATTTTTAAAAAAACCCCCCTTTTGGGGATTTGGGTTTTTTTGGGTCAGTATGGGGGAAAAAAGTTAAAATTTTTGGGTAAAAAAAACCGGGGGTTTAGGGTAAAATGGGGGGGGGCCCAAGGGGGAATAAGGGGCCAAATTTGGGGGAGGGGGGGAAGATGGAGGGGAAAAAAAAATTTTTTGAATAATGGGGCCCGGAACATGCGGGGGGTGAGAGGGGGGGTGCACGGGAAAAAATTTGAGCGGGAAATAATTTTTTAGTTTACTGGGGGGGGACGTGTTTTAGCACGTCAGGGGAAACCTTTCCAAATTCTTCGTCTGTTCTGTTGCCTCGCTCAACAGTTTGTGTCGGAGTTGTCTGCCTTTCTGTAAGGACTCCAGCAGAGCTAGCTTAGAGTTGACCTCGAAATTGTTTACTCTGGTGTCCATGTCATCCCCCATTCCCCACCCTGACTTCAGTCGTTGTCATTCTTGCCAGGAATGAAGTCACCCGTTGCTATCCCTGTTAGGACTGACATCAGCCGCTGCCACCATACCTGCCGGGACTGATGTCAGCCACAGCTCTCACCCCTACCAGGACTGATGTCAGCTGCCGCTACCTCTACCAGGATTGATGTCAGCTACAGCTCTCACCCCTACCAGGACTGATGTCAGCTGCCGCTACCTCTACCAGGATTGATGTCAGCTACAGCTCTCACCCCTACCAGGACTGATGTCAGCTGCCGCTACCTCTACCAGGATTGATGTCAGCTACAGCTCTCACCCCTACCAGGACTGATGTCAGCCGCTGCTCTCACCCCTACCAGGACTGATGTCAGCCACAGCTCTCACCCCTACCAGGACTGATGTCAGCCGCTGCTCTCACCCCTACCAGGACTGATGTCAGCCGCTGCTCTCACCCCTACCAGGACTGATGTCAGCCGCTGCTCTCACCCCTACAGGACTGATGTCAGCTGCCGCTACCTCTACCAGGATTGATGTCAGCCACAGCTCTCACCCCTACCAGGACTGATGTCAGCCGCTGCTCTCACCCCTACCAGGACTGATGTCAGCCGCTGCTCTCACCCCTACCAGGACTGATGTCAGCCGCCGCTCTCACTCCTACCAGGACTGATGTCAGCTGCCGCTACCTCTACCAGGATTGATGTCAGCTACAGCTCTCACCCCTACCAGGACTGATGTCAGCCGCTGCTCTCACCCCTACCAGGACTGATGTCAGCCGCCGCTCTCACTCCTACCAGGACTGATGTCAGCTGCCGCTACCTCTACCAGGATTGATGTCAGCTACAGCTCTCACCCCTACCAGGACTGATGTCAGCCGCTGCTCTCACCCCTACCAGGACTGATGTCAGCTGCCGCTACCTCTACCAGGATTGATGTCAGCTACAGCTCTCACCCCTACCAGGACTGATGTCAGCCGCTGCTCTCACCCCTACCAGGACTGATGTCAGCCGCTGCTCTCACCCCTACCAGGACTGATGTCAGCCACAGCTCTCACCCCTACAGGACTGATGTCAGCCACAGCTCTCACCCCTACCAGGACTGATGTCAGCCGCTGCTCTCACCCCTACAGGACTGATGTCAGCCGCCGCTCTCACTCCTACCAGGACTGATGTCAGCCACAGCTCTCACCCCTACCAGGACTGATGTCAGCCACAGCTCTCACCCCTACCAGGATGATGTCAGCTGCCGCTACCTCTACCAGGATTGATGTCAGCTACAGCTCTCACCCCTACCAGGACTGATGTCAGCTGCCGCTACCTCTACCAGGATTGATGTCAGCTACAGCTCTCACCCCTACCAGGACTGATGTCAGCTGCCGCTACCTCTACCAGGATTGATGTCAGCCACAGCTCTCACCCCTACCAGGACTGATGTCAGCTGCCGCTACCTCTACCAGGATTGATGTCAGCCACAGCTCTCACCCCTACCAGGACTGATGTCAGCTGCCGCTACCTCTACCAGGATTGATGTCAGCCACAGCTCTCACCCCTACCAGGACTGATGTCAGCTGCCGCTACCTCTACCAGGATTGATGTCAGCTACAGCTCTCACCCCTACCAGGATGATGTCAGCTGCCGCTACCTCTACCAGGATTGATGTCAGCTACAGCTCTCACCCCTACCAGGACTGATGTCAGCCGCCGCTCTCACTCCTACCAGGACTGATGTCAGCCGCCGCTCTCACCCCTACAGGACTGATGTCAGCTGCCGCTACCTCTACCAGGATTGATGTCAGCTACAGCTCTCACCCCTACCAGGACTGATGTCAGCTGCCGCTACCTCTACCAGGATTGATGTCAGCTACAGCTCTCACCCCTACCAGGACTGATGTCAGCTGCCGCTACCTCTACCAGGATTGATGTCAGCTACAGCTCTCACCCCTACCAGGACTGATGTCAGCCGCTGCTCTCACCCCTACAGGACTGATGTCAGCTGCCGCTACCTCTACCAGGATTGATGTCAGCCACAGCTCTCACCCCTACCAGGACTGATGTCAGCTGCCGCTACCTCTACCAGGATTGATGTCAGCCACAGCTCTCACCCCTACCAGGACTGATGTCAGCCGCTGCTCTCACCCCTACCAGGACTGATGTCAGCTGCCGCTACCTCTACCAGGATTGATGTCAGCTACAGCTCTCACCCCTACCAGGACTGATGTCAGCTGCCGCTACCTCTACCAGGATTGATGTCAGCTACAGCTCTCACCCCTACCAGGACTGATGTCAGCCGCTGCTCTCACCCCTACCAGGACTGATGTCAGCCGCTGCTCTCACCCCTACCAGGATGATGTCAGCTGCCGCTACCTCTACCAGGATTGATGTCAGCCACAGCTCTCACCCCTACCAGGACTGATGTCAGCCGCTGCTCTCACCCCTACCAGGACTGATGTCAGCCGCTGCTCTCACCCCTACCAGGACTGATGTCAGCTGCCGCTACCTCTACCAGGATTGATGTCAGCTACAGCTCTCACCCCTACCAGGACTGATGTCAGCTGCCGCTACCTCTACCAGGATTGATGTCAGCTACAGCTCTCACCCCTACCAGGACTGATGTCAGCTGCCGCTACCTCTACCAGGATTGATGTCAGCCACAGCTCTCACCCCTACAGGACTGATGTCAGCCGCTGCTCTCACCCCTACCAGGACTGATGTCAGCTGCCGCTACCTCTACCAGGATTGATGTCAGCTACAGCTCTCACCCCTACCAGGACTGATGTCAGCCGCTGCTCTCACCCCTACCAGGATGATGTCAGCTGCCGCTACCTCTACCAGGATTGATGTCAGCTACAGCTCTCACCCCTACCAGGACTGATGTCAGCCGCCGCTCTCACCCCTACCAGGACTGATGTCAGCCGCTGCTCTCACCCCTACCAGGACTGATGTCAGCCGCTGCTCTCACCCCTACCAGGACTGATGTCAGCCGCTGCTCTCACCCCTACCAGGACTGATGTCAGCTGCCGCTACCTCTACCAGGATTGATGTCAGCCACAGCTCTCACCCCTACCAGGACTGATGTCAGCTGCCGCTACCTCTACCAGGATTGATGTCAGCTACAGCTCTCACCCCTACCAGGACTGATGTCAGCCACAGCTCTCACCCCTACCAGGACTGATGTCAGCCGCCGCTCTCACTCCTACCAGGACTGATGTCAGCCGCCGCTCTCACCACTACCAGGACTGATGTCAGCCGCTGCTCTCACCCCTACCAGGACTGATGTCAGCCGCCGCTCTCACCCCTACCAGGACTGATGTCAGCCGCTGCTCTCACCCCTACCAGGACTGATGTCAGCCGCTGCTCTCACCCCTACCAGGACTGATGTCAGCCGCCGTCATTCATCAAAGGCAGGAGTTAGAAAAGGTACCAACGCCTCATACCCTTGTGGCTGCGATCAAAGGGGGTGCGATGGATTACTTCTATCCCCCCTCCTAGCCGCTCCCCCTCCTCTCCACCAAAGTCCCTCTCCCAATGCCTCACCCTCAACAGATCTCCCACCCCATCTCAACCCGACCTCCTGTCTGCCCCTCTCTCTCCCACCCATCCATCCTCCAGCCTCTCCCCTGCACCCCAAGCTTCTGCATCTGGGGTTCACACTTCACCCTCAGGGCCGGACGTCCGTGGTGGGTTGGGGCTGAACCCTCCTCCTCAACCCCCTGGCCAGGTCGTCACCTAACCCCACCCGACGAAAGAGTCGTCGGTCCGGCCCCGGCGGGAGTAGCGCCGCCTCTCTGCAGGAGCTGTGATGCATCCTGTGACCTCATGACTGCCCACAGCACCCGTTCCACAGCATGTGCTCCATAGCCTAGACCACAGCACGGGCCATAGCCTCAGATGCCGTGGTCTTTAGCATGAGGTAGCTCTCTCTCTCTCTCTCTCTCTCATCTCTCTCTCTCTCTCCTCTCTCTCTCTCTCTCTCTCTCCTCTCTCTCTCTCTCTCTCTCTCCTCTCTCTCTCTCTCTCTCACCTCTCCATGAAAAAAGAAAAAGAAATAAGTGAGAGATGTATTTCCCCGGACCCAAGAATCATAGGAGAAATAATTATCATTTCTAGGATGATATTTCCCGTGACTGCTGCATAATATGTGCCTCGTATATGAGGTATCAATAGTCAGATAAAGAAATAGACAATTTGGAAGTATATCTCAAAAGGGGAAGCAGACAGATAGACGAACAGACAAGTAAGAACTCCGGGTGTGATAAGACAGACCAGCATACAAGCAGACAAAATGATGACGTGACACAAGCAGCCAGACAGATAGAAGGAATGACGGAAACTGACAGGCAAAGATGATGGTGAGAATGCACAGGCAGGCACATGGTGAGAATGATAAAGACAGACAGGCAGGCATACAGTAAGTACGATTCTGATGACAGAAACACAAGAAAAACATACCACATACTCTACCAAGGCAGACTGACCGTAAAGTGCGGGTGTTCTAGAAAACAGGCAAACGCGGAGAGCGTCTTTGTCAGGAGAGTGATAGCGGGATGCACATCAAGTAGCAGTAGCAAGTGGCACGCTACACGACCAAAGTAGCAGGAGCAGGGAGCAGGTATCACGCTGCATGACCAGAGTAGCCGTAGCAGGCAGCAAGCTACAAGACCAATGTAGCAGTAGCCAGAAGAGGAGGAGGAGGTGGCTGTGACCCAGGTTTTCCAAGAGATGGGTTGGGATGGGGAGGAATGGCGGACTGGGGCGAGGAGATGGGGGTGTAGGGATGGTTTAGCTGGGTCCAGCTGTGACCTGGCGGGTCTCTGGAGACTAACCAGCGAGGGTATCGCTACCTCAGCTGTCCACTGTGTCTGGTCAATGGCACCATCACCGACGGTCGGTTTGGGTGTTGTGTAGCTGATGTTAGGAGACGAGCCCAAAGCTTACCCAAGGTGTTCTTTAGCTGATGTTAGGAGACTATCCTAAAGCTTGTCTTAGGTGTTCCTTAGCTGATGTTAGGAGATTGTCCTCTCACTTGACTTCGGTCTTCCTTAGCTGATGTTAGGCCACTATCCTATAGCTTTCTTAGGTGTTCCTTAGCTGATGTTAGGAGATTGTCCTATAGCTTGTCTTTGGTTTTCCTTAGCTGATGTTAGGAGACTGTCCTCTGGCTTGTCGTTGGCGTCCCTTAGCTGATGTTAGGAGATTATCCCCATGACGGTTAGCCTAAACTGCAGTCATCTGCGGTCACTTATTGACCCAACATGATAGGTGGTATGTTAACACACAAAACCCCTCAAAAATTTGTTTTCGTTTCTTCTTTATATACAAACCACTTTTGACTTGGTTTTGTCAGTATGATGGAATAAGTCTGACTTATGTATAAACGAGGGTATATGTGTCAGAAGTGGAGGGGACAAGGAGAATAAGTGACCAAATTGGAGGTGGAAAGATGGAGTGAAAATGATTTTGAATAATCGGGGCCTGAACATGCAGGAGGGTGAGAGGCGTGCACGGGATAAAGTGAGCTGAAATGTTGTAGTATACTGGGGGCGACGTGCTAGCACGTCAGTGAACCATACCAAAGCACGTGCAACGTCCGGGGTAAACCATGGAAAGGCTAGTTGGTCCTGGTTATGGATAGGGAGCTTTGGTTTGGGTGCGTTGGACATGACAGCCTGAGAATGGATGTGACCGAATGCGGCCTATTCTTCGTCTGTTCCTGTTGCCTCGCTCAACAGTTTGTGTCGGAGTTGTCTGCCTTTCTGTAAGGACTCCAGCAGAGCTGGATCATAGTTTGATTACAGTGGCTCGGTTATAATAGAGACTCCGGCAGAGCAAGCTTAGAGTTGACCTCGAAATTGTTTACTCTGGTGTCCATGTCATCCCCCATTCCCCCACACTGACTTCAGTCGTTGTCATTCTTGCCAGGAATGAAGTCACCCGTTGCTATCCCTGTTAGGACTGACATCAGCCGCTGCCACCATACCTGCCGGGACTGATGTCAGCCGCCGCTACCCCTACCAGGATTGATGTCAGCCACCGCTCTCACCCCTACCAGGACTGATGTCAGCTGCCGCTACCTCTACCAGGATTGATGTCAGCTGCCGCTACCTCTACCAGGATTGATGTCAGCTACAGCTCTCACCCCTACCAGGACTGATGTCAGCCACAGCTCTCACCCCTACCAGGACTGATGTCAGCCGCCGCTACCCCTACCAGGACTGATGTCAGCCGCCGCTCTCACCACTACCAGGATTGATGTCAGCCGCCGCTCTCACTCCTACCAGGACTGATGTCAGCCGCTGCTCTCACCCCTACCAGGACTGATGTCAGCCGCCGCTCTCACCCCTACCAGGACTGATGTCAGCCGCTGCTCTCACCCCTACCAGGACTGATGTCAGCCGCTGCTCTCAGCCCTACCAGGACTGATGTCAGCCGCCGTCATTCATCAAAGGCAGGAGTTAGAAAAGGTACCAACGCCTCATACCCTTGTGGCTGCGATCAAAGGGGGTGCGATGGATTACTTCTATCCCCCCTCCTAGCCGCTCCCCCTCCTCTCCACCAAAGTCCCTCTCCCAATGCCTCACCCTCAACAGATCTCCCACCCCATCTCAACCCGACCTCCTGTCTGCCCCTCTCTCTCCCACCCATCCATCCTCCAGCCTCTCCCCTGCACCCCAAGCTTCTGCATCTGGGGCTCACACTTCACCCTCAGGGCCGGACGTCCGTGGTGGGTTGGGGCTGAACCCTCCTCCTCAACCCCCTGGCCAGGTCGTCACCTAACCCCACCCGACGAAAGAGTCGTCGGTCCGGCCCCGGCGGGAGTAGCGCCGCCTCTCTGCAGGAGCTGTGATGCATCCTGTGACCTCATGACTGCCCACAGCACCCGTTCCACAGCATGTGCTCCATAGCCTAGACCACAGCACGGGCCATAGCCTCAGATGCCGTGGTCTTTAGCATGAGGTAGCTCTCTCTCTCTCTCTCTCTCTCTCTCTCTCTCTCTCTCTCTCTCTCTCTCTCTCTCTCTCTCTCTCACCTCTCCATGAAAAAAGAAAAAGAAATAAGTGAGAGATGTATTTCCCCGGACCCAAGAATCATAGGAGAAATAATTATCATTTCTAGGATGATATTTCCCGTGACTGCTGCATAATATGTGCCTCGTATATGAGGTATCAATAGTCAGATAAAGAAATAGACAATTTGGAAGTATATCTCAAAAGGGGAAGCAGACAGATAGACGAACAGACAAGTAAGAACTCCGGGTGTGATAAGACAGACCAGCATACAAGCAGACAAAATGATGACGTGACACAAGCAGCCAGACAGATAGAAGGAATGACGGAAACTGACAGGCAAAGATGATGGTGAGAATGCACAGGCAGGCACATGGTGAGAATGATAAAGACAGACAGGCAGGCATACAGTAAGTACGATTCTGATGGACAGAAACACAAGAAAAACATACCACATACTCTACCAAGGGCAGACTGACCGTAAAGTGAGGGTGTTCTAGAAAACAGGCAAACGCGGAGAGCGTCTTTGTCAGGAGAGTGATAGCGGGATGCACATCAGGTAGCAGTAGCAAGTGGCACGCTACACGACCAAAGTAGCAGGAGCAGGGAGCAGGTATCACGCTGCATGACCAGAGTAGCCGTAGCAGGCAGCAAGCTACAAGACCAATGTAGCAGTAGCCAGAAGAGGAGGAGGAGGAGGAGGAGGGGAAGAGGAGGCATACAAGCAGCCATATATTGAGGCCACAGGCCAGAGTAATATCTGTAACAGAAGGGAGTGATAATAAGGTAACAGAAGGGAGTGATAATAAGGTAAGAGAAGGGAGTAATGATAAGGTAACAGAAGGGAGTGATGATAAGTATCCATGGGAGGTGCCACACAGCGAACGAGGGCAGGAACATTTGACAGCAGATGCTGTCAACAGGGACGATACGTAGGTAACAGTGAGAAGAGAGCAGATGAATCTAGCAGACACCACATAGCAGGTAGCAGAAGGAAGAAGAAGAAACAAGCAGCAGATACGGAAAAAAAAATTAGGAGATACCAAAGAGCAGAAAGCATGCATCAGGACCCTTAGTAGGAGCAGAATAGCAGGTAACACATCGAAAAGTAGCAGATAATACGGAAGCAAGGCTATGTAGCAGGTAGCAGTGGCAAGGCTAGCGAGCAGGAAAGGCTGACAGGGTGGCTGACACAAGGTCGACTCACGTCAGGAGCTGGAAAAGAGTAAAAGGCACGTCAGCTCTGCCCCCTCTCACAGGCCGCCGTCAAGGGACGTTTTAATTAACGAGGATTTTAATTTGCAGTCAAGCTCGGTCTTAATCTTTGCTCGAAAGACTCGACAGGCCTTGGCGCGAGGCCATCACCCTCCCACCTCAAGTCGGCCCAAGGGAGCTGACTCTAACTTCCTCCCCTTCACTAGCAGGCAGAGGGGAGGCCTCTGGCTTCATCCGGATCATCACCAGAGAGGGTGGAGGACTTGGGTTATTACGTGGACATTCTTCTTGTTTTACTGACGGTGAAGATCTCGACTCCATCCCAGAATATCGTCAGAAGGTAAGAATACCTCAGGAATACTTCAGAATATTACCGTCGGGAGAATCGGTTTAAAGAATAATAGACTCTGTCGAGAGTATCCGGCACTATAATCGGATACCCAAGCATCCGAACCTATAAACAGACACGTGAGCATCTGGCATTAGAACCGGACACTCTCCCTGCTTCTCCGGCGTATCATCGGCTGAGGCCTTCAAGGTGTAGTACTACACTTACCTCAAGCATGACACCTGAGCAGACAGACGTAAGGACTCTACTTTCACTTATAAATCCACTTTTCCGTGAGTGTTTGGGAGTACAGTGGTGTCCCTGTGTGTATGTATGCATCAGACACACTCCTGATCCGACCATACACCAAGTGAGGGTAGTATATATATATCCCTCACACACCTCAATACACAGCTTAAACTCTTGTGAATCCATGGTGCATCTGCCTCTTGTTGTGGCTCCAGCCTCGCTCCTACAGTAAAGCCAAACAAACAGCGAACGCAGCGGCAAAAAAAAGGGGGGGAGGGAGGACAACATTCCTAAATTCATTTGGGAATAGTTTAAAGCCACACGCGAGGCAGAATATATATACAAAATTCCTCCTCCAGGGAAATGTCATGCTAAAAATTTAAATCACTCTGACGGCTGCTAAAAAATATAAATGTTTTGCCCTCACGACTCATGGAACACATTGCAATGATGGTGTTTACCTTGATGATGATGTAACGCTGTACCAGTGGTTGGAGTAACGCTCCGGGGCTGAGGGCTGAGGTGGGGGCTAGGCCAGGGTTGTGGAGGGCTGTAGCTGTGTAGGCATGTGGTAGATAAGGCCTGGTGGGTGATAGCAGGGTCTTGTAGTGATGACTGGTGGTGAAGTCTGGGGTAATGACCGGTGGTGAGGGCTGTGAGTGAGGACTGGGGTAATGACTGGTGGTGAGGGCTGTAGGTGAGGGCTGGGGTGATGACTGGTTGTGAGGGCTGTAGGTCAGGGCTGGGGTGATAACAGGCGTGAGGGTTGTAGATGAGGACTGGGGTGAGGACTGGTGGTTAGGGCTGTAGGTCAGGGCTAGGGTGATGACTGGTGGTGAAGGATGGTTCTTAGGTAGTGAGGGCTGAGCCTGATAGATTATAAGGGCTGGTATTGAGAGTTTGGCACAGTTAAGGGCTCTCCTGAGGGCTGGTGGTGTTACGGGTAGTTGGTGAGGGCGCAGGGAACTAACAAAACCCTTAACTTAATTCCCTCCTCACACACCTGGATTCCGATCTCCTCCTAACGTGTAGTTTGCGTTTAGCTCATACGATGAAAATTTAAGTCTTCGTGTCCACTTAACCTTTGCAGAAACTGGTGAATACGTAAATAACTCTCGCAGCTGTAGCTCAGACCTCTCTCTCTCTCTCTCTCTCTCTCTCTCTCTCTCTCTCTCTCTCTCTCTCTCTCTCTCGTCCTAAGTTCTTCTGTCCAGGGAACTTCTGAGATGAGGTCCTCCTGATCTGTGGTGGTCTCCATCGTTATCACCCCCCTCCCCATGACAAGGGAGTGTGTAACCGCGAGGGAGGTAAAAAAAAAACAGCTTAACCCAACTATGTGTCCGCTTGGGATCACAGAGGCAAGTCCGGTACCTTCTGGGAATAAGAGACACATGTGTAGGGTACGAGTTGGCAATACTGGGAGACCACAAGAGCTGCAGCGAGCCGGGGTTGGATTTGTTATCTTGCTCGAGGAAACAGCAAGGGGGGGGTATCACGTGGCACATTTTTGGGTCCTGCTTCCCATGGTTTGTGTGTGGAGACCAACCACACGAGGATCGACCGTTGTCATACCTCCTTTCATCCTCGAGCAGCGAAGCTGTGCAATTCTCCTGCTTATTCTATTTCCATTTCTCGCATCCTATCTATATCCTTCTCGTCTTTTAGACTCAGATCTACAAATATCTGAGGAGCTATGGATGATTTTATTCATTTTATGTACCCTGCTTCTCTTCTGTTCTGGATGGCCAAGCTTATGGAATGTTTCTAACTGTGCTATATCAGTTACTATGAAAACAGATAGAATGAGTGGATGGTATGGTGAAAGCGGATGATATGGTGAGAGTGAGTGGATGATATGGTGAAAGTGGATGATATGGTGAGAGTAAGTGGATGATATGGTGAGAGTGAGTGGATGATATGGTGAGAGTGAGTGGATGATATAGTGAGAGGGAGCGGATGCTATGGTAAGAGTGAGTGGATGATATGTTGAGAGTGAGTGGATGATATAGTGAGAGTGAGTGGATGATATGGTGAGAGTGAGTGAATTCAGCGTTGAGGAAAGACAAACACTAGACAGTGATCATGAAAGATGAAATATGTTGGGGTCCAAGACCTCATGAGAAGCCTACCTCAGCTCCCACCTGACGCAGGGTAGCGAATCCTACACAGAAGAGAGACAAACCTTTATCCTTCATTTAAACCTACTGTCTCTGACCCTACGTTGTGTAAGACAATTCCACCACAGGTGTAGCAACTCCAGTCCATCATTAGCTTCTAAGACTCTCCACAAATCTGCTCTTCACTCTATTGAATAGATAACCTCAGGATCAATAATATCCCAGGTAGATGCATTAATTGCTCCCGAATTCTGATAAGACACGAAAATGAATATTTCTTACGAAATATTTTCAAATATTTAAATATGATATTCTCACGATCATAATTAATATTTTGGAAGAGCGAAGAATCCATCTGCGTCTTCATATTTCTATTTTTTTTCCACCGATATTCAAGAATTTCTGCTCTGAATTTTCAGTATCTGTGCACGTAGCAGATGTTGGTACTTTTGTAGAAATATTACTAATGGTTTTGGGAACTTAAGGGATGTCAGATTACATACGCATTACCACATGCATGAAAATGTTAAAAGAACGGTTTAATAAAACGCAAGTGATACTTGACGCAGACATAAAAGTTATTTAGAAACAAGAACACTAGAGAATACTGCAAGATAACCGTAAGTATGACTATGATATTACTATAGAAATCTACTTTCCAAAGTAAATGAAGAATAGGATCTACGAACGTAATCAGCAATATTATTAAGTTCTCTAAGACACATACAACAGCAAACAATAATATACACCAAAAGCTGTGTCTTTATAACTTCAACCATCATCCACAAAACCAAGCGTCATATTGGAAAATATCAGCATCGATATGTTTAATCCAATTTCGTTTTCAGTGCAGATAGAAACACCTTAACCCATTTCCTCGCAAGTTAAAAGAATCCTATTCTCTCACATCAAGTTAGTGAATTGTCATGAAGTCTCTTCCTGAAATGTTTTACGAGTCGTTTAATGATGGAGGTGTTGTAGGTGCTATAAGCTGATGATACTGTATTAAGGGTAATATAGCAACATGGCGCAAAAAAAACCTTCCAGTTCCTGAGGCATTCCTGGACCATTTGAGTTCGAGAGTGATAAAATGCCATTTGAAATTCACATGCCCTTCGGAATGCTAGTTTGAATGCTTTCAATATACATAAAATGTTCATAAGAAAGGAAAAAAAGAAAACGAGAGAGAGAGAGAGAGAGAGAGAGAGAGAGAGAGAGAGAGAGAGAGAGAGAGAGAGAGAGAGAGAGAGAGAGAGAGAGAGAGAGAGAGAGAGAGAGAGAGCTGGAGGACATTCTCACCAGTGGCCATTTCTGTGGCTGTGGAGATTGTAAAGTCTCTTGACGTTCAGGTGCGAGTTCGTACAAGTCGGATGTGTGAATCCATATCTTCCCCGTCCCCCGTGACACAGCCTTGTGCCACCCAAGGTCATGGCGCACGACTTTATACCAGTGCCAGTGGCCTACTGACAGCGAACGCGGTCTGCGTCAGTGACATCGCAATACCAGCGCCAGTGGCCTACTGACAGCGAACGCGGTCTGCGTCAGTGACAGCACAATACCAACACCAGTGGCCTACTGACAGCGAACGGTGGCCTGTGTTTAGCGTACAGCGCTAGCAATCTGGTGACGCTGACGGCGCTCTGTATCAGCGAAGTAGACAGCGCCAGGTGCAGTCGACACCACTGCCGGCCGTCAGTGCCACTGTGTAGTGGGAGGAGGAGGGGTCAGTCAGTTTCATCCCCTCCTCCCTGCTTCCCCTCCTTCCACAAGGCCACAGGGGACTCTCTCTCCCTCCTTAATACCATGAGTCACAAGGCTCGCTCTCTGGTCATCCCCCAAAGCCCGAGGAGCGTGTAATGGCTGAAGCAACAGGACTCCGTGAAGTTCGGTATGACGGCGATTTCCGCCATCAATGATGGAGAAACACCAGCTGCATCGAGTGAAGAAGCTGTTGACTATCCCCAGTGAGTCACAAGGGAGGAAACATCGTCAGCGTTGCTGACCGTGATGTATCCACGGGGGTACTTGGGGTCGAAAGCATAGGCTCGAATTCTGGTTACAGCAGTCAGTCCATAGTCAACCAAGCTGTTCATCCTCCCATAGAGGTTGGTCGATAGATTAGGTACCAGGCTTAGACTAAGATATATATATATATATATATATATATATATATATATATATATATATATATAATGAGGTGGCCTTTTTTAGGTCCCTGTTGCCCATGTCATCTCAGCTTACATAAGAAAATAAGCAATGAAACAAATATGAGGTTGCACCTGATACCCACACACCAAAGGGATCGATATCAACAAGGCTTGACTTCCCTGGAAGGCAGAACATCAAGGAGATATATGAATAGCCATACGACGCGAGTGCAGCCAACAGGAATGGGATTATAACACCAAAGGAGAACGATGGTCATCATCATCTCGGTCACAAACACTCATGGTTTCGTAGACTTTCTCCGTCAAGACGGAGTGCGCTGGCATCATCCTTCACACTTCTCTGTTCCACGTCTTCCTATCCTGCCATTATCGTCCTTTTGTTCTCCATCAAGATGATTGGTCGCTTGGAATGCCGCCTATATGTGTATTTGTTATTAGTTTTTTGTAATTAAATGCGTTGTGCGGGGAGGGAGTCTTACACTGGTGGGGTCCCCCCATCTCTTGAACATTCTCTTCTACCACATATCCCACACATCCTCCTGGGCTTCTCTGTATCCCGTCCACACTTATTACGTCCTCGTTCAATTCATTCTATTCATCCACCACTCATGTACGTACTATAAAAGTACTTCTGTACTATTTTTTCCTGATTTTTCTGGCTTTTGTGTGTGTGTGTGTGTGTGTGTGTGTGTGTGTGTGTGTGTGTGTGTGTGTGTGTGTGCGATAACTCTCTGTGTGTATTACAGGGGTACAGTTTTACACTCGTGTTACCCCTCTCTTTGTTCTTGTGTGTGTGTGTGTGTGTGTGTTTGATTACTCTTTGTGTGTTACGGGAAGAGTGTTTCACACTCGTGTTGCCCCGTTTCTTTGTGTGTGTGTGTGTGTGTGTGTGTGTGTGTGTGTGTGTGAACGAGGACATGTCATCATCAGCGGACCTTCTTGCTCTAAAGGAGACGACCCCCCTTCCCCCACTCTCTGGTGACGTCATGATTAAGATGATTACCTCCGTGGTTGACTTTGGGAGCAATGACGCCTGAACCACTTGGCGATGGTCAGGCATTTCCAAAGTCCTCAGTCACCCTGATGAATGTTTTAGACGTGACTGACGGTGGCTTCTTCTCTGTGGGATAGACCGGATAGGTATCGCAGTCTGGATGAGAAGCCATCTCATCCCATCTCCTGATGACCTTTTCACAATGGCCTCCCGTCCAACACGGGGCCACTAGAGTAGACGTGCCGCCACTACGCACCAGGGATCTATTTCAGTGTCATCCAAGCTGTTGGACTTGGGCTCCGTGGCCGGAGAATCCCAAAATACCGCACACCGGTTTAGCGTTGCTGACCATCACACATTCACGGGCCGCCAGGGATCGAGCGAATAGTTTCGAAACCTGGTTGCGACAGTTGGTCCACAGTCGCCCTGGCTGCTCAACCTGCCCTACAGGTTTGTGTCGATCAAATAGGTACCTGGCTTAGGCTAGAGTATATATATATATATATATATATATATATATATATATATATATATATTTATATATATATATATATATATATATATATATATATATATATATATATATATATATATATATATATACGAATATAGTGCATATGAACGCGCACTTCTATGATACATGCAAACCTCCAACAGCCAGGATCGAACCCGGGACCTCTGCGTGACAGACGGGAGTGCTACCGCTAAACTATGGTCGTTATTGAGATGTCCTTGATGAGGGTGTTCAGCTGCCTGTGTTATCTCTGCCACCATTAAAAAGAAACAGAGAGAGTGGTTGGCGCTAAAGATAACCTTAAGTGACTATCACTCTGCTCTGCAGACGCATTCTTTTTGTTCTCGCTCCTCTCCACTGATCGAGAGCACCTTTGCTAACTAATAAGATCATAAACGAACAGTCGTTCATTAAACATCATAAAATGTAATGCAGCGTATAATTAATGAGGTGTACACAGACACAAAGAGGGGAGACAGTTGCTTAGTCAAAAATGAATAATGCTTAAAACACAAGCCTCTCACTGCGTCTTTCTCTGACTCTCTTGCTTCCCTCCGTTCGATTTCAAAAGCCACAAAATTCGACCCTGTAACAACATCAGAACTGTGGGTATGATCATAGACCCCGCTCTGTCCTGTATACCCCTACAAGATCAACACCACAACATCCCGTTTCCCAAAAGGCGTTGTATTGGTTCTGTAATTTTTTTTTCTCTGGTGAAAAGCTATTTCAGCTACACGGGTGTTTGACTCCCCCACCAGGAGTCCATCGTCCAGCGTCTTTGAAGTAGGACGACGATACAGCCACGCCAGAGGCTGTGTGTGTGTGTGTGTGTGTGTGTGTGTGTGTGTGTGTGTGTGTGTGAGCGCACTAGATGCTGGCTGTGGTATCTCTCCTGAGTGGGGCTCAGAGAGAGAGATCTTGGCTGGCAGCATCTTGTCTTTGTGTTGTTGATCTGCTCACGGTGAGTTCCTCTCCTCATCCTTCCACACAACAGGCGAGTCCTCCTCTTGTTCCAGGATTTTTTTTTTGATATCCTCTCTCTCTCTCTCTCTCTCTCTCTCTCTCTCTCTCTCTCTCTCTCTCTCTCTGCGTCACGAACCAGCGTCAGAGCAAACTTCGATCACGGTCTCAAAGTAAGAACGACTAACACACCAGGATCTCCCAAGAGGTTCCAACAAGACCAAATGGCTCTGGCAACACCGCAGGGACGCCTTCAGACACACACACACACACACACACACACACATACATACCTGAAGAAGCGAGACACTTATGTAGCAATCCTGAGGAGGACTTTGCTCTCTGAGACCCAGTCCTGTCCCGCTCTTCCTGCCTGTGTGTGAACATTAGCAAAACTGTCATTGGTGAACACAGGCGGAGGAAAGGCTCTGGGAACTGACACAATCGATCTTCTAGGGAGACAGGTGAATCCATCTTGCATCCTGCCCATCCCAAGGACCGTGGCGCAAGCATAGGAGTTAGAATACGATTAGGATACTTCTCAAGCACCTGGGTCCAGATTAGGATACTTCTCAAGCATCTGGGGTCAAATTTGGATACTTCTCAAGCACCTGGGACCAAATTACAATGCTTCTCAAGCATCTGGGGCCAAATTCAGATACTTCTCAAGCATCTGGGGCCAAATTTGGATACTTCTCAAGCATCTGGGGCCAAATTTGGATACTTCTCAAGCACCTGGGACCAAATTACAATGCTTCTCAAGCATCTGGGGCCAAATTCAGATACTTCTCAAGCATCTGGGGCCAAATTTGGATACTTCTCAAGCATCTGGGGTCAAATTTGGATACTTCTCAAGCACCTGGGACCAAATTACAATGCTTCTCAAGCATCTGGGGCCAAATTCAGATACTTCTCAAGCATCTGGGGCCAAATTGGAATACTTCTCAAGCACCTAGGGCCCAAATCAAGATACTTCTCAAGCACCTGGGGTCAAATTACAATGCTTCTCAAGCACCTGGGGTCAAATTAGGACACTTCTCAAGCATCTGGGGTCAAATTGGGATACTTCTCAAGCACCTGGGGTCAAATTACAATGCTTCTCAAGCATCTGGGGTCAAATTACAATGCTTCTCAAGCACCTGGGGTCAAATTACAATGCTTCTCAAGCACCTGGGGTCAAATTGGGATACTTCTCAAGCACCTGGGGTCAAATTACAATGCTTCTCAAGCACCTGGGGTCAAATTAGGACACTTCTCAAGCATCTGGGGCCAAATTCAGATACTTCTCAAGCATCTGGGGCCAAACTCAGATACTTCTCAAGCACCTGGGGCCAAATTCAGATACTTCTCAAGCACCTGGGGCCAAATTCAGATACTTCTCAAGCATCTGGGGCCAAATTCAGATACTTCTCAAGCATCTGGGGCCAAATTAGGACACTTCTCAAGCCTCTGGGGCCAAATTCGGATATTTCTCAAGCCTCTGGGATATTTTTTAAGTCTTAGAATATTTCTCAAATCTACAGGGTACACTTAGAATATTTCTCACGTAACTAGGGCAACGTTTGCATACTTCCCCAGTAATCGGGGTCAAAGTTAAGATACTTCCCCAGTAATCGGGGTCAAAGTTAAGATACTTCCCCAGTTATCGGGGTCAAAGTTAAGATACTTCCCCAGTAATCGGGGTCAAAGTTAAGATACTTCCCCAGTTATCGGGGTCAAAGTTAAGATACTTCCCCAGTTATCGGGGTCAAAGTTAAGATACTTCCCCAGTTATCGGGGTCAAAGTTAAGATACTTCCCCAGTAATCGGGGTCAAAGTTAAGATACTTCCCCAATAATCGGGGTCAAAGTTAAGATACTTCCCCAGTAATCGGGGTCAAAGTTAAGAAACTTCCCCAGTAATCGGGGTCAAAGTTAAGATACTTCCCCAGTTATCGGGGTCAAAGTTAATATACTTCCCCAGTTATCGGGGTCAAAGTTAAGATACTTCCCCAGTTATCGGGGTCAAAGTTAAGATACTTCCCCAGTTATCGGGGTCAAAGTTAATATACTTCCCCAGTTATCGGGGTCAAAGTTAAGATACTTCCCCAGTTATCGGGGTCAAAGTTAAGATACTTCCCCAGTTATCGGGGTCAAAGTTAAGATACTTCCCCAGTAATCGGGGTCAAAGTTAAGATACTTCCCCAGTAATCGGGGTCAAAGTTAAAATACTTCCCCAGTAATTGGGGTCAAAGTTAAGATACTTCCCCAGTAATTGGGGTCAAAGTTAAGATACTTCCCCAGTAATCGGGGTCAAAGTTAAGAAACTTCCCCAGTAATTGGGGTCAAAGTTAAGATACTTCCCCAGTAATTGGGGTCAAAGTTAATATACTTCCCCAGTAATTGGGGTCAAAGTTAAGATACTTCCCCAGTAATCGGGGTCAAAGTTAAAATACTTCCCCAGTAATTGGGGTCAAAGTTAAGAAACTTCCCCAGTCATCGGGGTCAAAGTTAAGATACTTCCCCAGTAATCGGGGTCAAAGTTAAGATACTTCCCCAGTTATCGGGGTCAAAGTTAAGATACTTCCCCAGTTATCGGGGTCAAAGTTAAGATACTTCCCCAGTAATCGGGGTCAAAGTTAAGATACTTCCCCAGTAATCGGGGTCAAAGTTAAGATACTTCCCCAGTTATCGGGGTCAAAGTTAAGATACTTCCCCAGTAATCGGGGTCAAAGTTTGCATACTTCCCCAGTCATCGGGGTCAAAGTTAAGATACTTCCCCAGTTATCGGGGTCAAAGTTAATATACTTCCCCAGTAATCGGGGTCAAAGTTAAGATACTTCCCCAGTAATCGGGGTCAAAGTTAAGAAACTTCCCCAGTAATCGGGGTCAAAGTTAAGAAACTTCCCCAGTAATCGGGGTCAAAGTTAAGAAACTTCTTAATGTGTCTGATGCGAAGTTATGTTAGTTTTTACGTGGCTGGGACAAAGACAGTACATTCTCATGTATGTGAAGGAAACCATCGTTACGATGTTCATGTGATGTCTTAACAGGAATGGTCTCTACTGTGATTTTTCCACGTCAAGTGATTCTCCACGTCAAGTGATTCTCCACTCAAGTGATTCTCCACTTAAGTGATTCTCCACGTCAAGTGATTCTCCACTCAAGTGATTCCCCACTCAAGTGATTCTCCACGTCAAGTGATTCTCCCCACGTCAAGTGATTCTCCACTTAAGTGATTCTCCACGTCAAGTGATTCTCCACTCAAGTGATTCTCCACGTCAGGTGATTCTCCACGTCAAGTGATTCTCCACGTCAAGGGATTCCCCACGTCAAGTGATTCTCCACTTAAGTGATTCTCCACGTCAAATGATTCTCCACTTAAGTGATTCTCCACGTCAAGTGACTCTCCACTTAAGTGATTCTCCACTCAAGTGATTCTCCACGTCAAGTGATTCTCCACTCAAGTGATTCTCCACTTAAGTGATTCTCCACGTCAAGTAATTCTCCACACCAAGTGATTCTCCACGTCAAATGATTCTCCACTTAAGTGATTCTCCACGTCAAGTGATTCTCCACTTAAGTGATTCTCCACTCAAGTGCTCTCCACGTCAAGTGATTCTCCACTCAAGTGATTCTCCACGTCAAGTAATTCTCCACGTCAAGTGATTCTCCACTCAAGTGATTCTCCACTTAAGTGATTCTCCACTCAAGTGATTCCCCACGTCAAATGATTCTCCACTTAAGTGATTCTCCACGTCAAGTGATTCTCCACTCAAGTGATTCTCCACGTCAAATGATTCTCCACGTCAAGTAATTCTCCACTCAAGTGATTCTCCACTCAAGTGATTCTCCACTCAAGTGATTCTCCACGTCAAGTGCTCTCTACGTCAAGTGATTCTCCACTTAAGTGATTCTCCACGTCAAATGATTCTCCACGTCAAGTAATTCTCCACACCAAGTGATTCTCCACGTCAAATGATTCTCCACGTCAAGTGATCCTCCACGTCAACTATATATAACGTTGCAGATGTGAGAGCGACTGTGGTGGCAATGTGTGGTCTGCTCATTATGAACAAATGGCGATCATCGACCAGGTAACCACACTCCCTCTCTCTCTCGTCTCCTCCTCCAATCTTTCAACGTCTGTTCATCCCACCATGAACGTTCTCCTGTACGGCGTCTGCATCATCCTCATCATCCTCCTTATCATCATCATCCTCATCATCCTCATCATCATCCTCATCATCCTCATCATCATCATCATCTTCATCATCCTCATCATCTTCATCATCCTAATCATCCTCATCATCATCCTCATCATCATCATCATCATCCTCGTCATCCTCCTCATCATCTTCATCATCATCATCCTCATCCTCATCATCCTCATCATCAACCTCATCATCCTCCTCATCATCCTTATCATCCTCATCCTCATCATCATCCTCATCATCATCCTCATCATCCTCATCATCATCCTCATCATCATCCTCATCATCATCCTCATCATCACCTCATCATCCTCCTCATCATCCTTATCATCCTCATCCTCATCATCTTCCTCATCATCATCCTCATCATCATCCTCATCATCATCATCCTCGTCATCCTCCTCATCATCATCCTCATCCTCCTCATCATCCTCATCATCATCCTCTTCATCATCATCCTCCTCATCATCCTCATCATCATCCTCTTCATCATCATCCTCCTCATCCTCATCCTCCTCCTCCTCATCATCTTCATCATCATCCTCATCATCCTCATCATCTTCATCATCATCCTCATCATCCTCCTCCTCCTCCTCCTCATCATCCTCCTCCTCCTCCTCCTCATCATCATCATCCTCCTCATCCTCCTCATCCTCTTCATCTTCAACATCCTCCTCCTCCTCCTCATCCTCCTCATCATCATTCTGGAACCCCTGTGGCTCTATGTATACACACTTCACCACATTGATAAACTCAGTCAGTCAGTCCATGACTGCTGTCTCGTCAGTAGGAAGACTTCCTGTTGACATCATTGGTCCATTAACGTCTTCAGTTCATTTGAGGAACTTCATAACGAGGCAGTAAGAGAACAGGAGCCAACTATCAGTTCAGTCACATCCAACAGGCAAAAGGGGAAATGCTTTTCACAGTCAAACACTGTGCATGAAAAATAGTGCATTCCACAGGCCAATGGATCTCTGAGTCTCTCTCTCTCTCTCCTTCTCTCTCTCTCTCTCTCTCTCTCTCTCTCTCTCTCTCTCTCTCTCTCTCTCTCTCTCTTCTCTCTCTCTACCCAGCTGGACACATTCTTTGATGTCGATAACGAAATATTCTCACAATTACAGCGAGACAGTGCGCGCTAATTCGCCCGGTTTTCCCAGGACGCCAACGTAACCTACCGTATTCCATTCGTCCTTTCATCCTGCAGAAAAAGAATAAACCAACTTTCCCCGTTATAATGGGAACAAAAAGGATCAGAAAATCGTAGGGAGAAAAAAAAGAGAATAAAAGAAAGACTTAACTTCATGAAACGGTGTCTTTTTGGAAGTCAAATGTAATTCCCAAGGCTTTTGTCATCCCTTCCCTGAGTCTGTAGCATCAAAGACTCGACCATGAAATCTTTATCCAGTGGCTATGTCAGCGAGGCATACATACATGAGCCAGGCTCAATGCTTGCGTCAAGGTGTTAGCTGGGGATGGATTGTTGGTCTGACAGATGAAGGGCAACGCCTTGAGTTCTCCTCGTGTCATTCCTCTCCAGACTGTTGACTGGTTGTGAGAAGTTGTGGTAGGACGTGGGAGGATATTCGAAGGTCGTTGGTAGGTTGTTATGACGTCGTATAAAGCTGGACGAGTTCATAGATGGTTGAGAGGTAAGGAGACGCATCTGCCATACAGTTGAAAGATGTGATGATAGATGACACACTAGGTGGTGATACCAGGCCATTAGACTCTCAGATTGTTTACGTCATCTGTCTCGTGTGTCAGACACCGTAAGTCTCGTTCATGCTTATGTTTCCTCTTGATGTCTTCCTAAGATCTCTCTTTGTCTCTCTCAATCTCCAACACACATGCGCAATTATGCACGCGAGCTCGGGGAAAGTAAAAAAAAATTTCAGGACAATTACCGTAGGATGACTCAGGTTAGATGTGTTGGTATGATCTTCGAAGGAGGAGACGTAATGCAGTATTCACACACAAACTTCTGTTAACCTTATGAATCACCCGAGCAGAATCCATTTACCAGTGCCCACGTTTGACAATTGACAAGTGGACCAAAATCACAGTTACCCAGCCCCTCAGTCACACAATGTATCGAAAAAGCATTCCGTCCACACTGAGCCGGTTTGAATTAGATTTATTGCGTTTGGTTTTGTGGGAAGCAGGTTCTGACCACGTATGAAAAAGAGAGAAGAAAAGAATCTAGTCAGGTGAAATTTCTTTTGACGTGGAACTGTTTTTGGTATCCATAAATTTCTGGGATAGAGATCAAGGAGCAGGCGGGGAAACTATGTAGTGGCTGCCTGGAAGCCTTACTTATCGTACTCATCAATGGATGGATCAAGATGTTAACATCTGGTGCATTTGAATGTTACTGGAACAGACATCCTGAGTCTTCATCTTGTGTCCTTCTGGGTATCATTGTAGTGGTTGATTTCTTGGTAGCATACCTTATTTTATCATGTAAGAATTATACATTGGCTAAAACACGTTTCAAACTCGCGGTCCTCAGAGCAATTCTTTTCTCCTCGACACAGGCTAGCAAAGTTTCGCAAAGAGCATTCTAACGATCAGTCAGCAGCACTCCAGCACCTCTTTAGCAACCTTCCAGCGTCGCATGAGCAGTAATCCAGTATACTACCTTTCCAGCATTCATCCAATAGCTCTTCAGCACGATTCCAGCACTCCTGAGTCAGTCCTCTACCAGCACTCCAGCTGTTCTCCAGGAGTCAACTGACAATTTGGAACAACCCTCGAGATGTATTCCAGCCTAGCAGTTGTCTTTGAACACTCTAGCCCTGTTCCAGAGGGGAGCCAGCCACTGTTCATCAATTCTTCAGCAACCATTGGAGTATTTTCCAACAGTCATATCCAACAACTCCAGAGCAGTCTATTTCCAGGTTTACAGCAATCCTCTGGAAACTTCCAGTACGCCAGCAAGAGCCTTCCAGCAGCCCTCCAACAGGACATCCAGCGCCCTTACAAATTGACAGTCACCTGGGTGTTACAGTGGTTGAGGCGGAGGAAGGAAGGGAGGAGCTCCCCTTACCCAAGTAGAGACTTCTAACTACCTCGTCCGGCTGGTTGGTGGCTACAAAAGAACATAGACAAACTCCATAGTCGGTCTGACTCATGGTTGATGAAATTCAACCACAGTAAATGTAAAGAAATGAGAATAGGACACAGTAAAAGAAGGCTTCGATAAGAGTATCATCTATCAGGAAATAAGCTGCAGGAATCTGTTTCTCAGAGAGAGAGTCTTGGGTGTAAACATCGCCCTTGACTTGTCCTTTGCCACCACCAACACCACTATTATCACTTCTACTTCCACTACTACAGCGCGTTCCGTGTCTGGCCCTAACCAACATCATCGCTCGTGTTCTCTCACCTCTAATGGCGTGTTTACACGCGATATTTCTGGCTGGACATGTTTAACAAACATCTATACACGGAGCTTCCCTATCTTTACGTAACTCAACCCGGCAGCAGTTGCTGGAGGCCTGTTAAAACGAGGGAGGAGGTGGGCTTGTTGCTATGGCCAGTGATTAATCCCGTGAAAATGTGTGTATGTATGTACTTGAGACGTCAGTCCGGATGCATGATATATAATGTCCATGTGATACACACTGTTGCCCTATTGTTGGTGTACAAACTATCGTCCTGCATGTAGGTAAATAACTTGTTTTTTCTTAGACACGTCCTGGGATTTCTGGTTGCCATGAAATTTGGATTTGAGAGAGGGACAGGCCTCACCAAGTTAGTCAGCAGAGAAAGCGAAAGGTCGGAAAGGCACGTATGAAAGGATTTGTCCTTAATCTGACTACGGCAATTATTTGGGTGTGGACTTTTGACGCTATTTTGCTCTTCATATTTTTCCATGTGGGTCCAAGAAAACATTGTGTCAGCCTTTTCATAAAACGATCCTTAAGGGGGTTTTCCTACAATGTGTCGAATACGAACCCCGAGTCACATCTATGCTTCTACTACCATCATACACGTATAAGAGCAACACGCTACCTAAAAGATGACACAGTATATTGCTGCTTCTTCATATGTCTCAGAAACTCCTCCTCGCAGACACCAAGTTGTTCATAATTCCGCGACTTCTCGTCTGATATACAATCTTTTTGAGTTTCTAGTAAAACGTCAAGAGATTCTCTTTAGATTAAATACGAAAGGAATTTCCTTTATCATACGCTTGGAGCAGGCAGGTTGAATCTGTCGGATCTGATTGATCTTCAAACGTTTCCCACTCAACTGGAGGATTAAGATTTGCCACTGTTGCTTAATCTACATCACAGCAATCAGCAATATGCTTTCTCTTCCCTCTCGTGTGTTTTTTTTTCTTCCAGGGGCTCAGATCACCTGTAATCCTCAGTGAGTGATGGGGGTGTCGCAGGGTTCTCACCATCGAGGTGTTTCTCAAGGCACTACGCCCACTCACCAGTGTGGCAGGAGGTAGAGTCTTAACAGTTGTGCTTCTTATGTTTCCCCTCACCCTGATGACCAGGTCGGATGAGACCCACATCACATCAGATGAAACCCTGATGACCAAGCCAGATGATACCCTGATTCATAGGGCAGGTCAAACTACAAATCATCAGGTCAAATGAAGCCCAGATCAGGCCAGATGTGGCCCTGATGACGAGATCAGATGAAACCCTGATTACCAGAGTGGTGAAAACCTCGATCACCATGTCAGATGAATCTCAAATCAGGTCAGAGGAAACCCTGATGACCAAGCCAGATGTAACCCTTCATGACTAGGTCAAATAAGCCCAGATCACAAGTTCAGACGATGCCCTAGCCAAACCCTGATCACCAGCTTTGACGATACCAAGATCACTAGTGTGGATGATGCCACGATCACAAAAGAGAACCAATAGTACCACAAGGTTCAGATAGGGAGGCCACGGATGACCCGAAAAATCAACTGTGTGACATCGTCGTCAACGTCTTTACTGGCCCTTTGGTCGTCTGTCATCATCCACCTTCTGTTTATACTTCTATTTCCTGTTATCAGCTGAGAGCAATGTACGGAAACGTGCGTAAATGTGTGAAAAACTTTCCGAGTCCATGATTCACTGCTACAAACTGGGGCTTTCAGCCAAGCGGTTGCTGGTCTTGTAAATGTCAAAGGCTTGCCTTCATGATGGCTGAGCCTGATGTGGACTGATCAAGTAGACGTTAAGTTTAGTATGCACGAAGAAAAATACAGGTTGAGCCTCACAGTGACTGAAAATGGACCACTTGACGAGCGTGTTCTGTTAAAAAAGGGATTCTTAATCAAGTTTTTTTTGGATTACGGTCCGTTTTCTTATTCTCTTTGAGGCCGACGATGAGACTGAAAAGACTGAAATAACCCATCAAAGCATCAGTCTTCGTTTTCTTTCTTAATGTGGTTCAGCTGGAAGCGTCATGGCAATCCAAATGATCCATGACTTTTATTTGTGGCGTGGTCGTGGCAAGATATCATCATAAGGGGCTCAGCCGTTACCACACCCGTTATGTGCTTCATGCACATTCACTGGAATTTAGCAACTACTTTATACACACACACACACACACACACACACACACACACACACACACACACACACACACACACACACACACGTGTGTATTTATATATGTATAGTACCTTAACGTCTTTAGTTGGTAAACTTATATATTGAGTCCAACTGAAGGACAACCACTTCAGAAGAGATTTTCAGCATAATTTTCAACGACGTGTTTTATCCCATAAAATCTGGTTGATCTGTTTTATGAAATAATTAACACAATTGATGAAATATGAACCAGTTGATGCCATCTGTTTACAAAATCACAAGCTAAGTCGACTGTGGTCATAGATGGAGTATCTCTTCACATTATATAACATGTATCGGCTCGTCTTCCACTTACCCAAGATGCCATTGATTCCAGCAGTCACTTGACAGCAACAGCAGCGGTGTCCTGACCACCAGGTTGCATGTACTCACCCACGCTACCATGCCAACTGTACCCACAGGTCACCCACCACACTACCATGCCAACTGTACCCACAGGTCACCCACCACACTACCATGCCAACTGTACCCACAGGTCACCCACACTACCATGCCAACTGTACCCACAGGTCACCCACCACCACACTACCATGCCAACTGTACCCACAGGTCACACACCACACTACCATGTCAACTGTACCCACAGGTCACCCACACTACCATGCCAACTGTACCCACAGGTCACCACCACACTACCATGCCAACTGTACCCACAGGAGACTCATGTGCACCACCAGATCAACATGTACCCACAGGAGACTCAGCCACGGGGGCTTTCATATCATTCCTCGTTTGTCGCATTTGTTCAGTTACAGTACATCAATGCCTTCATCTCCTTTAGTCAAGTACTACAAAAATACAACATACTTAACAGTATGTTAATACTGCTTGGGTACAACATTACTTTGCCAGTGTATATGTGTGTGGGTGTGTGATGACCTACATCTATTCGTACTGGACGAGGAGGGAGTTTTACACTCGTGGGGTCCCAAGTTTTGAACGTTCTCTTCTACCATACAAGTTCTTGGATCTATGTATACTGTGTACCTTTACCATGTCCCTAAATCATCTTATTCCACCACTCATGATATATAATCGCTTCTTTACATTTTTTTTACGAGTTTCTTGCTCGAGTTCATGCTATGTCCTCTGGTTACAATGCCCATGAATGACTGTAAGAGCTGTTCACTTATCCACGTCATTGAAGTGACTTAAAAACTTAAAGATCGGTATCAGGTCATCCCTCACTCTTCCAACACTGGCATATCTGAAGCATGTAGCCTTTCCCTGCAATTCAGTGCTCTTAACTGTGGTAATGTCTTTGTTCTCTTCTCTGGACCTTCTCTCTTAGCTCTTGGTGTCTCTTTGTGTGTGTGTGTGTGTGTGTGTGTGTGTGTGTGTGTGTGTGTGTGTGTGTGTGTGTGTGTGTTTAATTAGTGATGCAATCATCTACCTTTCCTATCTTACGGACGGGAGGCCAAACACGATGTGACGAATGACGACTCCTGGCATGTTCAACCCATGTGGGGAAGAATGATGAAGGGGAGACCACAAACAACGCAGGGCCTTCAGGAGATGAAACCCCACGTCAGGCTGAAGGTTCCTGGCCACTACTTCCCCTCCTGAAACATTCAGCATAATGACACACCACTTTGGCAAATGCCACAGTCCATAGAACAGAGACAAAATCATCCGGGCGTTGTTCTTTCAAAAAGTCAATCGAGGCGAAGTGATCCCAGTTGACGTCATGAAGCGAGTTCGCAGATGTACAGAAATACCTTTTGGCACAGTACGAGGAGGGAGTCCTACACTCGCGGTGCTCCCAATCCCCTTGACCTTTCCCTCCCATCATATGATTTTTTTTCAAAGCCCGTTTTTACTGTCAGGAATCATGCTGCCCTCACCAGGTCTATCCCATGCACCAAGTGTCTTGTCCCTGTAAAAAAGAAAAAGTACTTTGTCACATTTATCCTTTTAGAAATATCCTTGTTTAAATTTCTCATCATAGCATTTCGGTGTTCTATCTTTTGTGTCTTTGGAAGGACTAATTGTCAAATGTCGACATTGGCAAACTGGTTTACAAACGTAGCCTTCACGTCAAACAACGTAGCACAAATCATCACGTAACATAGCATAACACGACACAGCCCCTTAGAGCGAAAAAGCACAGCACATGAAACTATAACACTGTCAAGTACAAAAGAACCTAACGAAGCACAACACAATTAGGCGTTAATCCACACAGCACCACAGAACGTGACAAAGAGCAGTACAGGACAGTGGAGCAAAACAGAGCACAATGTAGCGTAACAGAGTACAGAAGACAACACAGCAAAGTCCACTATGGCAAAACCTAATCTAAGTTAGCACAGCGTAACGCTGTTGCCCAACACATGAGTCTACACAGGGCGAAACGCTTATACATGTCGTCTAAGGTAAATGACACAGATGCAATATATCACACAGCTGCAATATACTACATAGCTGTACTAGATTATATTGCTATATTTGACAGCACGGCTGCAGTCGATCGCATCGCTGAGATAAATTGCATTTCTTTAGTCATGCACATAACTATGAGGAATTACATTACTTTAGTCATGTACATAACTGTAATGAATTACATTACTATAGTCATGTACATAACTGGAATGAATTACATTACTTTAGTCATGTACATAACTTAATGAATTACATTACTTTAAATGACATTACTTTAGTCATGTGCATAACTGTAATGAATTACATTACTTTAGTCATGTACATAACTGTAATGAATTACATCACTTTAGTCATGTACATAACTGGAATGAATTACATTACTTTAGTCATGTACATAACTGGAATGAATTACATTACTTTAGTCATGTACATAACCATAAGGAATTACATTACTTTAGTCATGTTCATAACTATAAGGAATTACATTACTTTAGTCATGTACATAGCAATAAGGAATTACATTACTTTAGTCATGTTCATAGCAATAAGGAATTACATTACTTTAGTTATGTACATAACTGGAATAAAATTACATTACTTTAGTCATGTACATAACTGGAATGAATTACATTATCTTAGTCATGTACATAGCAATAAGGAATTACATTACTTTAGTCATGTTCATAACTATAAGGAATTACATTACTTTAGTCATGTACATAACTGTAATGAATCAAATCTCTCTCGTTGCCTCTCTCTATCTTCACTGGATTACATGACTGTAGTGAACCACATTGACAGTCAAGAGGCTATCACCAGCGGCCATATAAACTGCTATGTGATGACGTATATCGAGGCCATATAAACTGCTATGTGATGACGTGAACAGGTCTGCTGTGGTAGTTTTGTAAGTGCCAGCACCTACTACACTCTTTAGTTTATAAGTAGCTGAGTTCTGCTGCACTGGAAGTGAATGGATGCATGAATAATGGAAGAATTATACATAGAAATACACATGATAAATGAATCTGGATAAACACACACACACACACACACACACACACACACACACACACACACACACAAAGAAGTGTCGTACCCAGGCAACATTAGAATAAAATTGCGATATTTTCGTTGTAGCCAACGTAAGAAGAAAAAGGAAATCTGTGGACTGTGACTGAACAGATGAGACAAACGAGAAATGATATCAGAGCAGCTGCAGCTGAGCCTTTGGGGAATAGATGTGGCCTGGCAGTACACTTGAGCCTTCTGTGAGTACCAGTGATCCATCTGAGTCTTCTGTGAGTACAGGTGGTTTGATGGTGCAGCTGAGTCTTCTGTGAGTACAGGTGGTGTAACGGTGCAGCTGAGCCTTCTGTGAGTACAGGTGGTATGATGGTGCAGCTGAGTCTTCGGTGAGTACAGGTGGTGTAGCGGTGCAGCTGAATCTTCTGAGTAGAGTACAGGTGGTGTAACGGTGCAGCTGAGTCTGCTGTGAGCACAGGTGGTATGATGGTGCAGCTGAGTCTGCTGTGAGCACAGGTGGTATGATGGTGCAGCTGAGTCTGCTGTGAGCACAGGTGGTGTAGCAGCGCAGCTGAGTCTTCTGTGAGTACAGGTGGTGTAGCGGTACAGCTGAGCCTTCTGTGAGTACAGATGTTCTGGTGATGCAGCTGAGCCTCCTGTGAGTACAGACGTCCTGGTGAGACTCATACGGACACATGTAGTCTAGTGGTGCAGCTGAGTACATTTTGGCTTGGTGGTGGTGCAGAGACAGCTGCTGCTGCTGCTGTTATCAATCACTGGGATCACTGGCAGCTTGGGTCAATGGGAGGCGAGTCGGACTAGATGAGATACATGTGATGTGAAGTGAGCTGACATCCCTCCACCAACCATACGTCGACTCGTCCAGAAAACTTTAGGGTCAGAAAGTTAGTTATGAGCTCTCCTCTTTCTTTGCTATATATATATATATATATATATATATATATATATATATATATATATATATATATATATATATATATATAATTACCCCGAGACTAATTTCTATGAAAGAGTCCTGGTGTTACCCAGGGATTTCCTAGAGGCTCTTGGAACCCAAGGCTGCGTTACTTCCAGGAGCAGGGAAATGTAGAGTCCTTTGGTGTGAGAAGGTCTTTGAGGAGACAGCACTCCAAATGTTGCAGCCTCGCCAAAGCTGACTCTCCACTCGCGACAGGGTTAAGTCCGACATTTCGTGATGTTGACGAGAAACCTCTAACAAGGTGTATGCTTAGAGTGATCATAAGGTTACACAAGTTTACTGGAGCATCGCCTGCAATGACTGTACAATCGTGCCTGACCCTCCCTGTCTGTCTCTACACCAACAACTGAATCAGTGAAACTGGCTGGCGTAATCATGTTGCTATTGCATCATCCTCAGCTGTGGACGTCTAAGATACTAGACACTCGTGTGTAAACTGTCGCAAAATGAGGTGTTAGTCACGGCGACACACGCTCGTCTCCTTCCCTAACCCTCAAGGATCTAATCATGATTGATGCCGAGGAGGAGTTACGTACACAGAGAGAGGATGTGGTTTTAAATGTTTGTTAAACATGTTCAGTCAAAAATATCACAGGTGTAAACGCACCATTAGAAGTCAGAACGCGGGAGTTGATGTTGATTATCTTCATACACGGAGCAGATTAGTAAGGGTAGTAGTAGAGGTAGTAGTAGTAGTAATAGTAGAAGCAGTATCAGTACGACTTGTAGTAGTAGTAGATATAGCGGCAACAACAGCAGCAGTAGTAGCGGTAGTAGTAGTAGTAGTGGTAGTAGTAGTAGAAGTAGTAGTAGCAGTATGAGTAGTAGTAGTAGTAGTAGCAGTAGTAGTAGTAGTAGTAGCAGTAGCAGTAGCAGTAGTGGTAGTAGTACCGGTAGTAGTATTAACAGTAATGACACAAGTAGTTACACCTTTACTATAGGTGTGGGCTTCCTTGAATACGTGTGCGTGGAATTACCAGTCTTCTACATTGGTGTGTGTGTGTGTGTGTGTGTGTGCACCTTGGGTATGTCCTACGTGTGAGGTGAGGAGGCTCGGTTCCATGCGTGTGGGCGTCACTTAAGATGCGTGAGAGGGATACTGCATTGGCAGCGACTATTCTTGGCTCCTCCTTGGTTGGAATACAACTGGATGGTGTAAGTGGAACATATATATATATATATATATATATATATATATATATATATATATATATATATATATATATATATATATATATATGAGAGAGAGAGAGAGAGAGAGAGAGAGAGAGAGAGAGAGAGAGAGAGAGAGAGAGAGAGAGAGAGAGAGAGAGAGAGAGAAGAGAGAGCGAGTTAACGCAAATATAAGAACAACAGCTCTAGATGACAGCGAGCTGGGGAGGAGGGCGTGTGACGGTCAGATGTTTATGCTTGGGTGACGGAGGCTCCTTCCTGCTGCCGCCTCCTCACCCACCGTAACACCCAAGTCATCTGGCCTCTGCGGGAGCGGGACTGCCACGGGCTGCTGGGCATTTGTTATGTTGGCTGATCTTGGTCTGTGGGAGAGCTGCCTCAGGCCAGGTTGAGGACTGTTGGAGAGGTGCTCAGGGGATATCACCACCTGTTGGGGTGGGCCTCTCTGCTGCTGGAGAGTATCTACGATTCTGCTTAAGGGCTATTGGAGAAATTCATGTATTGCTGAAGGGATGGCGAAGGGCTTCTGGGTGGCGCTTTGAGAATTGCTGGAAACCAGAGGATTCCAGGAAAGCTTCTGTGGAACCGCTAGAAGACAACTTGAAGACACTGAAGGCGACAAGGGGGCTTCTTGACCGGTGGTGGAGGCCTGCATGGATGATTATAGAATTGCTGGACGACTGCATTACAAATTCTGGAAGACGGCTAATGAAATGCACGAGGACTGCTGGAAGACTTCGTTACTATAGGCGGAGAACTGTTAGTTCATTGTCGTGGGACTGCTTGAGGTTCATCAGATAAATCCTGGAAGGCAGCTGCAGCACTTCTTGACCAGTCATGGAAGGCCGCTGGATGGCTGTCGTAGAACTGCTGGAGGGCTATAAGACGAATGCTTGAACACTGTCGGAGGTCTAGTGGACGATTTCTGTACCAGTGTCAAAGAACGGGTGTTATATTTCCAGAGGTGTGGCGAAGGGCTGCTTAAAGACACTTACAGCTCGGTTTCACCAATGCTTGAGGATCATCTTGCTCTGTGTTCATAAGAAAATGGAAAGGAAGAATAGGATACAGTAAAAAGGTCGTGGTAAAGAATAAAGTCCCACTCAAACTTTTAGGTATCACAATCCGGGTCATCACCAAATCTACTGGAACATTTACACGCATCCAGAGAGAGAGACATAAGTCGAGGATCTGTGATTTAGGTGCGACCATTACAGACTCGCAGCTGCTGTCATATCATGACGATGATCAAAATATTTCCAAGGCAGCCATCGAGAACATCCACATTGGCCTCAGTGTCCAACACTGTTGATCTGCTTCATGTTCATTCTCCACCTGTTCCTTGGTCTCTGCACTGAGTAATTTACCTATTGTCCAAACCCACCTTCGTATCATAAGCAACAGGAGCCGAAATTATGACCCAAACTCTCCCAGAAATGTTGTCATGGTCAAGCATTTCCTGCTCTCAAATCCATGTATAAATTCTCTCACCAAAATGATATATTTTTTCTTGGCAAAAACTTGTAAACTGGTAAGACTGATTAAACATTAAATATTAGATATCATCAGGAGTGGAAAGTTGGTACAACTGCTTACGAACTTATGATGAACAGGTATGAACGTAGTCATTATATACATGTGTTCGGATAAACAAAACAGTAGAACAGCAACATAGGCAATGTCGCATATCCGACTGACGTCAAAAGGATTTGGGTTTTCCATGTGGGATTCCCTTAATTACTCGTGGACTTGGTTACCGGAACAGAATACTTAGAGAATGATTACCGTCGCATCTGTACAGTACGATATTCCCAGAAACCCAGCCTGATACTCGAGGAAATTCTAAACATGAGTCACAGTGGTGGGGAGGGTGGCGTGGCTACACACCAGACAGACACGGTGGTTAGAAGTTTCTACTTGGACGAAGGCAAGTTCCTCCCATCCTTCCTCCTCCTCAACCACCGTAACTCCCTGGTGAATGACCATCTGCAGGGGCGCGGTTTCCATGGGCTGATGGATAATCCTGTTGGAGGGGATGTTGGAGTGCTCTTCCCGTGTACTCGATGGGCGTTGGAGAACTGCTAAAAGGCTGGAATTAGCTGTGCTGGAGTTAGTTGGATAAACCCGCTGGAGAGCACATGGAGAGGTTGCTGAAGAAGTGCTTGATAGTTGTTGGATCCTGCTTGATGCTGGAGCACTGCTGGAAGGACGCTGTAAGACTGCTGGAATCCCACTGGAGGGATACAGGATGACTGGTGGAAGGATGTGAGTTACTGCTGGAACAAAACTGGAAAATTGCTAAAGAGCAACTGGAATGCTGATGAAAGGCCACTGGAACCCTTTTTTTTGGGTCGCGTTTATTTGCCTTCGTGGAGAGCAGAAACGCTGAAGGGACCACCGGTGGGAGAAACAACCTTTGCTCACGTAGCAAGAAGACCTCAAGACATGATCTCTGAAGGCGAGGGTGATGCACGGCCAACACTTGGGAACGTTATCGAATTAACATCGTAATACACCAGAAAATTAGCTTCTTCACCCATGATCATCGAGGCTTCCAAGCTGCCGCTGCTGGATCCAGCACCTGAGTCTCCCACAGTGACGTACCAACAACGTCAAGATCTTGAGACACACACACACACACACACACACACACACCGTCTGAGAGTGGTGTGGCTACAGCCTATCGTCACCATTGCAGAAAAATATTGACTCAAACCAGAACATTCTCCTTTCTAAATCACCTGGAACACCTTCCCACAAATGAACTTGTAATTATACTGTTTCAAACTAGTTTTTTGTGGACGAATTACGTGTGAACATTTTTAATTGTCTTTTTTTATTGCGTAATTGAAGGGCTGGATAATTGTGCTTTTATTACCTTGTCAACTGCATAATAATGAATATTCAGAAATGATGAGAAATGTTTGCAATAATTTGTGCGTGAATATAATGTATTTTTTTTTCCATTAGAATTGCATATAAGCACAGTTATCCTAAAATTTCGCTCAGTAGTTGACCTGTATATCCTTAATCTTTTTTAAATTTTTCAAGCATATGTGCATGTGCGAAAGAGAGAGAGAGAGAGAGAGAGAGAGAGAGAGAGAGAGAGAGAGAGAGAGAGAGAGAGAGAGAGAGAGAGAGAGAGAGAGAGATTTCTGACAAAAAAGAAATTAAATCTTATTAACAGCTTTGATATATATATATATATATATATATATATATATATATATATATATATATATATATATATATATATATATATGTATGTATATGGGGATAGGGCAGAAAGAATACTTCCCACGTATTCCCTGCGTGTCGTAGAAGGCGACTAAAAAGGAAGGGAGCGGGGGGCTAGCGGAAATCCTCCCCTCTCGTTTTTTTTTTTTTTTTTAATTTTCCAAAAGAAGGAACAGAGAATGGGGCCAGGTGAGGATATTCCCTCAAAGGCCTAGTCCTCTGTTCTTAACGCTACCTCGCTAACGCGGGAGATGGCGAATGGTATGAGAAAAAAGTATGAGTATATGAATATTGGTAGAAGGAAGAACAGTGCTACACCAGGTCAGGTGAGGCACAGACAATGCCATGCCCGGTTAGGTAAGACACACAGTGCCATACAAGGCGGCCCTCTTCAGCCTGGAGTCCAGTCAGATGCCCAGCTACTGAACGTAGCACCATTGTTTACATGTAAACTATCGTTTAATCTTGAATCGCATAAACTCCCTTATCGTTATTTTCTTCTTGTTTGCTCTAGGTACCTGAATCCATTCATATATATTATGAAACACACCTTTATCAACATAACTCTGGCGTGAGAGATTATTTGAATGATCCAATACACCTTTGAGACTTACCATTATTTATTCAATTATTTCAGTGCATTTTTCCTGCGAGGGATAATATATTTACTGGTGGCTGAGCACAGATTTATGCAGATCTAAAAATGCATTAAATGATGACTTTCTATGAAATGTCAAAAGTATTTCTCTGAGACCTCACATTTTATGAGCGATTTGCTGAGCGAAGCAACGGTCGTGCGCTTGTCCTGTGTGTGTGTGTGTGTGTGTGTGTGTGTGTGTGTGTGCCCAGCAGAGCCTCCTGAAGTGTGTACAGAGTGACAGGAATCAACAGAGGGGGGGGGCCCTCCAGAGTGATAGAGACCCTTGAAACTTGTTGAAGACTGCCCAGACTTATGACAGATGCGGGTAGAGGGAGCGGTGAGTGATAGAGATGCGTATAGAGTGCTCGGGATGATTATAGTGTGTCTAGAGCGACAGGGGTCATGAGTGTGTATTTATAGAGTGCCAGGGGTCATGAGTGTGTATTCATAGAGTGCCAGGGGTCATGAGTGTGTATTTATAGAGTGCCAGGGGTCATGAGTGTGTATTCATAGAGTGCCAGGGGTCATGAGTGTGTATTCATAGAGTGCCAGGGGTCATGAGTGTGTATTTATAGAGTGCCAGGGGTCATGAGTGTGTATTCATAGAGTGCCAGGGGTCATGAGTGTGTATTCATAGAGTGCCAGGGGTCATGAGTGTGTATTTATAGAGTGCCAGGGGTCATGAGTGTGTATTTATAGAGTGCCAGGGGTCATGAGTGTGTATTTATAGAGTGCTAGAGTTCATTAGTGTGAGTCTTTAGAGTGACAGAGGTCATTAGTGTGTGTGTGTTTATTGAGCGGCAGAGGTCATTAGAGTGTGTCTGTTGTGTCCCAGGGACTATTAGAAGTGTGTGTGCGTGCATGTGTGTGTGTGTGTGTGTGTGTGTGTGTGTGTGTGTGTGTGTGTGTGTAGATAATCGGTGGCTAGTGAACACAAAAAACTATATTCATTATGGCAGTGGCAGGTCAGTGAACATGCAAAAGGCCAACACGCCCTCTGGAAACTCGTGTCCAGTGATTATAATTCACATGGTGTGTGTTTAGAATGTTCCTACCAACTCAAGAGGTGCAGCAAGGATTTCTCTCTTTATGCTTGCTTGCCGTTTCCCTACAAGAACAGACGGGAAAAAATGGCTTCATTCGCTTACATCTACTCTCTGAGAGTCGTGTTTAAACCACACAAAACCAGAGCACCCTGTATGCAGTCTGACCTGACAAGATTTTCCGTGGTTTCCCCATGGCCATCTCATCTGGTGTAGCCCACTGACACGCATCGCTCTCCATATTCCAATTCGCTACAATTCGCTCTATTCCATGCACGCCTCACACCACTCCTGCATGGCAAGGCACCTATCACTCAAGCATCTTTTAATTCATCCTTCCATCTTGTCCTCAGTCTGCCCTCCACTTTTAACACATATTCCGTCTTTGTCGGTCTCTCCTCACTCATCCTCTCCAGAGGCCTAAACCAATTCAGCATGCCCTAATCAGCATTCCCAATTACACTCTTCGTATCAACACACCTTTCTAATAGTCTATTATTTCTTATTTGATTAACTCTCCTCACAACACATAATTTTCCTCAACATTTGACTTTCATGACATTTACTCTCTTCTGTAGTTTTTCTTCATCTCGGGTCCGTGCCTCGCATAACACCGTCAGGACGACTAAACCATCGAATATACCCGTCTACATCCTCACAGACAGTAATATCCCGTTCAAGACGCTCTCCTCCTCAATTCACCTACGACTTTAGCCCCCATACCCACCCTATGGCTTACTTACACAATGAGCCACGATTTCTCTCTAGCTTCCTCAACCTAAGATGTTGATACAGTGGGAGGCAGCAGTCACTGCTTCCAAACTGGCAACTCACAATGTCAGCTTGGTGATGCCTTACACCTATTTCATCTGTGTTAGACTAAACCAATCACAAGACAAAGATCCAAGGGTTGGCGGAAATGACAAAGAAGTTTGGGAATTACATGCAATTCCCCTCAAAAAATGGTGTTTTCTGTAAAGTTAGCCTTTTCGTTTTCTTTTTTGACGTAGCTTGTCCTGTCCTCTCTGGTTATATCGTATTGTCGCTGGAATGTAAAAGCTTATGTGATAGTTGTCTACGTAGGATGAAATATGACAAGTATAACTTATTGTAGTTGTCCTGGAAAATCCCAGGAAATTAATGCAAGCTGTTAACACTGTAAATTGTAACGATATTTAGTGACCATCAAATGAGTGTATATATATATATATATATATATATATATATATATATATATATATATATATATATATATATATATATATATATATAAAGAGAGAGAGAGACATAGATAGATAGATAGATAGATAGATAGAGAGAGAGAGAGAGAGAGAGAGAGAGAGAGAGAGAGAGAGAGAGAGAGAGAGAGAGAGAGAGAGAGAGAGAGAGATTAGTTTCAAAGTATTACTTTCCGGATTTAAATGTGATCCAGCAGTTCCTCCCTGCCTCTTGTCTCCTCATGGAGCAACGTGTCACTCGCCCATGAGAGGGGTGTCCCGCAGGGTTCTTCTGTCACCTACGTTTTCTTTAACATCTAGCCCTATTTTCCCTTATGCTAATGATTCCACTTTACGCTCTTCATCTCACTATTTCTTCACTCACCTCGGACATACGCAAGGGCAGTAGAAACCCGGTGAAATTCCATGGTACTGTAACGCAATTCTCCCTCGCATCTCTTTCTAAGAACCATCCGTTTCACCCGCCTCAGCTTCAAAACAACACACTTCAACTCTCTGATAACATAAACATAACATAACGTTACCTTCCCCTCTCTCCTGGAAACACCTACTTCATCCATATCACCAAACCTCCTTTCCTAAAGCTGGAGATGCTGTCTAGGTGCCATAATTTCTCTTCATCAGCTATCTAATACCTACAGGTGTTTCATTCGCCCTAGTATGGAGGTAGTGTTCACATGAGGTGGTTCTTCTTCTGCCACTTTATATTAGTGAGAGTGGAATCAAAAGCCTTCAGTTTCAGTGACTCTCCAGGCATCGCCTCCCTTCAGCCAAATCACAATCAGTACACAACAATGTTCCTGCACTCTCTCTCTCTCTCTCTCTCTCTCTCTCTCTCTCTCTCTCTCTCTCTCTCTCTCTCTCTCTGTGTTCTACAGGTTATCATTTTGGCCACTGCTCTCGTGAGCTGGTTGCATGTATCCCCTCCCTGCCACCAAGGTCTGGACCCTAGGCTTACATCTGTAGGTCTGGACTAGACGGATTGCGCGTTTGGCTGTGTCGCTTGCCACAGTTTCTGTGTTATCCCCTCCTCCTTTTCTCGAACAGCTAAAACGTGGAATTCTCTTCCTCCATTTCGTCTTTCCTTCTTCTTATAACCGTTCCACCTTTAAGATTGCGGCCAACAAACGTCTGCGGAGCCCTGATTAATTTCGGTTCTTTGTCTCTAACTCTTTTCCTTTCACTCGAGATGGCCTTTGATTGGGGCGTGTTTTTGTCCGTACCAATCAGCCAGTCACTATCAATATCATATATATATATATATATATATATATATATATATATATATATATATATATATATATATATATATATATATGTAAAGCTCCTAACATGAGGTCAAGGCGTTACCAAACAAGACATAAACGGAAATGCATGATTCAACGTCTTCGAACTGATCATGCTAGAAGGTCGTGGCTTAATAGACTTTTACAGAAGAAAAAGTGTCCAGAGTCGTATGTTGTCTTGAAGTATAGACACCAAGACTGATGAGGAAGGTATGGAGGAAGAAAACGGTGTAGAGGGGATGTTGAGGAAGACGGGGATGGAGAAGGTTGGCAAAAGAATGGTGATGAGAGTTGTAAGCTGAAGAGTTAGTTGTATTGATGGGGCGGAGGTGATGAAGGAAGCTAACAAGTGGTGAAGTAGGTAGGTAGGTAGGCAAGGAAGGGAATAGTGATGAGAATATACTCGCCAAAAATGAGTATTCTTAACTTATCGATTGTCTCTTGTCTATTCTGAACAGACAGAGGTGAAGACTCTGCCAACAGTTATTCTAACGCCTGTAACACTGTGTATTTGACTCTTGTGATTAAATATGTGAATTCAGAGATGATTTGTACCTTGAATAAGATACATTTAGACATTTCATCGGTAATGATATTTTGCTTCCAGACACAAGAGAATTATACTTTAATCTGTCCTTGATTACTTTGCCCTGGATACATAGGAAGTATTCTAACTTGGTCCCATATACATAGGAAGTATATTAACTTCGTCCCGTACACGCGTGGAATATAATTCACTTTGCCTTAAATACAAATCAAGTATCGTTTACTTTGCCCCAGACACATAGGAAGTATTGAGTTGAGTGTGATTGCGTCCGTCCTGGGTTCCTAGCTCTGACACCACCGCCGTATCATCAGTAAATAGTAACTGCATCGCCTCCTAGGCCCCTCGCACCCTGGACAGACTACATAGCCGCCCTTATATCCAAGACTCTCGTAGTCACCTCCCTCACCATCCAATCCAAAAACAGATCAAACAGCCATGGTGACATCACACACTCCTGCCGCAGACCCACCTTCAAATAGAAACACTCACATACTCGCACATACGCCTTAATCTCATGATGAACACTTCTCATTGCTTTCATTCCGTATTTTCGTAACATCTATAAAAAGAATCTCTATCAGCCCAATCATATGCTTTCTCCAAATCCACAAATGCCATATACAAATCCTTCTGTATCTCTAAGCATCTTTCGCTTATTCTTCAAAACAAACACCTGATCTAAACATCCTTCACCACACCTGAAAACCTTAAACGAAATCAATCCTCCTAAATCTGATGTATTTTTGCGTACCACTATCCTTTCCATCACCACTCTACCATACAACTTACAATATTACGCTCAATAAACTTATACTTCTTTAATTAGAACATTTACTTGTGTCCCCCATTGCCTTTATACAGTGACACTATACATGCATTCTGACAGTCATCAGGCACCTTCCCATGAGCCATACATACACTGAAAAACTACGTCTCACCCATATTACACTCTCCTCTCATCTCTTCTCTCTCTTTCTCCTCTCCACGTGCACCCAACCCCCTCACTTAGAGAGAGTGTAACCACAGCGTTTCTGCCTCACTCTCGCCGAGAGAACTTTTACAAGCTGTTGTAATTTCCTGGCTCACTGTGTTCCAGGAGTTATTGCCAAGTGTTGTGGAGTAACAAAAGTCTAAAGTTGAAGCACTCTAAAGCCACTCTCAACTCCGATGGAACCCAAATGTAAACACCAAGTTGTTGGCGAAAAACGAAGAGATCATTTGTGTTAAAAATCTCAAGACACATTCTCAGCCACAACATTTCAGAATGTAATTCATGTAAAACAATTTTTTTTTTTGGGGGGGACTTGGTATGATATGACAGGACCGCTTAGAGTTCTACAGGGAAAAAAGGTACGGTAAACCAGACACCTGCCTAAATCAATTGAAGTCGGAGGAAGGATAGAAAAAAAAAAGAATTGGTTTTCTTTGAGAATATGTATGTATCAGGAGCTAAAGCGATCTGCTACGTCTCGTAATATACACTCCATTAAGTCCAAAGTTCCCCAAAACTAATAATGGTTATTCCAAATTACGTTAATGGTCTGTGTCTCAAAATATCAAGGTGGTGTGTTGGAGTTACTGCGACTTTGACGTAAAATGCTTGTCGAACGAGCTTCAGCGGCGCATGCAGGAGGGAAGGGGTGCGGCAGCAGTAGGACCGGGGTGTGGAGGCAGGCAGGAAGTGCAGCAGCAAGAGAGAGGGAGGGAGGGTGTAACAGCAGGAAGGTGCAGGCAGGTGGGATCTGTGCTACCGCAGGAGGGAGGTTGTCGGCGGGAAATGCACCAGAAGGAGGGTGGAAGGAGGCAGGAGGGCTTACAGCATCAGGGAGAGGGAGGAAGACAGAGAGAGAGCAACAGCAGCAGTACATAGAAAGCTAGACAACGGGAGACCTGATGTATCCGTGACGAGGTTATCTGCCGTGGGACAATAATTGTAAACTAAGTTCCTGATCTGTACAAATGGAGGTAGAATAATAAAGGCAGAATGCTCTTCTCTACCCACGACTCCCTCAAGGTAATTGTTATGAATGATTCTCATGTAGCATGGAGAGAATATACTAAGATGGGGATTGTACACGAAAGGTTTAATGGAAAACACATTATTGTCTAATTTCAGTCGACGAATTCCCCGTGGGAAAAAAAAAAGATTTTAGTCGCTAATTCGTGAGGAAGAAATGTTATATTACATGCATATCGTATTGTCATCATAGAACCGACTAGACGTGTTTGAACTTTTTTAGGTAAAATATTTCTCTTTTTATAAGATTTATTTCTGAGTGACGGAATTGGTTCTGCTGTTTTACTTTGTATTTGCTCTATCTGATTTTGTCTTAACATGCGAACAACGCACTCGAAACATGGTCTGAGCTGAAAAGAGTCGGTATTATTTCTATGTTTTTTTTAGTCTATGTTTCTATGCGTGAAGGCAGAAGTCTGTACACATTACCGTAAGCAGATAAGCACTGCTTTGTGTATTCCAGGACATTAATACTCACTGTCACTCCGTGGTCGTTTTCTTTTCGTAATTCTCGTAATAGCTGACCAACTGTATTCTTGTTCGATGTCTTTATCACCGAGATTCATTACTTTGGCTCCATCCGAGGCCATCTACCCTCCCTGCCTTTGATCACTGTATCAACATGGCCAAACCCTTATGAATCACGGAGCATTCTTCCTTGTGTCTGATCTTAATTATCTAATTTCGTGTCGGCAGTAAATTGTGAGATTTTGCCGGCAAGTTCCGCCCCCAGATCAGTGATATACATGGAGTAAAAAGGTATGGGTCCTACTAGGGACTTGATTTTGTTCTACTCCGTTGAACCAAAGTATGGGTCATAGAACTGAAGTTGTGACACTCCGTTGAACCAGTCGGACGCTTCTCCCCCCCTCGTACAGTATCACTCGCTGTTCCTCATCTGTAAGCCAGTCTGAGATCCTATACCATGAGATGATTTTGCCAGACAGTCTTATATGTGGTACTTTCTCTCCAGAGCTTTTCCGAATCTTAGACAGATGACATCTGAAGGTGATTCTGAGTTCCATGAGAGAAGGTGCAGCGGGAAAAAGACCGTGAGGAGGCGCGAGTTGTATACCAATATTCGCAGCTCAAGCTTAGGGGGAGAAAAAAAACCCACTGAGACAAAGTATCTTCCGTTTGACCAAATCAAAAATTATACCCCTTTGTTTTCTCCTACAAATGATGACAGGCTAATTCTCTTTACTGTTTCGGTCCATTAAACAAAATCTCTGATACAAGAAGACTAAATTGACCTGCCTATCGTAATTAGTGAGGGAAACCGTCCAAATGAAGCCAACATTATATGCTGATGAACCCATTTTCTATAGCGATGCCCTTTCAGAAGATCTTACGTCATCGATTCTTTGCACACGCACCAACCGCGGTAAACATTGACAACTCCTCAACCAGGGGAAATCTAATGTATTCACTCGTGATCTTTCAAGCCAGGAGTGCAGTGTGCCAACGCTTCCGGTAACCGCATTCATTATTCACGAAAACTATTGATGTTCCGTCCAATTCTACAAACGTTTTTCGCCGTTAGTCTGCGTCCGGCATGGAAATAAGGTGAAAAACGTATGTGTTGTGAAATCCATTCATGAAAAAAAACCCCGTAATCCAGACATTGTCTCACAAAAATGCGTTGCAGGTAAGAATTTTATGCTGGAAATGTTACATTGTATCGTGCATGGGTAAAATCTGTAAACATATATATAGTAGTTCAAAATAAATTTATAGATGAGTATATATATATATATATATATATATATATATATATATATATATATATATATATATATATATATAAATGAGAGGGGAGGATTTCAAGCCCCCCCGTTCCCTTCCCTTTTAGTCGCCTTTTCTTTTTATTTTTCCAAAAGAAGGAACAGAGAAGGGGGCCACGTGGGGATGTTCCCTCAGGGGCCCAGTCCTCTGTTCTTGACGCTACCTCGCTAATGCGGGAAATGGCGAATAGTATGAAAGAAAAAGATATATATATATATATACACTATTCAGTTCGTGCTTCAGGATTCTCTTCTATCTTATGTAGCTCCTCTAGCGCTCAGGATGCTAGCCAGGTCCACTGATCGGGACCACAGATCATAAACTGTTGTGATGTTTGGCGTGTGAGTACGTGCAGGGCAACTCAGCAACAAGTCTTTTTTATGGTAGTTGCAAAGTGGGCGTGAAGGGTCTTGGGATATCTTGAAGCGGTGCTTGTAGTGTTGTTGTGATGGGTTATGTCCAGAACGTAAGTGGGAGAGTGTGACTCGTGCTTGTCTGGAGAGTGTGGTTTCTGATTGGTGTATGTTTAGTGGGTTGGAGTCTAGGACTGAGATGCAAAGGCTACTGTTTAGCGCTTGTTGGGTTACTTTAGCGTGCATGTGCTTTGCCAGTGTTAAATTTGCTGTAGGTAAAGGGTTCAGCGAGTGGAGGTTACGGAAGACGTGAAGAAGGGGCAAAATTTCATTTCTACTTTCGGGTCGGGTGTTGGTTATAAAATGGTTTGGGTAGGAGGTGGGTGTTTAGTGCTACTGCATAGAAATGAATGTCGAGTGTGTTGAGGTGGGACTGTATTGGAAGGATCTTTTGTTTCACTGTGAAGGTGTTCAGTGTTTATGGTTGCCTGGCAGCCAGTGTCTGTTCTGGGTGCATCCATTCGTTCAGCCTGCAGCTATATTACATTTGCCTTTGTGAGATGTGGAAGACCATGCAGATGAGGCATAGTTTAAAGAGGAGTGGATGCATCGTTTGTATAGAATGCTAAAATGATTCTCTTACTTGTCCAAATCTGATGCCAGTTAATGTTCAGTGGACATTTAGTCTGTGTGTTGCTTGTATGTGGGTATTATTGGTGTGGGAAGAGAATGTCACGTACGCGTTGGTGCTCTGCCCAGTGGGGAAAACTGTCCATTCAAGGTTACTGGAGGGCATGAGCTGAGTTCTTGCCTCTCTGGGGCTAAAGGGAAAAAAAAAAACAGTGATTGAAGACTCAAGTGGAGATACAGATATTCTGTACTGGGTGAGCTATCGTTCCAACTGCGTGATGTTGTGCTGAATGTTCGATACTGGCACTGTGGCGTCAAGGTGTTGCGATGTAATTGTGAGATCGTCTGCATTCGAAGGGAACTTCTTGTTGAAGTTTGCCTGAGGTAATGGGAGGTCGTGAAGGAAGAGAATGAATAGAGTTGGGGAACTTCATTATACAGTTTAAGTGTTTTAGAGGTGAAGCCAATGTGAGTGACTGGCATGGGGTTCGGCTCTGAAATTAGCCGAAAACGTTTTTCCAATTTTCGTGGAGGATGGTGTCAGGTATTTTTTGCATGAGGATGTGTCAGAGGCCAGTGTCAAATGCTTTGTTGATGCCTATTGCAACTAGAACTGTGCGGGATGGGGGTTGTTGTTGGTTGAATCCATTAAGGACATGTGTGAGCTCAGCGTTTAGTGTGGTGGTGGTAGTGTTTCTTTCTGAAGCCATGCTATGTGGGTGAGAATGGGATGTTTTGATTCTGTTGTGAATAATTTTCTTGCAGAGTTCGGATGCTAGGTATATTCTATGATAGAATAAACGGATAATGGTTTTAGTGTGTGTGTGTGTGTGTGTGTGTGTGTGTGTGTGTGTGTGTGTGTGTGTGCGTGTGTGTGTCACCCAATTGCACCTGCTCAAGGTTAAACCACGAGTGAAAAGTCACCTTCGGCGAGGTTGTATCAATGTCAACAGACACAAGAAAAGTACAGTCTCAAGAAACTCCTCATTTCAAAGGAGTCCGTCATTCCCCTGCTACTGATTCTGGCACAGCACTGAAACTGCAGGTATCCTATAAAAGGGACCCTGAGTTTATACATCAGTCATCAACATATCGTAATTTGAAATTTTCACAAGACGCTCAAGACTGAACTCTTCTGGTTTTCATCCTTTGCCTGACTTCGGTCCCTTTGTATTTAGTTATATTGTTATCATAAATAATTCGTGGAGGGGACATATTCCTCCCCAGATCCCCGGGGCATTGGAGAACACAGTGCTTAGTGGGAACATATTCCCCCCCTCCTCACAACCCCTGGGGCCATGAGAACAAAGTGCTTAGTAGGGACACACTCCCCCTACACAACCTATGGGCCATAGGCAACTCACAGTGTTTGGCAGAAACATGAAAGCTCAAACTTTGTCCCTCAGCCGATGTAAATCTGTCTTCCAGCTTACAATAAACTTAAGAATCTATTCCGATCTTGTAATTCTGACACTCTGAACTCTAAGGCATCTTATCTTCTATCCTCACTGTCTAATACAAATGTGAAATATCTCTTTCTATCTCAGTGACAAGTCTTCTTATCTTCTATCCTCACTGTCTAATACAAATGTGAAATATCTCTTTCTATCTCAGTGACAAGTCTTCTTATCTTCTATCCTCACTGTCTAATACAAATGTGAAATATCTCTTTCTATCTCAGTGACAAGTCTTCTTATCTTCTATCCTCACTGTCTAATACAAATGTGAAACATCTCTTTCTATCTCAGTGACAAGTCTTCTTATCTTCTATCCTCACTGTCTAATACAAATGTGAAATATCTCTTTCTATCTCAGTGACAAGTCTTCTTATCTTCTATCCTCACTGTCTAATACAAATGTGAAATATCTCTTTCTATCTCAGTGACAAGTCTTCTTATCTTCTATCCTCACTGTCTTATCTAAATGTGAAATATCTCTTTCTATCTCAGTGACAAGTCTTCTTATCTTCTATCCTCACTGTCTTATCTAAATGTGAAATATATCTCTTTCTATCTCAGTGACAAGTCATCTTATCTTCTATCCTCACTGTCTTATCTAAATGTAAAATATCTCTTTCTATCTCAGTGACAAGTCTTCTTATCTTCTATCCTCACTGTCTAATACAAATGTGAAACATCTGTTTCTATCTCAGTGACAAGTCATCTTATCTTCTATCCTCACTGTCTTATCTAAATGTGAAATATCTCTTTCTATCTCAGTGACAAGTCTTCTAATCTTCTATCCTCACTGTCTTATCTAAATGTGAAATATCTCTTTCTATCTCAGTGACAAGTCTTCTTATCTTCTATCCTCACTGTCTTATCTAAATGTGAAATATCTCTTTCTATCTCAGTGACAAGTCTTCTTATCTTCTATCCTCACTGTCTAATACAAATGTGAAATATCTCTTTCTATCTCAGTGACAAGTCTTCTTATCTTCTATCCTCACTGTCTTACCTAAATGTGAAATATATCTCTTACCCACTCAGTAACAAGTCTTCTTATCTTCTATCCTCACTGTCTAATCCAAATGTGAAATATCTCTTTCTATCTCAGTAACAAGTCTTCTTATCTTCTATCCTCACTGTCTTATCTAAATGTGAAATATATCTCTTTCTATCTCAGTGACAAAGAGTCTTATCTTATATCGTCTGTGTGAGAGCGAAATTAAATCCCACAGTCTTAGGAGTCTTTCCTCTTAGACTTGACTTATTCGTCTTGGCCGCGCGTCACCTGTTGGGATCCTCCGTCATCTATAACCTTGATGCTCCTGCGTGGGAATGCCATTCAGACTGTGATGTAAATTCCGCAGCTTGCCATTCAAGACATGGCAGAACTTTGAACTGTTGTGTTGGAGAACTTTCCAAACAGTCTTGCTGTCAGATTGTGGACACACACACACACACACACACACACACACACACACACACACACACTCACACACACAGAATAGGCATAGGGTGGTAGTGTGTGTGTGTGTGTGTGTGTGTGTGTGTGGGCGTGTTACATATATACACGGTTAAGAGATGGGCAACGCGAGTGTAAACCCCCCCCCCCCCCACACACACACACACACACACACACCGTAACACATAAATAGCAATCATACATAAGTGAAAAACAATCAAAATGCAAACATATACATACACGTATACTAACATATAAACACACACACACACACACACACACACACACACACACACATAAAGTTCCCGCACATAACCGAGCAATTCAGGGACAACCCCAAAATGTTCTTCCATTTGATTTGCCCAATATCATATAACTCTTCATATACTGATACTTTGAGCCATCTACTGCACACTGATTCCGACTCTATATTATCATACGTCGACTTAGAAAAGACATTATTGATTTCCATACCTCAACAAGCCTACGTTACGAGTCTGTGTGGTGTGGGGTTAGAGTAAGGAAGATTATGATTCTTCTTGTCTCATTATGATATTGGAGGTTGACGCGATGCTACGTCTTAGAACAGAAGTTCATGAGGGATATCTATCGCATAGTCTGGTATGGTGTATTACGAGCGGTGAGGCGAATGGCGGGGCCACAAAGAGCGTGTTGATAAGAAATGGGCTCTTACGACCTCTTGCGCACGACTGGTCCCTTGAGCACGATGGTACGACCCTTGGACACGGCGTTCGTCCTCTTAAGCTCTATGGTACGACCCTTCACAGCTTACGTCCCACAGCACGACGGTACGACCCTTGGACACGGCGTGCGTCCTCTTAAACACGACGGTACGACCCTTCACAGCGTGCGACCACGGGGCATGACGGCCTGACCTTTGATCTAACCCTCAAAGTCATGCCAAAAGTTAAGTCATCCTTAAAGGGTGTATCAACATGGTCAAGGGCTATACCACTGCGCTCAAGGGTCACACTCTCCCCCTTGCTCAAAAGGGTTTCTGTCCCGCCATTGTCGTCCCATATCAACAAACGTAAAGAACTGTTGCTAAAGCTTCTAAAAGAAAGATAAAAAAAAAAGAAAGAGAATTGCCAAGGATTCTAAACGCTAATCGCTTGGTGTCATAGAAATGCCAAGCCCCTGAGCGAACTCTGATAGCGTCCCTGCAATAAATAAAGCCTCAAAAGAGTGGGACAGCCTGGCGGAAACTGCTGTTCCTATCGCAAACTACAGGGAATAGAACCAACCACACGAAAACACCTTTTCCGTATGTAAGTCCCGCAACACTGTGTTCCCGCCAGGGTGCTTGGAAAAGAGGGAGTACCTGGGCCTCCCATGTTGGGAGGGCAGTTATACACCTTTTAAACTTTCTGTGAACGATAAGATAAAGGTAGACTGTGGTGCTGTGTGATAACTGGGGAAAAGTGATTTGGTTACTTGTGCCATTCCTTGTCTAATCTTCTGTCCCCCTCCTGCCGTAGCAGGGTGAGGCAGCACGTGATATATATAGCTGACAAATTAGAGATGATAACTGGGTAAATACTTGCGTCTAATACGTCTTGTCCAATCCATGGCATCTAGGAACGGAGTAAGCACTGTGCGTCTATATAATGTCTTGGAAAGACCATAGCATCTTAGAAAAAAAAAACTAAGGCCGAACTGCACTGCATAGAAGCAGTGAATCAGCCACTTCAAGGTCTTTCTTACTCTATTGCCTCCGCTGAATCCCTCGTTTTCTTTCATCTCTCCCGTTCTCATTATTTCCCCACCTCTCTACACTCTAGATCCCTTTATCATGCACTGTGTCAACTGCACCCCCAAGGTTGGACACGTATTTCTGCCCCGCGCCTCTCTTTTTCTTCACCTTAAAATAATATTGTGTAGTTTTATACAGTCTCTCTCTCTCTCTCTCTCTCTCTCTCTCTCTCTCTCTCTCTCTCTCTCTCTCTCTCTCTCTTTCTCTCTTTCTCTCCCAGGACCCGGAGCGGGCGCCAGATAAACATCGGCAGGAGAGAGGGGGGGGGGGGGGGGAACAGTGGACATCGATGACCCGATAAAGTTCCTGCAAATTCAACGCGATAAAATGTCCAAACGGAATCGGGGCCATGATTACATTCCGCGAACTTGGGGGGGAAAAAAAAAAAGTTGCCAGAGAGAGACCCCCATTCCCACCTCGAAGATTCATTCATATATTCTCGACGGGTTATGTTGGCGAGATGTATTGAATAAACGCACAGAGCTTCCTTTACAATATCCTCCAATGCCGACAAAAGATGTAGGCAGGATCTCATCGCTCCTTCGCTTGAAGGATACATCTGAAATGTGTGATTTTCATCGCGAAAAATGATAAAAGCGAAGATATTTTTCCATGACCCAGAATGTATTTTTCAATCGTAATTCTAAACATAGTTCACAAGGACAGAGACGCACGTATGCTTTACATATATGTTGGGAGATGAACGAGAAAAAAAGTGGCAGGAGGTCAAGAGGAAGGTGCAGTGGCTGAATAAAAGGCAAATGGAGCGAGAGAGTATCAGCGTACCTCAGGGAGAATAAGAGATGTTTTGGAAGGAGGTTAATAGGGTGAGAAAAACAAGAGAACACATGGGAACATCGGTGAAAGGGGGCAAATGGGAAGTGCTGACAGTTAGCGATAAAACTGGGAGATGGAGTGAGTATTTTGAAGGGCTGATGATTGTGTCTGGCGATAGGGTGGCAGATGTGGGAAGTTTGAGGTAGGGAAGTATGTCAAATAATAGTCATGGCAAGTGGTATAATGAAAAGAGATGACATTGTGAAAGCCTTGCGTAAGATGAAGTGTGGCAATGCAGTTGAAATTTCTCAAGGAAAATTACTGTGTTCTTGATTGGTTAGTTAAGATTTCCATTGTATGTATGGCTCATGGAGAGGTGCCTGCAGATTGGCAGAACGCCTATATAGTGCCAATTCATAAAGGCAAAGAGGACATATATGAAAATTCAAATTAAAGGAGCATAACGGTGTTGAATGTATCAGGTACGTTATAAGGAAAAATAGTGACTGATAGGTGATGGCATTCACAGAGTATCAGACTGGGGAGAAACAGCGCTGTTTCAGAAGCAGCAGAGGATACGTAGATCAGGTGTTTCCTTTGAAGCATCTGTGGCGTTTATGGTTCTGGAGAAAGGGAATGACAGGGCTGATAGAGATGCTCTGTATATGTTTCGAATATATGGTACTGGAGGAAAGCTGCTTAAAGCTGAACGGAGTTTTTATCAAGAAGATAAAATGTGTGTGCTAGTAAAGTTGATTGACTATGAAATGATAGGGTAAGAGACAGGTGTGGAAGTAAGAAGAGTATGGGAGAGAGTTGAAAAGGGTGTGCTGAAAGGTTTTGGTCATATGGAAAGGACAGGTGAAGAGACGTTGATAAAACGAGCAACGAGAAGTGCGAGACAGATAAGGAAATGGATGGATGGAGTAAAAATGGCTTAGAGTGCTCGGGGCCTGAACATGCTGGAGGGTGTTAGGCGTGCACGGGATAGAGTAAGTTACTGCGCTGTGGTGATACAAAAGGCGACTTGCTGTCAGTTGATTGAATCAGGACTCATGAAGCGGACTGGTAAAGATCTGTGTGGCCTGGTCTTGGATAGGGAGCTATGGTTTTTGATGCATTATACATGAGAGCAAGAGACTGCATGTGAGCGAATGAGGCCATTTCTTCGTCTGTTCCTGACGCTAAGTCACTAACTCACGAAACGGCGAACAAGTAAAAAAATAATTCTCTCTCTCTCTCTCTCTCTCTCTCTCTCTCTCTCTCTCTCTCTCTCTCTCTCTACACACACACACACACACACACACACACACACACACACACACACACACATATATATATATATAGTTTTTTTTCATACTATTCGCCATTTCCCGCATTAGCGAGGTAGCATGAAGAACAGAGGACTGAGCCTTAGAGAGAATATCCTCACTTGGCCCCCTCCTCTGTTCCTCTTTTGGAAAATTAAAAAGAAAAAAAAGAGAGGGGAGGATTTCCAGCCTCCCACTCCCTCCCCTTTTAGTCGCCTTCTACGACAGGGAATACGTGGGAAGTATTCTTTCTCACCTATCCCCAGGGATATCATATATATATATATATATATATATATATATATATATATATATATATATATATATATATATATATATATTCCTATGAGTCCACGGGGAAAATGAAACACGAAAAGTTCCCAAGTGCACTTTCGTGTAATAATCACATCATCAGGGGAGACACAAGAAATATAACAGTCAGTTAATATACATCGAAGAGACGAAGCTAGGACGCCATTTGGTAAACATGTTTACCAAATGGCGTCCTAGCTTCGTCTCTTCGATGTATATCAACTGACTGTTATATTTCTCTCTTGTGTCTCCCTTGATGATGTGATTATTACACGAAAGTGCACTTGGGAACTTTTCGTGTTTCATTTACCCCGTGGACTCATAGGAATATCTTGATCACGCGCAAAGTTGTGATCCTTTCCAACATATACATATACATATATATTCTTTTCTTTTCTTTTATACTATTCGCCATTTCCCGCATTAGCGAGGTAGCGTTGAGAACAGAGGACTGGGCCCTTGAGGGAATATCCTCACCTGGGCCCCTTCTCCGTTCCCTCTTTTGGAAAATTAAAAAAAAAAAAAGTGAGAGGGGAGGATTTCCAGCCCCCCGCTCCCTCCCCTTTTAGTCGCCTTCTACGACACGCAGGGAATACGTGGGAAGTATTCTTTCTCCCCTATCCCCAGGTATATATATATATATATATATATATATATATATATATATATATATATATATATATTCTCTTCATACGTCATTATACATTTTACCGGAAGCGTTAAATCCCTCCTCAGTTTATGCACGGCTTACGTATTATCTGCCTGAACATTTTTGTTAATGCCTGTGTAAAAATAATGGAAAAGCCTTAATTATATAAATTTTTCTTCTGACGTCTATTTTTCTAACCCGAAAAAGAATGTACGATACGTCCAAAATTTGGTATTCGTGGAGTGTGTGTCTGTGTTTCTTTCTGTTTTTTTTTTCTTCATATGCGTGGATTTGTAGGTTACATGTGTGGGACTAATTTCTTGTGTAGGTGTGTGTGTGGGGGAAGGTGTATTTATTTTCCCATTGTCTGTGTGTCTGTATGTAAATACAATTTGCGATTACTATTTCTTATTACTGTTTGCCTGTTGCGGGAAAAATGTTTAACATTCGTGCTGCCCTGTCTCTTAACTTTGTGTATTTGTACCATATCTTTACTCTTAGGAGGGCACACACACAAACACACACACACAAACACACACACACATACACACACCAGGCCTAAACCATATATACCTATCTATCGACCAGCCCCGAGGAGCTGATGAACACCTGGGATGGTTGTAGGCAGACTGCCATACATAGGCCTCCTACTACTACATATTCTAATGGTCATCTCATACCTCTGCTAGATCTGTATCACATGCTACTACGGCATTTATATGTAGCTGGTCATATGAATGTTTGTACATATTGAGAGAGCCTGCAGGTACCCACAAATGTGTGTCTGCGTGTGTGTGTGTGTGTGTGTGTGTGTGTGTGTGTGTGTGTGTGTGTGTGTGTGTTTGCATGCACTTACATACACTTGCGAGTGTTGAGGAACCAAAGTCTGCTTGACTTCTGTTGATTCCACTTGAGCGTGTGTGTGTGTGTGTGCTCATACACGAAAGAGTGTGCGCTTGCAAGGTTTTTTTTTTCTGGGGGTGGTTGGGGGACGGACGCGCGTTTGTGCCTGGGCTCATGAATGAGTGTGCTTTCGCTTGCATGCAAGAATAATGTGCATACGAAATTGTGGTGGATTTTTATTTTGCTTTCGCACACGTGTGCCTGTGAGTCACACATAAACCTTGTCATACCCGTAAGTATGATGATCTGTATGTATTGGGCCGGGTGAGGGTGTTCCCTCAGAGGCCCAGTCCTCTGTTCTTGACGCTACCTCGCTAATGCGGGAAATGGCGAATAGTTTGAAAGAAAAGAAATATATATATATATATATATATATATATATATATATATATATATATATATATATATATATATATATATATGCGTCTCTTCGTTGTATATCAACTAACATATTTCTTTCTTATATTACACGAAAGAGCACTTGGGAATTTATTGTGTTTCATTTCCCCGTGGAGTCATGGGAATATACTTGATCACGCGTTAAACTGTGATCCTTTCCAATGTATATATATATATATATATATATATATATATATATATATATATATATATATATATACATACATATATATATATAACTTCCGTTTGTTTCAACCCATCGCCTAAGTGAGGTTAGCTCCGCTTTGGTTTAGACCGTATAGCACACTTACGACGCTGTTTTTTAGGTCTAGTTGATCACAGGAACAAAAACTAATCTTCCTATATTATGTTGGCACAAGTCAGGATACAACCCAGTCACCACGGCATTGAACCTGACCCTCCGACGATACAAACACTCAATGTCGACGACTTTGATGAGTGAGACAGCGAAAGACAACTTCGTAAATGCACGGCTTGGCTTGGCGCTATGTTCCTCCTGCCCTCATCGATGGCTCAGGATCATCTTATACATGTACTCTCTTCAACGCCATGGTCACCAGCTGCTTTCAAAGAGAGAGGAGTCGGATTCTAAGTTTGAGGTCATGACTAAAAAGCATATTGGAATGCGGTTTCCGTCTTCTGTCGTCTCTTACGGAGCAGAATATAAAGAAAAGTTACTACAACAACAAAGAAATGAACGAGGGAGAAAAAGAATATAAAGACGATGAACATAATCCTCGCCTCCCCCTATTCTACGCCCCTCCATCTTCCCTACAATCAGACCCTCCCATCCTAAATCACCAAGATATGAATCTCGTGATTCACAATGAGTATTTAGCAGTCATGAGGATGTATGAGGGCATAAATAAACATAAAAAGATAGGAACTGTGTATGAGGATAAAATGTTTAGACTCGCGACATGTCAAGTTAGGTCAGGTCAGGGCAGGTCACACAGGTTGTTCAGGTCAAGCTATCGAACCCATAGGTCGGACCGCTGTACTCAAGAAGAAGTTTCGAACCCCTATGTCCATGGTCACCTTTCAAGCTTAAATAGCCACTGAAATATTCATCAACCATTATCATCATCATAGAATATCTGCTTTACACAAGCTATATGTAACTCATCATCGAATCCACTCACCAGGGTGGACCAAGTGCATGGGACATACAACCTCTCGAACTATTCATATTACATACGATTCTCTTCTGTTCCTTTTCATATTGAGTTACTTCTTACATTTGCAGAAGTTTCCAGTAATCCTGTTCAGTAAGTTTTTGCCGCTATCCATCGGCATGTTCATCCTTGAGCTGTAGCCCAGAAAGGGGGATTTTACAGAGGTTTACAAAGGGGTCTTTGTCAGATCTCAATGGCCAGGTCAGTAGAATATCAAACATTGCAAGTTTTGGGTGGAGACATTTGCGTCCATTTCTTTCCATATATTACACCATCGACTGAATGCGAAATATGGATACCGTATCAAAACTATGGAAATCTTAGCTCTAACATAAAGGTGTTGTCCAACTCTTGCGGGGGTCTGTTTAGATCAATGACCTTAAGAAGCTCAGGTTGCTTACATACTAAGACTCATATCTTTGACTGCATCTTTATTTCACGTAGGATTAACGTGGCGTTACCGGCGCTCCGCCTGCAAGAAGTTACTCCACGCGCGAAAAGTCACCTTTCTCCAGTCTTCATTTCCCTGCTCATGGAAATAGCACAGCCCTGGGCCTGCAGGAGCCTTTAGAAAGGTCCTGGCTAACACCAGACTCTCTCACAGAAATTGGTCCTCAGTTAATCATGTATAATATTCATACAAATGAATAAAATAAGCGTCTCCAAAGAAGTTAGTGTCAATAAGACCTCTTGTCTAGCCTAACCTTAATGTAGCAGCGACAGTATCTCGTGATCTAGTGGTCTTCTTACTTCATTTATTCTCCCTATCTGCACTCTAATTCTAGCTTCAAATACCGTCTATCAGTTCCTTCCTGCCAACAGTCCTTAAACTTTTATTCGACATAATAGTACTGTGATCAACAATCTCTTCATCTCGTACGTTTTGGCAAATGCATCAACTTTATCATTTTCTTGGAGACAACGTGGGACGAAGTTCAGAACAATTTAGTTTAACTCTCCCTCTACCAGTAACAAAGATTCATCTGTATTTGGCTTCAGAGACAAGCATGTTCCATTCTGGTGTCAGGGTATTTAAGGCAAGTAGTGAGGAGAGAATGTCATAGTTCATGAAATGTTTGCGGATGCGTTTCGTCTAAGCTGATGAGCGAGGAGTAAGGCTGACGATGAAGTTTGTAAAGCAGTGGTTGAATCAATGCCTTTGACGTCCTTGTCTATCTAGCATCACTTGACTGAGTTACAATGGCATCGCATCAAAGCCTCCCTGTGGCGGAGCTGAGAAAGCCGTCAGTGTAGATATTCTGTATTATGTCATTTTCCATCTGGAGTGTCCATACGCTTTCAAGAGCACTGGTTTTAGGCACCGCGTTGAAGGCGAGGATTGTGTGTAGTTAGCCTTTCATGTGGAGATGCAGTAGGTATGGTGTGATTAAAAGGAGTTATCTGCTGGGAGAACGGGAATTGCTGTTGCTTCCTGTTTCTGTTCAAATGATGTACTCCAGACAATGTTATATGTGTGGCTGTTAGTTGAATCCACTGAGGTTTATCTGCTTCGCGGTGTACATATTCTTGGACGGTTCTCTGCAGGATAATATTATCGTCATTTGGATCATCAGGCTAAAGCTTCACTAAGCTAAAGCTTCATATCTGTCACGAGACTGATCTCAAAAAATCTTTTCGAAATTAGGTGTACCTGGTTCTTTCCACGTCTTGATTACTTTTCGTGGTCTAGAGGCCCCTGTTTCGACTCGCATCATCTAGAATTTCATCTTCCCATGGACGAACTTCATGAGAATCTGGAGATCTTAAACTTGTCATAACTCAATAAAAGAGATCAAATTCTGATTTTCTTTTTCTTTCTCCCTCTTATCCCTCCCCCAAACTTGGATGGAAGTAACTTTCACATCAGGAATTTCTTCAACTTTTTCTTTTTTCTTCTTCTTCCTCCGTTACTGATACTCATTCGCCTACGGTCGGAACTTGTCCTCTACTTACGGACATTTCCATATCAATAATTGGCCACTTCACCTCCTGTGGTGTTTGTACATACCACCTTGCCCGCTTCACTAATTCATAATAGTGTCCACCAGCGTTGTACAACAGCGAACAGAAATAGAGATTGATCATACAGCTGAACTTTCATGAATACCTCATCATTCACCTACTTTTCCTCTCTCACTTGGTAGTCTTTCCCCTTTTTTGTTGGTCACAGAAATGACTATGTGTACATTCAATACAGCTCACAGCTGGGCGTTTTGTCAAAAGCCTATTCAACTATATGTAAGGTCGGTCTATGCAGCCTGACCCACTCCATAAATAGTGCCATCCACTCCCTCCATTCACCCACTGGTCAGTTCCCTTACCCTCCCTCACACCACCGTGTCATGCTTCCATATCCATGGCGCAATGAAATGATCTTGCTTCATCAACCCATTCTGTCTCTGTCCCACGTAGAGGTGTTTGATTCCCCGTCTCACCAGCACTGTCATCCTGATAGTGTTATTCTAAGCCTTTTAAAAAAAACCTTGGATGGACTTCAGTCTTGTAAACTTCATTGCTTGTGACTCTCGTTTGCTTCTTGTTCAAATGCACCTTTAAATGTCCATATCTCTAATACTCAAGCATTTACAGAAACGCCAGTTGATGAACAAACTCTTTCAAGATATGCATTGTATATATATATATATATATATATATATATATATATATATATATATATATTATCCCTGGGGATAGGGGAGAAAGAATACTTCCCACGTATTCCCTGCGTGTCGTAGAAGGCGACTAAAAGGGGAGGGAGCGGGGGGCTGGAAATCCTCCCCTCTCATTTTTTTTTAATTTTCCAAAAGAAGGGACAGAGAAGGAGGCCATTTGAGGGTATTCCCTCAAAGGTCCAGTCCTTTGTTCTTAACGCAACCTCGCTAATGCGGGAAATGGCGAATAGTATGAAAGAAAAGAAAGATATATATATATATATATATATATATATATATATATATATATATATATATATATATATATATATATATATACACACACACACACACACACACACACTCCTTTTCGAAGAGTTATTATAACTGCACTGAATTAGACCACTTCTAATCCTCTCTAGTTCTCTCCCATTTCCAGAAGGACAAGGCGTACAGACTAGGTGACATACATCCTCATGTCCTCGTGGTCCTTGCTCGCCTATTTCGTCTCTGTCTAAACACCTGAACACTCGATTTCTCTTTGGAAACATGCCTTGGTTCAGCCCATTCCTAAGGACGCAGACTGCCCCCCAACTTTTCGAACTATAGCACTATTAATCTTACTTTTGCCATTCTAAAGTTTTCGAAACTCTCCTTAACTTCCACTTTCTTAAACACTTATAATCCCATTCCCTGCAAAGTCTACTGGTTATCTCTCCTATGTGGCCCGCCTTTGTGCCTCCCGTCTTCAGGATTTTTGATGTATCTTTTGCAGTGGCTGTCAATGCCTCTGAAACATTGACAAGGTGTTGTAAAAGGTTGCACACATCTGTATTTACCTGATACTCTTCATTTGGTTGTTGCTACTTCTCTCTGTTCTAATGTACATTATTTTTTGTGTGTGGTAATTCTGCTGTGGTCTTCGATAAGGAAGCTGTCGTTTTCTTCTCACCGTGTCAGCTCTGGGGTTCTTCAGGGCTCAGTGCTATCGCCTGCACTCTTTCTTGTCTATTATAAATGATGATCTTTCTTCAGTATCCAGCTCTATTTAATGTTAAACTGAAGTTTTCAACCCATACACTTTAACCCGCTTTCCTAACACTCCTCACTCCGATACTTGCTTATCTTATTTCCTCTCCTAACCCGGACTTGTGCAACACTGAGGAATGGGGAAGCAATATCCAGGTAAAATCAACTATCTCTTTCCAAATCTCATTCGTTTTCTTTTACTAAATTGGAAAACATCTCAGTTCAGCTTTGCAACAACATGATCATGCTGGACGCAACCATGTCCTTCACTTTATCATGGAAACCTAACTTGATGACAGTTGCAAAAGTGATCATAAGAGAGGTCGCCAAAAGTATTTTCTACGAAAGTTCTTCTTTGTCCTAAGTTTCTTGGGTGTAGCATCGTGAAAATGCTTTCCTTTGTGCACGTAGCTTCCTGGAAATATATGACGCAAGGTTTGTCGAAGATCTAACGAGGACTCATTACTGTGGAGGTTTTCATTCCCCCTTCCCAGTAATTGTTGGACCGCAAGTGATAAGGTTGGGAGGATCTAGACTGTCGCAAACAGCATGTGGCCAAGAGGGTGTGTAGATCAGCCCTCACAGTCAGCATGAGACCGGGAGAGTGTGTAGGTCAGCCCTCACAGTCAGCATGAGGCCAGGAGAGTGTGTGTCGGTCAGCCCTCACAGTCAGCATGAGACCAGGAGAGTATGTGGGTCAGCCCTAACCATCAGTACGAGGCCAGGAGAGTGTGTAGGTCAGCCCTCACACTCAGTATGAGGCCAGGAGGGTGTGTGAGTCAGCCCTAACCATCAGCATGGGTCCGGAAGAATGTGTAGGTCAGCCCTCATAGTCAGCATGGGGTCGGGAGGGTGTGTAGGTCAGACCTCACCATTACCACCACCCACATGTGACCAGGATGGGGTAACAAGACCGGATGGTGGACAGAGAATGACCGACGGTGGTGCTGGCCAGCACACGACAGGATGGAGACGACAGAGTACTATCAGGGCATTGTGTTCTCGTAGGGTGTGGATAGATGTATGACGATTAGCACACACGCTCAAGGACAGACAGACAGACAGACAGGCAGACACTAAACACACACACACACACACACACACACACACACACACACACACACACACACACACACACACACACACAAATAGCATTCAAGTGTATGGTTGATAAATTATCTAGCAAACTATAAATATTCCACATACGCTCAAAACCAGATGCTACTTTTCAAGTTTGGCCACCGCACATCAAGAGGCGCAAGGAGATAATGGAGAAGATCTCGGGGAGAGTAACAAAGATTAATGTAAGAATAGAGCAACTAGAGGACATAGAGTGAAACAGAACAAAAACTTGCTCAAAAAGTATGAGAACTGTAGAATGTCAAGTGTATGGTTAATAAATTATCTAGCAAACTATAAATATTCCACATACGCTCAAAACCAGACGCTACTTTTCAAGTTTGACCACCGCACATCAAGAAGCACAAGGAGATAATGGAGAAGATCTGGAGGAGAGTAACAAAGATTAATGTAAGAATAGAGCAACTAGAGGACATAGAGTGAAACAGAACAAAAACTTGCTCAAAAAGTATGAGAACTGTAGAATGACCGAGGACACGGGTGATGCAAACAGCATACATGAATTCAACAAGCATTATGGCAGAGAAGGGTTAAGAGATGGGGGGCCCTACGAGTGTTAACCTCTCCTCCGGTAACGTACATACATAATCACAGACAGGTAACTACACCCAGTCACTCTTCCCTTCAAGCATCTCCACAAGCTAGCGGGTCGTGCGTGCATAATGTGCCTCACCTCTTGTATTTTCGCTCGTGTTGTATACACAACACTTCTGCTCCGCTACGGGCGTCATAACAGAGCGAGGAACTCACGCCAGGTGAGCATTATTGCGTTAGTTTCAACCAGGACCAACCATAGCGTTTATACTGCTCGGTTCTCTCCAAAACACCGTTACTATGACGTTTAAAGCAAACTCTTGCGGTATTGTATCTCTGTCATCCGGGTAATGGGACGACTTATCCGAAGTTGTAAAGAAATATCAAGAGCCACATAAAGGGCATGATTACATATACGAGACTGAATGGCTGGCAATGAGAGAGCAAAGGAAAAGCTTATTTCAATTTGTCAGTGTGGCTGAGGGTAGTGGTGCTGGGATGTGAAGTGTGATGTTGTATGTGTGTGTGGCATAGAGGCTCCGATGTGTGTGGTGTGTGTGGTATGGAGGCCCTAATGTGGTGTGTAGTGTGCAGGCCCTGATGTGATGTGGAGGGCCCGATGTAGTGTGGTGTGGTGTGCAGTGTGGTGTGCAGTGTGGTGTGGTATGAGGGCCCCCGATGTAGTGTGGTGTGGAGGCCCACGGTGTAGTGTGGCGTGGTTTGTAGTGCGGTTGTGTAGGTCCTGGTGTGGTGTGGAAGCCCACGGTGCAGTGTGGTGTGGTTTGTAGTGCGGTTGTGTAGGTCCTGGTGTGGCGTGGAGGCCCACGGTGCAGTGTGGTGTGGTTTGTAGTGCGGTGTGTAGGTCCTGGTGTGGTGTGGAGGCCCACGGTGTAGTGTGGTGTGGTTTGTAGTGCGGTGTGTAGGTCCTGGTGTGGTGTGGAGGCCCACGGTGTAGTGTGGTGTGGTTTGTTGTGCGGTGTGTAGGTCCTGGTGTGGTGTGGAGGCCCACGGTGTAGTGTGGTGTGGTTTGTAGTGCAGTGTGTAGGTCCTGGTGTGGTGTGGAGGCCCACGGTGTAGTGTGGTGTGGTTTGTAGTGCAGTGTGTAGGTCCTGGTGTGGTGTGGAGGCCCACGGTGTAGTGTATCATGTGGTATGAGGAGGCCCCCAGTGTGTAGCGTGGTGTTGGGGGCCCGCCAGTGTAGTGTGGTGCGTGTCGAGGGACCACCGTGGCCAAGCCCGCAGGACACCACCAACCACAGATACTGTCATTTGTCAGCCATGATGAGACTGTCAAGTACCAAGTGCCTGAACGGGGCTTATGACACGACCCACCTCTACCCCACCTCACCCCCTCACCAACCCACTGCCCCTTCGATCCTGTTTTATTATATAACAAACCCAACTTCCTTCCTGGAATCCAGCAATGAAGATCTATTTCTACCCAAAATACAGACAGCTCTTTAGATTAGATTGGTTGGTTAGTACCTTTAATCACACGAAACATAAGGGTGTCGTAAATAAGTTAGGTCAGTTATATATATATATATATATATATATATATATATATATATATATATATATATATATATATATACACAGGAGAATGTCATGACGAATTGCCCAAGCTTCCACAGAGAACTGTTGTACATAAACCAACACCCCGGACTTCGGTAATTCTTGAGTTCGAGTAGAAAATGCTTCTTTTGGAATAACCAGCAGAGGCACAGGCACCAATCCACGAGACAAGGCCAGGTCAAAGATAAATTAGTGAAGTCCCTATGGGAACTGAATTGCTGACCCACATCGAGTTCTGACCCCAGAGTTCTATCGTACCTATGAACTGTCGTGCCGAGAGACGACGAATACCAAAAGTTGTCATAGAATATTATGAAGACTGAAAATATGATGCCATCACGATACACGTAATCTCTCCTCAGGTTATTTACAGTGCTTATAGGATAGTGAGCAACAGATCTAGAAACTATATGACACTTGACTGTCACCAACGTTAAATTCGGTTGTGAATTTTAGTTTATCCTTGTGGACACAGACAAGATGCTCCTATGGGTGACGGGCGCATTACGATGGATAGGTGGAGGCAAGCACTGAGCGCACAGCAGGTGCAGTACACCCACACACACTGGTGGGTCAAGGGACCCTGAGGGTCCTCGTCCTGTCTGATCAAATGGAGAGCAATGTTACTGGTCATGATACACAGGAAGGACACAGTACATTCATACACAGGATACGTATATGATGTGATATGATGCGAAAAAGAGTATACAGAGTATACCGACGTTTGAAACTAATACATAGGAGGGTTAGGTTACATCAAGTACATGGTACATAAAATACAGAGTGTACTGGCATTGGTAATGATACAGAAGAGCTGTTGCAGTTCATTCTAATACGAGATCTTTGATTTGGGGACATTGACGGCTTTCATGACACATCATACGACAGAGGTAGAGCTCAAGGTATAAGCAAGCTTCAAGTAAAAGAATATCCTTTAGAATATCAGAACTCATGAAATCTTGACAAGAGCTTTCGATACCTTAGGTTCTGAGATGTGATATTACTGATTTTAAGGTACGTAACGTTATAATGGTCAACTGTGTGTCTATCAGGTTTGGAGCAAAATGTTCACAGTGCGTGACGTCAATGATTTCTTGACTTGCCAGATACGTTTATAACCTCAGACGCATTCTTGCATTAACAGTATCACACCGTCTTGTACGCTGCCGTTATTTTCCCATATCGATGTTTCATGAGCCTAAATCCTTTATAATGTTTAGTAGTAGAGTTCTCAAGTCTTTCAGGATCTCTTCTGGGGCTTAAGTTTTCATGGGTTACTGTGATGAGATTTATGATGGCTGGCATTCAGTCAAGCCCTGAAATTGAATTGTCTTTCAGCTGCACTACTGCCTTGTGCATGTCATTTCCTGATAGGTCAGTACCATTCATGGCGTTTTCCTCACGTTGGTTAGAAACTTCCGTCATATCTCTTCACGTTGATATTTGAGGCGACCACTGATGTGTATAGGTTGATCTGCATTCTGTCTTCACAGCCCTTCAGTTAATCTAGTTTCATTCATCAACTGATGCTATTTTTACTTGCTGTATCTCGATCTCTCTCATCTTTTCCCAACCTACGTGCTGGAATTATGTTCCTGACTTTATTACCTGATAAACTTGTGCAGGTAGCCTCTGAAAATGCTGTCGTTCCATTTGAAAAGATAAGGTTTATCGTGTTGTTTCCTCTTGTTAGTCTGTGCAGAATTGCACGTATAAGGTTCAATGACTCATAGAATAATGGCCAATAGAGATGCTGTCTTTTATCTGCTGCTTCGCTGTTTTCTAGCTCGTATTCGTGCCAGTGTCCATAGTCTGCTCTTCTCTCCACCCATTTGATTAAGTGAAAGTTAAAGTAATCAGACCATACCATTATTCGTTCAGCTTTCTACTACTTAAGTTTTAATGAATTTAGAGTCATTTACTTTGGATTTCAGCGTTATATATGTCACTCTATTTATTGTGCCTGAGGATCGGATTTTCGTAGCAAATGACTCGCATTTACCTGGAGCATATCTATATCATCAAGTTTCCTTTAGGCTCATAATACATATGCATTGCTCTACCATCTTGCATGATGTTGGCTCTGTTCGTCTGGAATGTTTTATACCGTTCTAAATCTGCCTCTGCTCTCATTATTATTAAGGCAAGTTTCTGCAACGTTAAGAATTAGAAGGCTGTGCATAATGCAGCCATGTAAGAATATTACCCTTAGCCGAGAGTTCTTGGTTATAGTGTATTCATACATATTTCCCATCAAGGGATCTCATATATTTTTCTTCCAGTTTCCCTCTGTTGGTTTTTTGTTTAGTCCCTGTGTCCTTAACTGGTACTTCTGTATCATTGTCTGGTTTTACTTTTTATAGCTAGTTCTTTTTAAGGCTTTAAGTAGGTACTGTTTCTCTTGATTTCATCGTCAGTCAACCTGGAAGATCACTTACGAGGACGTACGGGAGAATTTAGCCAAAAGGCAAGAAAGTACAGGGTTACGACGAAGTTACGTGTTGTCAAATGTTATGTATGTGAAGGAGAGACTGGATATCTATGGAATAGATGCATACAGCCCACATGTGGGTCAAGTAAAAGTAAGACAGATACTTAGGGCAAGGGAGTGACACCGAACAGCTACTGAAGCGTTGGCTCACTGCGCAGCCGTCATTAACCCACCCGATACCCAGGCGAGGTAGTATCGGTAATATACCTCACTGGGAACTTGTCTACTGGGCAATATCGACGTGTTGTTTCTCATGTTAGGTTAAGTCTGTCTAGGACGTGTGGTTGTGATCATTCTGTCCGGCCCAACCTCTCTAGAGAACAGCAATGCTGTACGAGCAGCACATTTATAATGACTGTACTGAATGAGTATCATATCTGCAATGACTTTCTTTGAGGAGTTAACCGAGCTTTTGATCCTTCCCTTCATGCCATTATTGGAACAGTCTACGCTAATCCTACGAGAGATCTTTAAACAGATGTTCTTCAGATGTTCTGGAGTGTGAACCTCAGAGGGAAGACGATGAACTTAACGACTTTAAACGCTGCTTCCGTTACTCTGGAAGATCCGTCGGAAAACACCGAATTCGTTTCCAAAGAAAAAAGAATTCCACATAAAAGAAAACGGACACCTCATGGGGAAAATTATCGACGCTACGTCAGGTCTAGTCTAGATATATGCTTTCCAATCTATTCTCAACGACTTTTAATAAATGCATGAAGCACGACCCCGAACCGCGGTTCGAGACGGTTCATTAACCAAAGCCTCACTCAGGCCTAAAGGATAACAAAAGCTGTTGATATATTTACGCTCCGGCTTACGGGAGATGGATCCGGAGCTTGAGCGCTAGGGGACATGATAATGCTGAGCCTGTTTCCTCGCATGGATGATATTGTCCTCTATTCACCACGTTAGAAGGAACTAAAGCCCTCTTCTTTAGAGGGGGGGGGGATGTCACTCCACAACGAACCATTCCGTTCAAAGCCTATTTGATGCGATGACAAAAAAGGTGGCTTAGAGTAAACTGGATTGACACGGGATAATCTGGTAGCGAAAAGGAGGGGGGGAAAAGGGGTTGAAGAGGGGGAGGCTGAAGGGCGGGGGAGATGGGACGGGAAGAGGTAAGGAGACAACGCTGGACTGAAAGGGAAGAGGCAATTATATGAGAAAAACATGGAGGCCTCCTGAAACCTAACTATTCACCATTTTCTATCTCTGTATTTTTCTCTTTATTCATAACCTCTTAAATGGTACTGATCTATCAATTGTTTGTTTAACTCAGGCAGAAACTCACCTGTGTTTTCCTTTCTCCTTCTGTTATCGAGTGCTTCACTTCGCATTCGCTTTCATCCAACTGAGTTTGTTTTCCTTATTCTGTTAGAGTAGAAATTTAAGTTGTTTGGGTTTGTTTGTTTAAGCCTTCCCTTGCAGCAGTGTCTGTCTGACTTACCTATTTCTCTCTGTGACTGGTAGCCACCTCTATAATGCTATGATGCTAGATCCATTAACCTCCATATCTGTGATGAGCGTCATTTGTAAAAGAGCAGGTCGACTGCGTTGTTGCAACTGTATTAACTGTATTGAGTTAAAGGTCTCAGACACAGTGTCATTAACTAAACACCTCCATGTCATCTGCTGTAGCAACAGCTCGTTAATTCTGCTTCACACTTACATTCATAGGCTCTTCCCTCTCGTCTCCCACTCTACAAAATCGAGTCTCCCGATCATACTCAGGTTTGCCTGAACTTCCCATTAGTTCCACTCCTATCAGAACGTCTCGAAACTCGTCTAACTTAGCCCAGGATGGCCCATATGACACTGTGTTGTTGGTGTTCAGCACAGGTATTCCTGCCGCTATCGATTCGCTTTTGTCTTTTCTGTCGCTCATCAACTGATCTCCCTCAAGTTTTTGCTGGTTTTAGGTAGATGGCTTCGCCACCTTGTTTAGTTGTCTCGCTCTATACTCTGGAGGCCTCATTAACCTTCTAGCTTCTGCTTCGCTCTTAAATCTATCAATGACCAACATTTCCGTCACGCTGGCAAGTGATATATTGATATATCTTGTGTACTCACTGAGAAGAATGGGTTTGAAATCCTAGAATCCTCAGTCATTATGCTTTTTATGTTCGTATTTACCAAGGTTTAATCACCTCTTTTACGATCTAATTCTCATGTTTATGCCTCTTCGATCTTCAGTTACTCTGCTATTTTGGATGTATTGCTCTACGTCTTATGGCTTAGCAGAGAGAGAGAGAGAGAGAGAGAGAGAGAGAGAGAGAGAGAGAGAGAGAGAGAGCTTCGTCGTCTTCTTCCACAAACACCCATTCGAAGTTCAGGCCCAGTACCTTCTCATAATGAGAACTCGAACACCTGTGAGACATAACTCGCGTGGAATAGAAAAAAGAAAAAAAAAGGAAAGGATCGAATGGGATCTCTTAGAACAGGAAATTATGTATTCATCACAGCTGAGGCTCGACGTCAAGGCAACAGCCGGAGGCTGATGTGCAACTGGCAACTGAGTCAGTTCTTGTTGATTCTGGTATTATTACTTCCCCTGGCGGTGGGGTGGGGAAACTGTCCGCTTGTTGGTCTAGTGAATGCTGCTTCGTTTTACTGTAACCCAGGCCGCATTTCGAGGCTTCAGACAATCGTGAGAGAGAGAGAGAGAGAGAGAGAGAGAGAGAGAGAGAGAGAGAGAGAGAGAGAGAGAGAGAGAGAGAGAGAATAAACACGAAAAGACCCACAGTGAATCTAAATGATAAGTAAACACGTTGAAAAAATAGTAACGTGACCTACCACTTCGCGTTTTCTGTCATCCTCCTCCCCCATTTTCTATCCTCCAGCACATAACCTTACCATAGACTCTGAAGGTCTTGCCTTCCCTGACCTTCACATGTACAACATATGTTGTAGACGAGGTAGCTTAAAATAGAATAACGAAACGGTTTGAATACGAAGGTAATTTCTCGGTGGAGCGAATCTACGTTCCATGAACTGAATCGTCATAGAGTTCTTTCTAACCGTAATAGTACTGAATACGACTCTTTCTAACCGTAATAGTACTGAATACGACTCTTTTCTAACCGTAATAGTACTGAATACGACTCTTTTCTAACCGTAATAGTACTGAATACGACTCATTCCTAACCGTAATAGTACTGAATACGACTCTTTTCTAACCGTAATTGTACTGAATACGACTCATTTCTAACCGTAATAGTACTGAATACGACTCTTCATAGCTGGATATAACGTGTTGGCTTATAATAACCTGGGGAGGCTTACAACCTGCTAGAAACCATGGGATCCTCCGCGCTGCTAACACGATCCCCCAAGAACTCGCTCTACTACATCATCCTGAACATCTCTCTCTCTCTCTCTCTCTCTCTCTCTCTCTCTCTCTCTCTCTCTCTCTCTCTCTCTCTCCAGCGATACCGTCTCAAAGGTCAGCAGGTGTTTATTGTAAAGAAACCCCCCCCCCCCCAAAAAAAAAAAAAAAAAACCCTCCTGAAGCGTTCAAATACAGAACTCCGGGTGTATCCCACGACTGCCGTTCACTAATGCAAGTCCCAGTCACTGCATGAGACGGATTCATTCCCTCTCCCCCACGTCGTCTGGACGTGTGTTTCACACGGTGAACACTCACAGAATACAGCCTGCTTGTTCACCTCACTGTACTCTGGTTGATCTGTTGACTTGCTCTGTACGATAGCACTTACTGATCTGCTTGCTGATAGGTAAGTTTTCATATTCTGGACTATCTATCTATCTATCTGTCTATCTATCTACCTATCTATTCATCTATTTGTCTATCTATCTATCTATTTATCTATCTATCTATCTGTTTATCTATCTATCTATCTATCTGTTTAAGTATCTATCTATGTAACTATCTATCTATCTGTCTATCAATCTATCTATCTATCT
>NC_092292.1:11111495-11118995 GCF_036320965.1 Panulirus ornatus | reverse complement strand
TGGAGACCTGGGCCTTGACGAGTTGTGATGGAGTCCGGAGCCTAGAGGTAGGGATGGAGACCTGGGCTTTAACAGGTTGTGATGGAGTCTGGAGCCTACAGGTGGGGATGGAGACCTAGGCCTTGACAGGTTGTGATGGGGTCTGGAGCCTACAGGTAGGGATGGAGACCTAGACATTAACAGGTTGTGATGGGGTCTGGAGCCTACAGGTAGGGATGGAGACCCATAGAGACCTAGGCCTTGACAGGTTGTGATGGAGTCTGGAGCCTACAGGTAGGGATGGAGACCTAGCCATTAACAGGTTGTGATGGAGATTGGAGCCTGGCAGGTTGTGATGGAACTGAGCCACAAAGAAGGACCGAAGCAAAATATAAGAAACGAATCAGAGAGAGAAAAAAAAAAATAAGGAGAACAGAGACACTATATGGAACTTAAAGAAAACATGAACGCAAAGTACGAAAGGCAAGAAAACACCCAAAACTGTAGGAAAAGATGATACAGAAACCAAGAACAGAGCAGAGGAATGTAAGGGATGAAAACGAGAGAGAGAGAAGAGAGAGAGAGAGAGAGAGAGAGAGAGAGAGAGAGAGAGAGAGAGAGAGAGAGAGAGAGAGAGAGAGAGAGGGAGAGAGAGTAAAGACCAGAACAAAATGCTTGAGCAGGGAGGGGAGAATCAGGGAAACCTACCAAGGAAACCTGTTAAGCCTCCACTGAAGCCTCGCTCGAGGCAAAATGTAAGACTTTCTCCTTTTTTTTCTTACAAGCTTAACTTCTTTAGCGGAAAATTATTATCTAGCGAGCTGCGCAGGCCACTCAGGTTGCAGCTGTTTTTATCTCGTTAATGAGAAGGTTTAACAGAGATTCTTACGTTTGATAACATTGGCTCGGGGCATTGCAGGGGGGGGGGGGGAGAAAAGCTCTATTTTGTGAATATTAACGAACTTAGAAGATATAGCGAATATTAGCTGAACTATATTGTGAGTATTAAACTAAATGGAATGTACTGTGAATATTATCTTAATCACATTGTGAATATTAGGTATACAGTGAATATCGACGAATTTTGAATATAAAGTGACTACTGTAAATATTGACCTTAATTCTCCTGTGGAAGTTCATTAACTTTATCAAGTTGGAATATGAAGTTAAGTTTCGTCAAGTGAGATTCACTATGATGAGCGAATACACCTTCGTTGGCTTGTCTTTATGAACTCATCTTCTTCCCTATAACGCCAGAGAGAGAGAGAGAGAGAGAGAGAGAGAGAGAGAGAGAGAGAGAGAGAGAGAGAGAGAGAGAGAGAGAGAGAGAGAGAGAGAGAGAGGAGGGCCTACAACGAATCATATCTGAACATCCAAATTCAGTACGAACTTCCACACATACTTTATGCATATTCCTCCCTCATCTGAGCTTTTCGCTCTGCCTTTTTAGTCACTCCAGATATCTCCTTCGAATGAACGTCCCTCCATATCACACTGCCTTCGACATTCTTTTTTTTTCTACCTCTAAATTCATGTTTTTCACACAACCACACGAGTCTCATAGAGCTAAAACCTGTCGTTCGTCCCACCTCGACTCACCTCACCTCCCTCCTCACCACCAGCCTCCCTCCACATCACAACAAGTCTCCTCACCACGTCCTCCCTCCCACCACCAAAACCGCTCTCCAACTTTCACATACAAATTTCAAACAAACCACTTCAGCCACACGCACTGTGTTGTCCGCTCTCGCCACCACACACACACACACACACACACACACACACACACACACACACACACACGCGCGCGCGTCTCTCTCTTTCTCACTCACACACGCACTCTCTCTTGCATGCCTTGTACCTTGGTGTGTGGAGTGGTCCGCGCTACCCATGACTCAGGCCCTGGAATGTGGAGTGAACCACACTATCCACACCTCAGGCCCTGGAGTGTGGTGGAGTGGTCCACACTATCCACAACTCAGGCCCTGGAATGTGGAGTGGACCACACTATCCACACCTCAGGCCCTGGAGTGTGGTGGAGTGGTCCACACTATCCACACCTTAGGCCCTGGAGTGTGGTGGAGTGGACCACACTACCCACATCAGGCCCTGGTGTGGGATGGGCTGCTCCTCCCTTCATCACTCGCTTGTGTAGAGAAGAAACGATGGACGATGATTAGCAGCTTGGCTGACAGATACTTTATATTTTTTCCCCCTATTAAAAAAGATAAGTATACCTGCTTTTGAAGACTATTCCTTTTTTCAAGATACATCTCTACATTTTGAGGTTTCAATTTCGAGTGATGTTTAATCTGTAGAAAGGATAGACCATATCCACACCACGTAGCAACAGGTAGACTTAATCTACCGAGCTTTCAAGTGAGGCAGAAAATTTTAACTTTGGTGAAATTTTCTTACTCTCTTTCACAGGCTTTTCTCTCAGGCAGGAGCATTCCTAGAGGCCAGACCTTGAAGAAAATAGAATATGGGGTTCTATTGGGCAATGTGAATATTGAATCATTTTATCAGATGCTCAAAGTCAGAGGAAATGAGTGAGCAATATGTAATTACTTTAGAAAAGAAGATTTGCGATGTGTTAATGCAATAAACACACACACACACACACGAACACACACACACACACACACACACACACACACACACACAATCTAGCTTATGTGTGTGTATACTTATGTGTCTGTATACATTAGAGTCAGCGTGTGCCAATATCGTGCTAATATCATGCAGTATTAGGAGACGATACTTCAACATTCGATCATTTTTTTTGCACGATCCTGATGATTGCTCTCTGTGTATGTCTCAGTCCTCATGAACTTTCTGCGAGACCCAGAAAGGCTGAATTATTTCCCCATTTTGGCTGTGCAGTTTCCCTTGTCCTCAGCTGGGAAACACGATTCACGAAAGTCCCTGATGAGCTAGGTTTTTCCTGGGTCGTTCCCCAGTTGACACGCAACATTTCCTTTGTACTTGGAAAGTAGACTCGAAGTGATGCCTGGTAAGACAGTCTTCACTCTAACGTCTTCGGGAGAAAGAGAGAGCGAAGTGATCTTGTCTTCCTCCTTCCCTCCTGTTGCTAGTACTTCTCGAGAGGAGTATTCCTCCCAAAGGTGGATTGCAAGCTTCTCTTCACGAGTTCCAAATGAACAGATCTTTTGTCTCTTTCTGTCAGCTGGAGTGGCCTCCTCCTCCTCCTCCTCCTCCTCCTCCTGGTCTTTCTCTTTGTTGAGAATTGTTTTGAGTAAATTCCATTTCCAACGCTTCCTGGGTCGGGACAAGCAGGTTACACGGGTCAGCTCCTCGCAGATAATTTCCTCCACTTTATTTCCACGTTCCAACGTTGTTTCCCCCCAAGTAACCCTGCCTAGGATGATGAGGCTACAGCTCCTGAATTATGGCCGGACGGATTCAGTTTTGCTCGTATTTTTCTCCCGAGTCAGAGGGGAGAAGGGATACCTTTCGGTACTGCAGTAAAATCCGACCAGACCTTCTTTCTACCAGGGACTGAATGACCCCTGACCGGCAATGAGTTACCTCCAGTTGTATGAGGGTTTAACACCGGATGAAGCATGACCTTGCTTCTTACATGGACTCGAACTCCCTCCGTCGAACTTCGAGACAAGATTCTTTTCGGTTTCCTTCATGTCTCTACAAGTGCCTGGGTTGATCTGCTCTGCTGATCAAGTCGGGTTGTCCATCAAGAGCTAACTGTCGAAGGTTGAACTGCCCAGCCCAAAGACCAGAGATGCGGAGCGACACTCACATCAAACTCAGTGAGCAAAATGCAGAATGTGATCGTCGGATAACTTACAGTCTTGTATTCCTTTATCCCCTAAACTGTCGTTATCCAGTTACTTTTATCAAATTTCTAAAATTATTGATATTACTCGATTACTATAAATGTGAGTGAAAATCTTTAGGAAATAGAGGTTTCCCCCCAATGGTCACAGCGTCCCAGGAATACATACTACTCGTACCTTTTTACCCTACTATCATAGTAAAATCCCTCAACACCAAACTTTACATTCTGTCTCACCATCAGGGTTCCGTGCCCCGAGTGAGAGTGTATGTGGGCTTTGAATCATCCTTAATTAAATCTGAAAAAGGTGTTCATCATTAATCTTTTCGGTTGTTGAATGTAGCTGTAGTAACTCCACATTGACGTCACTGACAACCAACCAACCAACCAACCGAACCGAACAGTGAGCACGATACTCATTTGAGCGGGAGTCATCCCCCACCAAGGTGAGGATGGGATCCACCACAAGAGCACTGCTTCACTGGTGTCTGTCTGTGTCGTTGAACCTCCGTATGACCGACGCAGCTCACCACCCTTTCCCAGAATTCGACTCCGACCTGTTGTGGTGCGTGTATAGATACATACATGCATACACCTACGTCTTCCCATCAGTCTATTTTTTTCTATCTATCTATCTGGTTCCCTCCCTACATACACAGATGAGCCACCCTCACCTGCCCACTGCCGCCTCACGCAACCATACATTCATACGTATATTTTTAGCCACAAATTAGTGCATCCCGGCCCTAATGAATGGCCTCTGGACATCAAGGAATATTTACCTCCGTCCGTATTATCTTTTAGTCGGGAAATTCTCGGTCTTGCCGGCAAAAATGACCGGCTTCCCAGGCGTCATTTTGCATGTCGTTGATACTGAAATATGTTTGTCCAGCGGCGTCCGACGTGGCCCATTATCCGTAATGGAACGATCTCTAAACGTTATAGATGTTTCTAATATAAGAATTAAGAGATACAACATCAAGCTCGAGAGAAGGATGATGGCGAAATTGTTGCCACGAACGGCTCGGCCCTCCCTCCCCCTGTCGCGACCCACCTCTGTCAAATCAGCCAACTGCAGCAGCCATGACGTTAACGACAGGGACTGAACCAATCATACAGCTCCTTCCGCATGACCCCCTCCACCCACCTACACCCGTCCCTCTCCCTCCCTCGCCCCGCGAGGTAATTGGTGGCTATTTCCCGGTTATAATGTAAGTTACCGGGAGACTCCGGGGATAAAGACGAAAACAAATACGCCAAATGGTCGTCGCTGGTGCCGGTAACGCGTGGGAGACCAAGTCACAGGAGGTTGGTGAGACGTGACGTGGGTAGAGGGTGGGTGGGGAGTGAGGCTGGTCACCAATAACACCAAGGTCTGGGGAGAGAGGGAGTCATGAGACGGTGTGAGGGGTGTGTGGTGAGGTAGAGGTTGGGGGTAAGGTGTACTGGGTGGGGCAGTGTGGTGTGGTGGGTGTTGGTGTAGTGGATGGTGGGTGTGGTAGGTGTGAATGTGTGGGGTGGTGGAGGGTGGGCCTGTGGTGTTTGGATGCAGGGCGTATAGAGTGATGTAGTGGGTGGCGAGTGTGTCGCGCGACGGGTGGCTGGTGTGGGAGTGTGGCGCGGGGCGTATGTGGGCGTCAGGTGTGGCGCGGGTGGTATATGGGGCGTCAGGTGTGGCGCGGGTGGTATATGGGGCGTCAGGTGTGGCGCGGGTGGTATATGGGCGTCAGGTGTGGCGCGGGACGTATGAGAGCGTCAGGTGTGGCGCGGGTGGTATGTGAGCGTCAGGTGTGGCGCGGGTGGTATGTGAGCGTCAGGTGTGGCGCGGTGTATGCGGGCGTCAGGTGTGGCGCGGGTGGCGGATATTACAGGCAGTGCTTCCTGCTCATTGTGCGGGCCGCTGAGGTGAAGGTTTCCTCCCGCATCGGTGGTCACTCAACTGACTGTTTCCTCTCGTAAGTGTTTCCTCTCGCGAGTGATTCCGAAACTAACTGTTTCCTGAAATCAGTGTACCTTTCATCGAGTATTCCATTTAATTAGTGCTTCCGGAGTGAGCGTAAACCTCATCAAATTGAGAATCAAGTAACTTCTCCTGGGCATATCATCACTGCGTCTCCCATCTGCTCGAAGTCGAGTCCTCTTTCTCCATAACATGTAGCTAGACGACGCTGCAATGGGCGTAAGGGAAACGAGGTGTTAGGAAAGAGGGCATTTCGCCCACTTGCTCTCACACTTGCAATTAAATCTATTAAAGTCTTTTTGCCTTTTCTTTCCTCTTCCGTATCGATGGTATGAAATGTGAGGCTGTATCTGTCCGATTCATCTCATTAATCTGGGAAAGGAGTAGTGATAACAGATAGACAGAAAGCTACACATTCCCATTTCTTGTCTTATCACTTCGGCAACACAGTGAGGGAACAATCATGGCTTCTTGCAATATGAGGAGAATCTATAATGATACGTAACTCCCTGCTATTGACTGATTGGTTGTCTGGGTTGATTTAAGCCCCACCAACCGATTCATCCAAAACACCTTCGTCGGGTGTTGAAGATAATTCTAAAAGAGCCCGCACTCACTGAAGACCCGCACTCACACACTGAAGAGCCTGCACTCACACACTGAAGAGCCCTCACTCACACACTGAAGACCCGCTCTCACACACTGAAGACCCGCACTCACATACTGAAGAGCCGCTCTCACACACTGAAGAGCCCGCACTCACACACTGAAGACCCGCACTCACACACTGAAGACCCGCACTCACACACTGAAGACCCGCACTCACACACTGAAGACCCGCACTCACACACTGAAGAGCCCGCACTCACACACAAGACCCGCACTTACACACTGAAGACCCGCACTCACACACTGAAGAGCCCGCACTCACACACTGAAGACCCCGCACTCACACACTGAAGACCCCGCACTCACACACTGAAGACCCGCACTCACACACTGAAGACCCGCACTCACACACTGAAGACCCCGCACTCACACACTGAAGACCCCGCACTCACACACTGAAGACTCCGCACACACAACCATCGCCCACACTCGATAGGACCCTTGCGCTACCATTCTGAAACGTGACTTCAAAGCATCAATCAACTCAGAGACGAGAGGTCTATTCTTTTTTCCCCCTTTTTGTGAGTAAGTCGCCGTCGTATAGCCGAACAAACCATCACGATCTTCAACACATGACCGAGGGGTGATGATTACGACGACGCGCAGGAATCATGGTTCAGTCTAGTCTGCCCAGATGAGGAAGGAGGAAATTACGTCATCCACTAATACACCTCTGTGTGCGCCATGACACCCCCCCCCGCAATCCCCTCAGCACCCCCTACCCCCCCGCCAATCCCCAGCACCCCCGCCCCCCTGCTACTTAGTAATACTTCCAATTGACACAATATGTTGGGTTGTGTGGGGTTGTGGGGTTGGGTTGTGGGTGTGGGGTTGTGGGGTTGTGGGAGGTTGTGTGGGGTTGTTGGGTTGTGTGGGGTTGTGTGGGGTTGTGGGTTGGGTTGTGTGGGGTTGTGGGGTTGGGTTGTGTGGGGTTGTGGGGGTTGTGGGGGGTTGTGGGGTTGGGTTGTGGGGTTGTGGGGTTGTTGTGGGAGGTTGGAGGGGTGTTCCATTAAGTGGAAATGCCTAGGATTGACCAAATCGTCAGAGAAATCAGGCTGTTTTCAACCCCTGACAA
>NC_092292.1:11061495-11108995 GCF_036320965.1 Panulirus ornatus | reverse complement strand
GTGGCTAACATTACTGACAGTGGGTTAGCAAGATCCAGCCTCGGATCGGATCCGCATTGGTTCGACTCCTCGGCGTGGCAGTCGGCCTGCACCCAACCTAGGTGTTCATCCTCTTCTCTGGGCTAATCAATGAATGGGTACCTAGCTTAGTCTGGTATATGTGTGTGTGTGTGTGTGTGTGTGTGTGTGTGTGTGTGTGTGTGTGTGCGGTGTGTGTGTATAGAGTCAAGGCATGATACACATATACAGGTTAAGAGACGGGCCAACACCAGTGCAGAACTGCCTACCCATAACACACAAATAATAATAATAATATGCACATTAACCATACACAGGTGAACACAGTCCCACAACACATGCAAAACCATATCAACTAATACTATATTGAATATAGAATTACACTTCAAATTTCACACATAATATAAACATCATAACTTTCTATGATCACCAGTCTGTCCCACTGGATAGCCTCCCAGTGGATAGTCTCCCACTGTTTAGTCTCCCACTGGATAGTCTCCCACTATTTAGTCTCCCACTGGAGAGTCTCCCACCGAATAGTCTCCCACTGTATAGTCTCCCACGGGAGAGTCTCCCACTGTATAGTCTCCCACTAGAAAGTCTCCCACTGAATAGTCTCCCACTGGATAGTCTCTCAATGAACTGTCCCAATAGAGATCTCATTTGCTTCATTCACAGGAGAAAGCGGAGGGGTTATAGGAAAATGAGAATGAAGCTAGATAGATACGCAATGTACAGCTTCGCTCTACGGGGGAAAGAAGGAAAGATTATAACGGCCAATCCTCGTATGCTGGTCTTCACAAAGAAACAAAGGGAAGGATCCACGAGTCGCGTGTTGCATGTAGGTAATGTCCTACTCACTCCCACCCTTTACTGGATCACTTCTCCCCTCTCTAACCCACCACTCCTTCACCCAAGCCTCCCTCGAACGTAAATGACATGGATTACATTCATTCACGTCACACAACAGCCTCTTTACAAACTACAGGAACTACACAAGATATATTTTGCTGTCACATTGGATGTGCACCAAGATCAGAGTGGGTTTCATTTCCAGTGTGTTCCAGTTCACTGAGGTAGGAGTGTTTGCATGATGGGTAGCTGCGTCGTCCTGTACTTCAAAATGATTCAATGTGTAGAGGTGATCACTGTAATGCAAGAATTATGTTGTTGTGTCCAGGAGAATTCCAAGATTATGCGGTAGGTTTTGGATGATAGAGTCTCTATTTCTCTGAGTTCCATCTTCTTACTAGTCTATCCGACAGACTGTTTTTTTGGGGTTAATCATTTTTGTCCTACCTGTCTGTCCGTTGACATAGATTCTAGCTTTACGTTTATCTATCCCACTGTTTGCTTCCTTTCTCATCATATGGGTATTTTCTCTGTCTTTCATTCTATCTGATTGTCTTTCCACTTTTGTGGCTTTCTATATGTCTACTCGCCTCCATTTGTAACTATTCTTCTAGTTATTTTTTCCCTCTACTTATGAAACAAATAATTAATCTAACTTCCTATTCATCTATCTGCCTATCTGTCTATCTAAGTACGTATCAGTCTCCCTATTTACCTATACATCCGCTTGTCTTCCTGTGTGTTTACCAGTCTCTCCATCTACATGTTTGCCTGTTTACCTCCACACACATTGTCTTATTTACTCACATCCAATAAACTATCTTCTCTGCTGAGAGCAAACTCTTCCTCGACGTAATCGAAGTGGCAAATGGGGTAGCAGAGGTGGTTCCCGGGGGTGAGGGCAGAAACGATGGGGCGGTGTTTGTGGTAGAGGTGGCAGCAGTGGCAGGGAGGGTGGTACAAGGAGGTGAAGAGGTGGTGACAAAGGGTGTGGTAGAAGTGGTGGTTGAAGATATACGAATACATCTCTTGCTTATCACAAAACACCATCTGTTTTCTACCATACAAAACACCATATGTTACCTACCATACAAAACACCATATGTTGCTTACCATATAAGACACCATCTGTTGCCTACCATACAAGACACCATCTGTTGCCTACCATACAATACACCATCTGTTGCCTACCATACAAGACACCATATGTTACCTACCATACAAAACACCATATGTTGCTTACCATACAAGACACCATCTGTTGCCTACCATACAAGACACCATCTGTTGCCTACCATAAGAACACCATCTGTTACCTATCATACAAAACACCATATGTTACCTACCATACAAAACACCATATATTGCCTACCATACAAAACACCATATGTTGCCTACCATACAAGACACCATCTGTTCTCTACCATACAAAAAAACCATCTGTTGCCTACCATACAAAACACCATCTGCTGCCTACTCAAAAAAGCAAGTATGAGCCTCACCATACAAAAAAACACATGTACTGCTCAACCACACAGCAGCACATATACCCCCTCAACCGTGCAAAGCACTTTTACCATTTGCCACACAAAACCAAATTTATGACCAGCAACATCCAGCACGTACACTCACCACCACACGTTATGTACGCGGCCCATCATAGATAATGTAGACTGGACGATATATCTCAACTCCTGAGTTACTGTGAGGATAGGAGGGAGCAGCATATCACTATAGGATCAGAGCCTTTATACAGAGAATCCCCACCTACCATATCCTCACCAAACTCTGCCCTGTTGGCCATCGTCTATAGCTTTGTGGTAGCAGATCATAATCTTACTCCATATGAGAGTCAAACATTAATCTCTCTATATAAGAATTCATATATGTATACTATCCCTCAAAATAAGAAGATATATCTTATATAATATAATTTTATCCCTGGGGATATGGGAGAAAGAATACTTCCCACGTATTCCCCGCGTGTCGTAGAAGGCGACTAAAAGAGGAGGGAGCTGGGGTCTGGAAATCCTCCCCGCCCGTTTATAATTTTCCGAAAGAAGGAACAGAGAATGAGGCCAAGTGAGGATAAATTGAAGGGAAGACTTAAAGATCTAGAAATCAAACTACTGTTTAACTGTCTACCTACATAAATAAATGTTTCCAGGTAAAACTGAAGGGAAAACTTAAAGATCTAGAAATCAAACTACTGTTTAATAAGTGCCTATGGAAACCCTTATGTTCTTTAGCCTATTTCATATCAGTTCACTGTTATGATTATCAATCATTTCGCTATCGCTGAAGGAGCAATAAAGACATACTGTCACTTTTAGTCATCAGTTACCATAAGTAGACTGTAAAAACAGTGGCTGGAGAACGTTTTCTAACGCCTGAAATCGCACCGGGGACTCGTGTAGACGGGACGGAGTATGTGTATCAGTCGTCAAACGATGAAAATGACAAAGCTCACAGCCGGATACTTGCACCGCCCAGGATTTGCACCACTTACCTACCACCAGGACCCGTCTGGCTCGAAGATGGTCCAGCTCGACCCAAAACCATCATCACGAAGAGCAGACGAGGAAGTCAGCGTCGCTTTCCTCTGCTTCCTCCCCTTCCTCTTTACTAATGTCTCCCCATGAGCTGAGATTTTGACGGATGCCTTGACGATTATCGTGTGTGGTGACGGACGCGTTCCATGCCGTTTATGACAGTCCAGTCCTAAGGAGGGAATGACACCACACCAGAATGGGCAAAAATGATACGTGACAATATAACGCGACGGGATCAGGCAAAATACATTATTTTTTCCCACCCCATCACAAAGGAATTAATGATCCGTGATCGATTGAATTTTACGAGGGAGATGATACACCTAAGTATCTTCTAAGTCTCTTATAAGTCTAGCAGACCCAGCCTGGCGTTACCTAGAAAACCACGATGGGCAAAACAGACCAGGCGACACGGCTCGGGACCTGCGCTTCACACTGCTTTATCATGGTGCTAGATATTGGCCAAGCCTGCCAGTCAAGGTGTCAATTTACCCACCCGGCTCGGAGGAGGGAAGGGAACACCCATCCCTCCCTCCTCCTCCAAGTTGCCTTTCAAAAGGATATGCCGTGAAAAGTAGCGAGTGTGACGCAGCGCTCAACCATCAGGGGTACAGACGCTGTGGCTCAGGTGTTGCGTAGCGGCCTGACCCGAGGTATCAGTACATGTGCTAGCACGATCTAGTCCTTTACGTCATGGGATGAGGAGGAAGTATCATTAAGCTTTGTCATGTGTATAGAAGACCAACACGATACTGAAGGTTTTGAACCTATCATGTATTAGCCTCGTGATCCCGATCAGGTTTTTCCATAAGTGCTGAGGACGTCAGCTGAGACACTCGATACGCCGCTTCAGGTGTTGTTCAAGACGTTATTAGGAAAAGATAAAGTGCCAAGAGAGTGGTAAAAGGGCAGACTCGTACTTGTCTATAAGAATGGGACAGAGAGGAGGTGATGAACTCAAAGAACGGTCTCTTGATGAGTGTGGTCTGTAAGGTACTAGAAGAGATAACCAGAAAGCTATCGAACGACTTCCTTACTAATACCAAACAGAGAGAGGGACAGACAAACACTTATCATTAAACACACTTTCCGAATACCTCAGGACGCATACATAAAGCGATAAATATGAAAAAAAAATACTGAGATCAAATTAAAGAATACGGTAGATAAACGAGACATGCCAAGATCCCAGTTAAAGAAACCCAGCATTTAGAGGACTTTTCATCATGAGTCGTGAGTTGAGGAAGTTATTTCAACACGAGATCAGTGTCCGTGGAGAGCTGGTGGGGGCGTTCGTCTCACGACCGGTAATTGAAGAGTAGAACCCACCAGACTTAGCGAGGTAGACGATCACTCAAGTTTATAACATCGTCACTTCTCGCATTTGTGCTTGTCTAGGTTGTGATTGCTGGCGATGAAGTGGACATTTGTCAAGCTGTGTGCGTGTGTGTGTGTGTGTGGGTGTGTGTGTCGGCCCATTCTACCAGTCTAGACGGGTAGCTATTAGTTAGGTAGCTATTCAACCCCAGTACACTCCTTTTTTCTTAGGGTGTTCTTGCAGGTTCGAGGTTGCGCTCCGAGCAGAAGCAGGATATAGGAGGTTCCTTTGGGTTGGCAAGGTCCTCGATGACGCTGCAATCCATCCCATTCATTAAGATGATGATGCAGTGGAGTCAAGGAACACCAAGGGTGTGAGTTGGGCTGCGTTTGTATACAAATGTATAACTCCATGTGTCTGGACCTATGTGTATGCATCCATTGCTCAATGTGTCTGTACCTATGTGTATGTATCCATTGCTCCATGTGTCTGTGTCTGTATCCATCGTCCATTGTATATTTCCTGTGCCGTGAATATTTATCAGCATAAGTGCACTTTTTAAGCACGGACTTGCATTCCCCAGCGTCTTTGTGCATTTGCATGTCTGCATTAGATAATGCTTGCATGCACGCCTTGCCTTCTGCATGTGAACGATCATTGCTGCGTTGAGTGGTGATGGCAGGTGTCCCGGCTATTAATGATCCAGCATTAAGCAGTAAAACCATCGGGTAATGTGCTGGCCACACTTCCTGGCTAAGTCGCTTGCAGTCACAATCCGCGGGCGGGCGTTCCGACACACACACACACACACACACACACCGTCATTATCTCAGGATCCGTCAAGACGTGTGATCATGGCAAGTGCTGGGGTACGACGCGTAAGCGGGTGACTGACGCTGGTGGAACTCGTCTTCGACAGCGTGTTGGTGATCTTATCGGATCTTCTTCACGCGGGCAAAATATCCTTTCTAAACTTTACCCCTTCCTGGGAAGAAAGGTGGCTCCTTTGGGTTCCATTTTCTTTATTCCATGCACAGTCTTATCACTCGTAGTAATGTTTACAGTTTCTATAGCGATAAGAAACAGCTACATTCTATGCGCCGTTTAACCTAGTTTTAGACTCTTAACCGCATGGAAGAGCCGTGAAGAGAAACTGAATAGCTGTTATAATCTTCATCGTAAGCTGCGTTATACGAACTAATTTTTCCCCTATCGTGAATTGTATCATTCATTCCGTTCATGACAATATCCAGTCATATAATGTCACCAGTTCATTGACACTTCACGTAACTATCACATCATCTCGTGCGTTTGTATGACAGACATTACAGTCATGCGCAGTAACACTGAGGAGAAGGAGGGAAAGTAAAGACGTGATCAAAATGCGATTCACTGGGTCACATGAGTTGTCGGTGTGTACAGGATGGCGCATTACCAGTAAACTGAAAGGGAAAGAAGTTGAGCTCCACTGTGGAATTGTCTTCGTTCTTTTGTCCTTCCTTCTTCATATACCCTTTCTTCCTTGGAGATAGAGGTGTACAAACTCCTGCGGACCCCAGACAGATAACTACTGTCTTTGTCTTTTTCCCTTGAACTTTTTTCTGTCACCGGAGATGACTCTGAGTGGGGCATGCTACTTGCCCGAGCGTCGCAAATATGATGCATATATAATTTGCTCGAACTCCAAGTCCACCACTGCGCTGGCTCCCGTGTACAGTACGTAGCGACTCAGGGTAAAGAGTTGACGGGTTAATGTGGAACATGCATGGGTAAGGACATGATTGACTGAGGAGCCACAGACGAGGCAATATCATAAGATGCAAGTGGTGGACGGAGGCACGTCCTCACCACTGGCTCTGGCAGTTTTCAAGCTCTAGGGCAAATAAGGAATATCCAAGATTCCTCCATCTACTCGTTGGTGTGAGTGCACGGAGCAGACGCGGCAACACAGAGACGAAGGCAAGTTCGAGTGGTTGCAACACTCGCCCTAAGTCCTGTTTACCTGCTGAATAATGCCTTAAGTGATTATGAGTTTCCTAAGGATTGCAACAAATTTCTGGTTTAGTTATGATTCGCTGATGAATTATAGACGTCAAGTGACAAACGTTATAATAAGATGTTAGTATCTCACCATTGGTTGAATTAGAAGTTAGTTTAGGTTGAATTACGTTGACTACTGTTGTAAAGTCATCGAGAAAATTCTCAAATGTTGATATCTAACGTAAAGTAACAGAGTGGGGTAATATGTAGTTAACCTATATGTATTTTTCTTTCAAGAATTTCTTAATTTCAGGCAGTTGGAAGAGCATCAGTTCTATGATTATAAACGAGTTGGGGAGGACTGAAATCTCGCGAGCAGAGAGAGGCATGGTGAGCCGAGGTGAGTTTCAGTCTACAGCTGACATACTCTTCATCCATGGTCGTGTCTGAGGACGCCAGTTGCGACGGAGACAGTGTACACAGCCTTAGTACGGCAACAGGATCTGTGAGCAGTCTCCAAAGACAGGATGAAAGCTTATACGGAATCCAAGAGAGTCGACGCTGTGTTGGAAATCCGCATGACGTAGTAACAGGTGTCATAGCACTTGGCTACATCATGCCTTAGAAAGAACTAAGCGTGCGTTTGTGAGCGTAGATTCAAATCGGATTGACTCATCGACCAGCCCAGAAGCTGTCATCCCTTGATTTTGTGAACTGTGGACAGAACGTATAATTTCTATGTATATGGGGATATAGAGTTAAGAGTCCTTTCGATCTTTTTCTTCCCTTTTATTGGATAGGTAACTTGTCATTCGATTGGTTAAATAGTGAGGAACGTTTCACTATCCTCTCTCACACTGAGGAGAATAGGACACTGGAAGTCTTCCAAATTATTCTTAGTCCTTTGTGTGACAAAGTGCTTTGTTTGATCAATCATGACAGCGGTAGGGCTTTGCTATGAAGGAGATGTAGGCGAAATGTTATTAATTTCCGTCATGGAAAAGTCAGCGACATATCAAACGCAGTCTCCAAAATTTCTTATAGCCTTCTATGCATTTGACACAGTTGCTGGGTCTGTTTGCGTCCTGTCATAAACGGAAGGTAATACCATCACATGGTACTATATTAGGAGATTCGAGGCAATCAGATCGCCTTCGGAGTCGTATCGAAACCCTTTTACCCTTCGTTCTTTGATACAAATGTAGTGCTGTTCCCTCTACTTTACAGACACGCAGCTCTGAAGAACAATTATCACAGAGTGTCCATGGGTTAATTGTTTTGAACCATGATATCGTCCGATGACTCCAGCTCAACAAATGATCCACAGTTTCAGTAGTTAAGCCTAGAGTGGCTCCAGTCTGCAGACACTCAGTAAGACATATGACACGCTCGTTTTCTATGTGCGAGCTGCCCGTCGCGCTCTGCCTAACGAACTGCATGGAGCAGGACGACGCCTCGATCCTGCATGAGTGGCTGTTGCCCGGGTTTGTTTGCTAAAATTCTTGACGTGCAGTTTTATATCTATCTATCTACCAGTCTATCTATCTTTCAATCTTTCTATCTCACTATCTATCTATCCATCGATCTATCTATTTACATCTGAGATTCGAACAAGTGTCGAACTGATTCGAATCTGGGTTGCCAAAGATGATGTGAGAGACAAATTCAGGTTGCTTGAGCTTTAAGACCTGTCATCTGCCGGGTTCGTTGAGGCCGCCTACGTCAAGCCACCACATATGTATACCAACCGATAAGATTTTTCAACACCTTCTTCAGGTGTTGAGGATAGTTCTTGATATCACACACACACACGCACACACACACACTCGCTGTGTCTATGGCCAATGTAGGAAATATAGTACGAGGATTATCATTACCTTGTCCTTGTTGCTATGCTCCTTGAACAGCAGGGCTATGTAGATTTCTTTATACGTTGCTTTCCCACAGCATAAACGTAATGGGTTGTATGGGCAAGTAGTGTCACTGACCGATGGATTTAGGTTAAAAATAAATGATACATACGGCTCATTGTCGCAACTCCGGTTCTTTCAGAGCAAAGGATGTCACCTCGATGGAATCACAGCCCAAAACGCTTGATAACTCATCTATGGATCCCACTCACCTGCAGGTTCATCAGCTCGAGTTAATTAACAACCAAGTATGCAGATTATGGACGCCACTCATTAACATAATTGCCTCTCTCTCTCTCTCTCTCTCTCTCTCTCTCTCTCTCTCTCTCTCTCTCTCTCTCTGAAATCCCAACTTGGAAAGCCTTCAACGGTGTTGCATGAGCATTGCTCGACTGCCAACCTATTTCAGGTACAATTCATTGAATGTGGTTAAGTACCCGTTATCCTGGAAAAGACTGATACCATTTTGTTGATTTATAAAAGAAAACGTTCATAACCCTGATCCACAATTTTGTTTTTATCTACAAAATGTCTCGAGGAACTTGTTTTCAAGTTTTCAGGTCCCCCCCGTGGGCTAACATGGTTGGCTGGGCTGGAACTTCCAAGTTTTTGGACAACGTTGCCAGACTGAGGTCAGGCAGTAACATCACTTCTCGTCCTACATACTTCAAAACTCCTTAAAATTAATAACTTGAATTCCTCTTCACAAGTGTAAGATATTTTGAACTAACGACTACTTCTTCTTCCTCAAAGTCATTCCTCCGTAATGCAATATATATATATATATATATATATATATATATATATATATATATATATATATATATATATATCCCTGGGGATAGGGGAGAAAGAATACTTTCCACGCATTCCTCACGCGTTGTAGAAGGCGACTACAGGGGACGGGAGCAGGGGGCCAGAAACCCTCCCCTCCTTGATTTTAACTTTCTAAAAGGGGAAACAGAAGGAGTCACGCGGGGAGTTCTCATCCTCCTCGAAGGCTCAGATTGGGGTGTCTAAATGTGTGTGGATGTAACCAAGATGAGAAAAAAGGAGAGATAGATAGTATGTTTGAGGAAAGGAACCTGGATGTTTTGGCTCTGAGTGAAACGAAGCTAAAGGGTAAAGGGGAAGAGTGGTTTGGGAATGTCTTAGGAGTAAAGTCAGGGGTTAATGAGAGGACAAGAGCAAGGGAAGGAGTAGCACTACTCTGAAACAGGAGTGGTGGGAGTGTGTGATAGAGTGTAAGAAAGTAAACTTTATATTGATTTGGGTAAAATTGAAAGTTGATAGAGAGAGATGGGTGATTATTGGTGCATATGCACCTGGGCATGAGAAGAAAGATCATGAGAGGCAAGTGTTTTGGGAGCAGCTGAATGAGTGTGTTAGTGGTTTTGATGCACGAGACCGGGTTATAGTGATGGGTGATTTGAATGCACAGGTGAGTAATGTGGCAATTGAGGGAATAATTGGTATACATAGGGTGTTCAGTGTTGTAAATGGAAATGGTGAAGAGCTTGTAGATTTATGTGCTGAACAAGGACTGGTGATTGGGAATACCTGGTTTAAAAAGAGAGATATACATAAGTATACGTATGTAAGTAGGAGAGATGGCCAGAGAGCGTTATTGGATTACGTGTTAATTGATAGGCGCGCGAAAGAGAGATATTTGGATGTTAATGTGTTGAGAGGTGCAACTGGAGGGATGTCTGATCATTATCCTGTGGAGGCGAAGGTGAAGATTTGTAGAGGTTTTCAGAAAAGAAGAGAGAATGTTGGGGTTAAGAGAGTGGTGAGAGTAAGTGAGCTTGGGAAGAAGACTTGTGTGAAGAAGTACCAGGAGAGACTGAGTACAGAATGGAAAAAGGTGAAAACAAAGGAGGCAAGGGGAGTGGGGGAGGAATGGGATGTATTTAGGGAAGCAGTGATGGCTTGCGCTAAAGATGCTTGTGGCATGAGAAGCGTGGGAGGTGGGTTGATTAGAAATGGTAGTGAGTGGTGGGATGAAGAGGTAAGATTATCAGTGAAAGAGAAGAGAGAGGCATTTGGACGATTTTTGCAGGGAAATAATGCAAATGAGTGGGAGATGTATAAAAGAAAGAGGCAGGAGGTCAAGAGAAAGGTACAAGAGGTGAAAAAGAGGGCAAATGAGAGTTGGGGTGAAAGAGTATCATTAAATTTTAGGGATAATAAAAAGATGTTTTGGAAGGAGGTAAATAAAGTGCGTAAGACAAGGGAACAAATGGGAACTTCAGTGAAGGGCACAAATGGGGAGGTGATAACAAGTAGTTGTGATGTGAGAAGGAGATAGCGTGAGTGCTTTGATGGTTTGTTGAGAGTGTTTGATGATAGAGTGGCAGATATAGGGTGTTTTGGTCGAGGTGGTGTGCAAAGTGAGAGGGTTAGGGAAAATGATTTGGTAAACAGAGAAGAGGTAGTAAAAGCTTTACGGAAAATGAAAGCCGGCAAGGCAGCAGGTTTGGATGGTATTGCAGTGCAATTTACTAAAAAAAGGGGGTGACTGTATTGTTGACTGGTTGGTAAGGTTATTCAATGTATGTATGATTCATGGTGAGGTGCCTGAGGATTGGCGGAATGCTTGCATAGTGCCATTGTACAAAGGCAAAGGGGACAAAGGTGAGTGCTCAAATTACAGAGGTATAAGTTTGTTGAGTATTCCTGGGAAATTATATGGGAGGGTATTGATTGAGAGGATGAAGGCATGTACAGAGCATCAGATTTGGGAAGAGCAGTGTGGTTTCAGAAGTGGTAGAGGATGTGTGGATCAGGTGTTTGCTTTGAAGAATGTATGTGAGAAATACATAGAAAAGCAAATGGATTTGTATGTAGCATTTATGGATCTGGAGAAGGCATATGATAGAGTTGATAGAGATGCTCTGTGGAAGGTATTAAGAATATATGGTGTGGAAGGCACGTTGTTAGAAGTGAAAAGTTTTTATCGAGGATGTAAGGCATGTGTACGTGTAGGAAGAGAGGAAAGTGATTGGTTCTCAGTGAATGTAGGTTTGCGGCAGGGGTGTGTGATGTCTCCATGGCTGTTTAATTTGTCTATGGATGGGGTTGTTAGGGAGGTGAATGCAAGAGCTTTTGAAAGAGGGGCAAGTATGCAGTCTGTTGCGGATGAGAGAGCTTGGAAAGTGAGTCAGTTGTTGTTCGCTAATGATACAGCGCTGGTGGCTGAATCATGTGAGAAACTGCAGAAGCTGGTGACTGAGTTTGGTAAAGTGTGTGAAAGAAGAAAGTTGAGAGTAAATGCGAATAAAGCAAGGTTATTAGGTACAGTAGGGTTGACGGGCAAGTCAATTGGGAGGTAAGTTTGAATGGAGAAAAACTAGAGGAAGTGAAGTGTTTTAGATATCTGGGAGTGGATCTGGCAGCAGATGGAACCATGGAAGCGGAAGTGAATCATAGAGTGGGCGAGGGGGCAAAAATTCTGGGAGCCTTGAAGAATGTATGGAAGTCGAGAACATTATCTCGGAAAACAAAAATGGGTATGTTTGAAGGAATAGTGGTTCCAACAATGTCGTATGGTTGCGAGGCGTGGACTATGGATAGAGTTGTGCGCAGGAGGGTGGATGTGCTGGAAATGAGATGTTTGAGGACAATATGCGGTGTGAGGTGGTTTGATCGAGTAAGTAATAATAGGGTAAGAGAGATGCGTAGTAATAAAAAGAGTGTGGTTGAGAGAGCAGAAGTGGGTGTTTTGAAATGGTTTAGGGCACATGGAGAGAATGAGTGAGGAAAGATAGACAAAGAGGATATATGTGTCAGAGGTGGAAGGACCGAGGAGAGGTGGGAGACCAAATTGGAGGTGGAAAGATGGAGTGAAAAAGATTTTGAGTGATCGGGGCCTGAACATGCAGGAGGGTGAAAGGCGTGCTTGGAATAGAGTGAATTGGAAGGATGTGATATACCGGGGTCGACGTGCTGTTAATGGATTGAACCAGGGCATGTGAATCGTCTGGGGTAAACCATGGAAAGTTCTGTGGGGCCTGGATGTGGAAGGGGAGCTGTGGTTTCGGTGCATTATTACGTGACAGCTAGAGACTGAGTGTGAACGAATGTGGCCTTTGTTGTCTTTTCCTAGCGCTACCTCGCACACATGAGGGGGAAGGATTATTTCATGTGTGGGGAGGTGGCGATGGGAATGAATAAAGGCAGAGAGTATGAATTATGTACATGTGTATATATGTATATGTCTGTATATGTATATGTTGAGATGTATAGGTATGTATATTTGCGTGTGTGGACGTGTATGTATATACATGTGTATGTGGGTGGGTTGGACCATTTCTTTCGTCTGCTTCCTTGTGCTACCTCGCTAATGCGGGAGACAGCGACAAAGGAAAATAAAAAAAAAATAATATATACGTATATTTCTTCTGAACTCTGGTATTTTTAAGATCCAAATTTTGAAAACTATGAAACTTTGATTAAAGCTGCCAAGATACACTTCAGGTAGACTTCAAACATCAGTATGATTGCGGGTGAGGTAGCTACGTTTGGACAGATGTAATGGCACTCGACGCTCTTGTAGACGAAGCTGTCGTAGGCACTGCAGCAGATGGCACTGCCATAGGAGAAAGAAGACTGCTCTGCAGTAGACGACGCTCCCGTAAATGACACTATGGCAGACGACGTTGGGTCAGACGAGACTATAGTAGACGACGCTGTAGTAAGCGAAGCTACAGTGAATGATCCTGTAGCAGACGATCCTGTAGCAGACGACGCTGCAGCGGACGATGCTGTAGGACATGATGCTGTAGTTGACAATGCTGTATAGATGATGCTGTTGTAGACGACGCTGTAGAAGACGTTGATGTAGCAGATGGCGCTGTTGTGGACGACGGTACAGTAGACGACTCTTTAGAAGCCTAGCAGATGGCACTGTAATAGACAGCTGTAGTGGACGACGCTGTGATAGATGACGCTGTGGTAGATGACGTAGTCGATGTTGTGGTGGTTTACGCGGTGTACTGATAGATACTGTGGTGGTTCATGTGATGTAATGATAGATACTGAGGTAGTACACGTGATATAACGATAGATGTGATAGTTAACGTGGTGATTTGATGGTGGTAGTGTAAACGACGCATTGATAGGTTCTTTGGCGTTTCAATCATGGGATAATGAATTCTACACTAGTTATGAGAGGGAATATGATAGAAGTCTACTCATTTAGTTCTTATATGGAAATGAGTGTTGTTCTTATTACAAACTGGCCTCTTAAGACCCTATTTCTGCCCATCTCTCTGTTGAAAATTCCTCATAAGTTTCTCCTTTGACGGGTCTGTAATCCCACCTCTATACTCAATAAACACACTTAGTAATACTGTAACATCCGCATTATCTTGGAAACCCCACAGTGCGGATATAGCTAAATCCGCCTCTTAAGAAACTGGGTGTCATGTTTTGATGCCGAAATTTCGTCTCTGCCGAACAGTTGCTCCTTTTATACCAAGGATTGGTCCGTCCTTGTATAGAGCACTGCTCTCGCAACTGGCGTGGTTCTAACTGCATCCGTACTTGATAGATTCGAATCGAAAGCCGTTCGACTTACCAGCTCTCACAGGCTAATTTCTAAAAGTTGTTCCACTTGCTCCATGCCGCAATGTTGGTTCACTTTCCCAGTTTTGTAGATATTACTTTGGCTTTTTACTACCAAGACGTGGCTGCTTGGGTTCCCTTAGCATTAACTAGACCACGCAAGACTCAGCAAGCTACTGCGTGTAGCCGTCGGCAACTCAAGAGTGGGCCGTTTTGATAACTATTTCTTTCCCTACACCTCGCGGCTTTGGAACTCTCTAACCTCGCATGTCTTTTCCAGTAACTATGACCCGGCACTTTTTAAAAGACAGGCTTCTCACTTCTTTCAAAATTTGTAGATACTTCTCCTCGTCTCTTCTTTTCCCTTTCATATAATGTATATTTCAGTTATGGTTCACCCTTGATGTGGACTTGTGTCAGTGACTAAAGCCTCCATCGTGGAAAAAGGACTAAGTTTGGTGCTCGATTCATTTGCCTGTCTGTCTCTGTTTCGGTGCCATAGTATGAGGATGAATAACATCAGTACATCCACATGCGTTGCACAGACTGACACTGAAATGCCAAACCGTGCTATGTCATCGAGGTCAAAGATTACGACTTTAATAGATAGGTAAAGACTAACTCACCTTTCATTCCATCATTTCATCATTTTACCCGACTATCTTTTTCCCTTTCTTTGCGTCGTCTTGGCAAGAGAGCACACTTCACGAGGACGAGTCCTGGCTTAAGAAAGTCCTTTTATGATGGAATAATGAGAATGAAAACGCGATGGGTCTGGAAGCTCTATCTTAAGATGCTCACCAACGACCGCTCCTTCAGGGGTTATTGTAGCCAGGTGCGGAAGATGGCTGGAGGCTTCCAGCAGGCCGGTTTTCCAGAGGTAGTCAAACGGGGGAAACTAACCTGGGTTTCCAACGATTCAGGAGCTCTGGAGGCTATGGGTCTTCAAGCTCATCAAACCACCGTCCCTTATATATTGATGTCAGGTTAGGAAGATGGTTTGGGCTTCTAACTGGTCAGTCGTTCCAGCAGTATAGACAGGCTGAGAGAGGGGGGGATGAGGGAAGACTGAGGATTTCAATAACTGGGCTTCCAGAGAGTTAGTTGTTCCAGCGACAGTCATGGTGGTAGGATTACCGGGATTTCCAGCAGGTTAGATGTTCCAGCAGCTGCCAGGTGAGGAGGATGACCGGTGCTATTGGGGAGTCAACTGTTCCAGGAGCAGTCATCTGGGGAAAATGTCCTCGGCTTCCAGCAGGCCAGGCGTTCTGGGTCGTCAGGCCTACCAACAACCGCTCCTTCAGGAGCGGTAGTGGTCAGGATGTGGGGAGGATAGCTTGGGCTTCCACGAGTCTAGGTGTTCCAGCAGCATCAACATCCATCCTTCTCACAACCAGCCACAGCTCATATTTCCAGGTTATCATTTCTCACTCTTGCCTGCCCTCATTTCCCCCCCTCACTCCTGCTAGTATTTTTGTTACTTCCGCGCCTCATTTTACGCTCCTCCGAGACTCATTTCCTCTTCTTCCAAGGAAGCATCTCTTCCAACCCCCAATTTACCTCTTTTTTTTCTTCCATTTAAAAGGATTTATTTTCTCATCTTCAACATGGACGTATTCCCTGCTGCGAACCATCACTCCCTCCTCACTGCTCGCCTTCGTTGCTCGCTGTGCCAAAAGGATTTTTCAACGTGTGATCTCATTCACCTCGTGACTCTCCTTTGCCGGGATAATCCCTCAAATTTCTCTCATCAACTGATCATCCACAACTCTCTTCTTCCCCCCTCACAAAAATGATCTTCTTTCAACAACCTTCTGTTCACGACAACATTTTCCTTACAACAACGTTCTCCTCGCACAACTTTCTCCTTGCAATAACGTTCCCTCCATCGCAACGTTCACCTCACCACTGCGTTCCTCTAGGCAGCAACGTTCTCACCACCACATTGTCCACACAGCAACGTTCCCTTCACCAGAACTTTCTCCTCATCACAACGTTCGCACCACAACAACGTTTTCCTCATCACGCACTCTCGATTCTTCGCTTTCCTTCTTCCCGTATCTTACCCCTTACCACCGTCCATCGACGCCACGACACTCCTCTCTCTCACTCTCACTCTCTCTCTCTCTCTCTCTCTCTCTCTCTCTCTCTCTCTACTCCCCGCCGCCCCGGTTCTCATCATCGTCTTTCCTCACTCCTCACCCGCCTCTGCGTTAACTTGCAAGTCGTCGTTTTCTCTCCCTTCTCATTCCATGTTCTCATCTCTTCCCTCCAATCTTCTGTTCTTCCCTTCCACCTCCTCCTGCCTCATGGCTTCACCTCTTCCCTTCCGCCTCATTCTCTCGACTCACTCTTACCTCCTGTTCTCCTCCATACCTCATACTCCTCTCACCTCTTCTTCCTATGTCCGGTCCTACTTTCTTTCTGCTATTTCTACTCTCCTCTCTTCCTATCTGCTGCTTTTACCTCTCCCTCACCTCTTCCTTTGAATCTCTCACTCTCTCTCTCTCTCTCCACTCCTCTCTCCTCCTAGCAACACCTACAACTCGAGCAATACCACTCCCTTACTTTTCCTTTCACTCTTCCCACACCCTCCCTCTCTTCCTCCTCCTCCTCCTCCTCACACTGTAGCCTCCTTCCCTCTCTTCCTCCTTGACCTGTGGCCACACTCGTCTCTGGAAATGTTCCCCGCAGGAACCCGTGAGCTGCAGTGAGAGAAAACATTTTCCTGTGTCTGGAGAAACGTTGCGAGCAAGATTCTAATATTTCTCAATTTCCTTGACGCGATTATTTTTTTTTTTCCCCTCCTCCTCTGTCCTTGACAAGCTTAATTGCCTCCTACGAGACGCAAGCCATGGACCGCTATTCACACCTACCTAGAGATCTCTCTCTCTACTTTCAGAATCTGAATTTCATGACTGAAAGTGATGGCCTCAAAGAAAATGTGGGTTATGAAGAATTCCGTCGCCAGGGTGGGCTTCGTGAGGGAAGTGTACAAACAAATGTTTAAAAATGATTGATTGTCCGGATGGCAACACTACATTGGCATGAGGAGGATGGACAGAACATCTGCTGTTGGACGACGTCATGTCTATTGTTGTTTTTGAGGCATATTAAACATGTCTCGTGGAACGTGTGTGTGTGTGTGTGTGTGTGTGTGTGTGTGTATGTGTGTGTGTTTCCCAATCCCTCCCCCTAGCGACCCCTTCCACCCTGAGGACTTAACGGGTCGTCAACAACACGTGAAGATGACGTAAGGAAGGGTGTGGCTATCCACAGCTTCCCTCACTGGTGTAGAAATAGAGTTGCGCCACGACTTAAGTGCGAAAGTGAACACGGCCGACACGAAAACGTGAAAAAGAAAAAAAAAATGAAGCATCGAGAAAGGAGGGAAAGCGAAGGAAGAGACGAAATAGACAGGAGGTGTGATATATCATCTCCTCTTAGGACAGTTTTCAAAAATATGGAGAAAGATGACGCAATCCCTACCTGCACCTGTGAAGCCCTGCGATGCCCAATGCCCCCACACTGGTGCTCGTAACCCGCGGGAGGGCGTACGACCAAAAACTGCATCACAAGAATGTAAGAAGATTGATAAATGTTACGTACACACGAGATAAGAGTTAAATCACGGAGGGGAAACAATTCAGGAGAATACGTACAGAAGAACAGTCTTTAAGAAGGAGAGGGAGGAAAACTACAGACGGAGGAAACCTGTCGAGGTGCGCCCATCTCCTGAAGGAAATAAAATGAGACGAGGGAGACGTTCAGGTCTGAGGTAAATTCCGTGTGGGCTCCTCTAGATAGGAACAAATGTGAGGTCCCGCCGGCCCCGGGTAGCGATCACCTCAGCTAGTGGCCTGGCCAGAATGGTACCCATGGCTCCGACACACATATCCTACACCTTACTAACAGCAGCAGCTACGAGAGCCCACCGGCCATTACAACCTCGCTACAGATGCACCTCTTGTGCGTCCGGAACACGACTTGGGTTTATGTTAATGATTCAACAGCTAAAAACAAAGGTACCACCTTAGGTTCATCCTGGAATACAAAGAGGATGAGGCGTTTCAAGATGAAAAAAAAAAAAAGGGCTGCTTTCAGATCGAAGAAATCAAAATCGCACTCAAGAATTACCTGGAAACTTGTATACCTGGAAACGGTGACTTTATACAGTTGTATCTTTATAAAAACCCATAATCCAGTTCAAGATGTTTCCAAGTCGCTTAAACTTCAGCACCGTAAATATATGATAGACAAGTCATCAAGAGAATCAGTCGTCTCATAATAAATCCAGGACTTCGCTAACATCATCGCGTCACGATCAACTTGGAGATTCAGCTAAACATTTCTCTATGTAAGGAGGGAAATAACATGTGCCTTCCTTCGAGCACATTGCGCTATCAGGACCAAAGTCGCTGGACACCAACAATGAACCATCGAACTCCGCAGTAGCAAGGCGAGAGCGATCACTCTTCTCTGGACTATTGAGATTCTACGAACCACAGTCGGCAGGAACAATAGACGTGCTGAAGAAAATACAATATGCTTCATCTATGTCATTTCACTCTCAGGGTCTTCCTGTTTATGCATGACGCTTTCACGAGTAGATCCGAAAAGCCTCTACCATGGTTTAAGAAACACATCTAAGCCTATGGCTATTTCGTCAAGAGATCGGAAAACAAAGAAGTATTGAAACTATAAATTGCTGAAATGCATATAAGAGTTCGCGTCTGGATGCTGGGTGAGATACGTGAAGCTCTATATCTGGTGTTGCAAGACATTGCTCCTCGGAGCACAGACTCCTTGAGACTTCGAAGCCTTGTGTTCGGTCGGGGAGGACGACTGGCAGGAGGAGATGGGCAGCCCACACTACCAATGGCTGTACGACGAGTATTATAACATCCCTGACCTTGATCCCTGACCTTGAAGACTACAAGTAGCACCATATAACCAAAAAAAAAAAGGATGTTTTCAACTACAAGAACTAAATATACCAATTTTAACGATACATGAGCAATCCGGGACGTATATACAGCGATGGATCTACAGATGTGAGTGGACGACCCGTATATAAAAATCAATATTCATCTCTTTCTCTGGGACAGAAAGGCTCATAGAAATGCCTAGGATCAGCCACCATACAAAAAAACGAATGAACAACCAACCTCCCCGATGGAAAAAAAAACTCCCTTTGCTCGGTTTCACATGACATATGACAGACGTCCGTGTGCGTGTTGCAACGTAATGACCCTGCCAGCCAACCTGACCAAGCAACTCATCACCAACACGACACATATTTCTACCAGAAAAGCTACGCAGTCCCACCCTCATTAAAAATCACCATACGTCTCTTTGCCTGAGAAATAATGCTCGACTAACAGGAATATAAACATGAAAGTGCGAGTTCATATGCACTTTATTCGTGTATATATAAATATATATATATATATATATATATATATATATATATATATATATATATATATATATATATATATATATATACATATATATATATATATTCACTGTTAACTTCATGCGACTGGTTTAAAATTCAGATATTGTGATCAAATCACGCATTACTCTTCACTCTTTCCATTGGCCATAAGTCCAGTCTCACCGTACCTTAACTCTCTTAACTCCGGTACTATCTTTGTTGCCCACCTCTGGACCTCCTTTATCAGTTCCTTGAGCTTAAGTGTGAAGACCAAACCTAAGAAACATAATCTAGTATTAGCCTAACGTGGGATATGAAGTGTTAGCTGAATATTCTAACATAAGACAGGTTTGGTACAAGATCAGCTTCCATGTCGGTCTCACACACAGATTCTTCAAGCCTATTTCAAGCTTGAGCATAATCATATCCACGTCTTCTTTCACTGCGTCCTAATCCCTTTTGCATTACATTCGTTTGTAGATTCAGAGTTAGTCTCTGTTCCCTTGTAAGATGATGCAATCCTTCTCCCTCTTTACCTTCCTCGTAGCCTCAGCACCATTTGCAAACATGCAGATCCCACTGAAACACTCTGAACAAGTCATCTTCATAGATCAAGAACAGCAATGGTCCCACGATTGAACCCTGTGGCACGCCACTGGTGAACCCCTAACTCAATTAGGAAAGATCCCTGTGACATTTGACCTTCATTCCTTTTACTGAATTAATTTTCTATTCATCTGCGGGATCTCCCCTTTATCTCTTCCTGAAGATCCATTTTCTGTACGAGCCTCCTGCGTGGTTCAGTGTCAAACGCTTCCTGGCAGTCCAGTTACACACAAATCTAACTAACTTTCTCTTCTCTTTAAAATGGAGCTCGCTGTCTCACAGAAGACTAAGAGGCTTGTTATACAATGACCGCCTTTCCCAGGATCCGTACTGCTTTGGTTTCGGTGTTTGTGTGTGTGTGTGTGTGTGTGTGTGTGTGTGTGTGTGTGTGTGCAGGGCTATGCGTGTTCATGTTTATATTTCTGCGTCTGTTTGTATGTGGATATATTTTTCTGGTAATTTGGCTATTTATGCACACGGTAATCCATCACCATCATCGTCACATCATCTTCAGGTTCTAGTTCACACTGGAACTCATTTTCTTTATTCTAATTCTGAGAAGACTGTCGATAATTTGGTAATGGTTTTAACATCTGCAGTCTCTCTCTCTCTCTCTCTCTCTCTCCCTCTCTCTCTCTCTCTCTCTCTCTCTCTCTCTCTTCCCCACGAGATTCATGACAACGAGTCTCTGCTTCGTGAGATTCGTTAAATCGAGTTACTGCTTCACAAGATTCATGACTAAGTGCTTCTGCTTCACGAGATACGTTAAATCGAGTCACTGCTTCACGAGATTCGCTAAATCGAGTCGCTGCTTCACGATATTCGTTAAATCGAGTTACTGCTTCACAAGATTCATGACTAAGTGCTTCTGCTTCATGAGATACGTTAAATCGAGTCACTGCTTCACGAGATTCGTTAAATCGAGTCTCTGCTTCATGAGCTTCGTTAAATCGAGTCGCTGCTTCACGAGATTCGTTAAATCGAGTCACTGCTTCACGAGATTCGTTAAATCGAGTCTCTGCTTCACGAGATTCGTTAAATCGAGTCGCTGCTTCACGAAATTCGTTAAATCGAGTCACTGCTCCACAAGATTCATGACTACGTGTCTCTGCTTCGCAAGATTCGTCATTTCGTGTGTCTGGTTCATAAAATTCATAACTACGTGTCTGTGCCTCACGAGATTCAAACGAGAACCATTACAACCACATCCCACCTAGAGAACACAACCTGTGTTTATAGATGTGTTTCAGGCTGCAGCACAACACACGACCTGTCTCCACGACCACAACACAACGTATCTTCAACGCCACTACCCACACAGTCTTCACAACCCAACCTGTTTCCACCCCTACAATCTAGTACATCCACCCATCACTACAGCCCAAAAAAATCTTTTCACCAACATCTCCACCATCTTCAACGCCACTACCCACACCATCTTCACCAATACAACCCAGCTTGTCCTCACCATTGCACACCCATCCTGTCCACCATTATAACCTAATCTATCTCCACCACAACCCAACCTGTTTCCACCCCTACAATCTAGTATATCCCCCATCACTACAGCTCAAAAAAAATCTTTTCACCAACACAACCTAGTCTGTCTTCACCACTGCAGCTCTGAATTTCTTCACCATCAATCAAAGGGACTAAACAATTTAGGAGAGCCAAGATGTTCATCATGGATTCATCTTAAAGGAAACGCGATGTCCGCCTCATTGATATGATCAACGTAATGACGTCAATGTTGAGTGGATTCGTATACGAACGGGTGACGTGTTCTGGGAAATGGAAGAAAAACAGGTATCATAACCTCTGCCCAATTCTCTATATTACAGTTATGATATATTAAGTTATTCGTTTCTTTGATCCGATAAAATAACTTCCTTGATTAAATAAATCAAGGAAGTTATTTATTCTATACTACCCTTGCACAAGAATGGGACGATTGCGATACAGATTGAATGTCGCACACGAACCCTGGCTGATTTATCTAAATGAAGAACAAGCTTAAAGAACCACATAATCATTCTTGTCATTAGTGAAGTCAGTCTGAAGCTCAGGTATATATATATATACAGCACACACGAAGACGTCCGGTCTTGGGGTCGTTCACAGATGTTTGTAATTGTTAAAGCAACCATAACTGCGGTCAGTCAGGACGAGCCCTCAGTCGTGCTTGGAGGGAGAGAGAGAGAGAGGGAGAGAGAGAGAGAGAGAGAGAGAGAGAGAGAGAGAGAGAGAGAGAGAGAGAGAGAGAGAGAGAACCAGAGAACCTGTGTCTCACCGAGGGGGTCCAAGCAAGTTAGAAAGACCGAGACAGAAAGTTAGTCAGAGTTAACAAGAGTCGGGGGAGAGAGAGAGAGAGAGAGAGAGAGAGAGAGAGAGAGAGAGAGAGAGAGAGAGAGAGAGAGAGAGAGAGAGAATGAATTTGTCCAGTGTTATAAAGACGTGGTTTAGTCGGAGCGTCACCAGGTTTCCCCAACACCCTGGAGACGCGTAGCTTGGATCAGGCTTCCAGAGGAGACGTTCATACAGTGAGGCTTTCTAGAAACTTTTGCCTAAGGGACTTCAAATTGATATGAATAGAAAGAAGTGTCTGTGTGTCTGTGTGTGAGTGTGTGTGTGTGTGTGTGTGTGTGTGTGTGTGTGTGTGTGTTGGCAAACACGTCTGTGAAGCAGTTCATTTCGCATAGGGCGAGGGATACACTAAGTTACGTGTGAGGGTAGGACTAATGACATCAAATGATTACAAACAGCATCACGAAATAAAGTTTTATCAAATAAGGCTCAATGAAGGTTGGCGTGACTTTGTCATGAACCACCTGGACCAGAATCGAGCTTCGGACGAAATTGATATGAATCACAGACGTAATGTGACCGTTAAGGCACAACGGGAATCACGCAGTTGATACAAAATCGATCCCTATGGTGCACTGACCTTCAGCTTCGGGAGGAGGGAGTACATGAAGGACAAAAATTACTGGATGATGTTCACTGTCTGTAGTTACTGGTATACGCCAGAGATGATTGGTCACTGAAGGAACAATGTAAGGTAGGGAGAGAATACGACTACTACTGCTGCTACTACTACTACTACTACCACCACCCCCACTACAACTACTACTACTTCTAATAGCAATAATGATAATAATGATGATAATGGATGAAAAATAAGGTGAAGAAACGTAAGAAGAAGAAGAAGAAGAAGAAGAAGAAGAAGAAGAAGAAGAAGAAGAAGAAGAAAGAAAAGAGAAACGTATAAAGAAGAAGAAGAAGAAGAAGAAGAAGAAGAAGAAGAAGAAGAAAGAAAAGAGAAACGTATAAAGAAGAAGAAGAAGAAGAAGAAGAAGAAGAAGAAGAGGAAGAAGAGGAAGAAGAAGAAGACGGAGAAAGAAAAGAGAAACGTATAAAGAAAAAGAAGAAGAAGAAGAAGAAGAAGAAGAAGAAGAAGAAGACGGAGAAAGAAAAGAAAAACGTATAAAGAAGAAGGAGAAGAAGAGGAAGAAGAAGAAGGAGAAGAAGAAGAAGAAGAAGAAGAAGAAGAAGAAGAAGAAGAAGAAGGAAAGAGAAACGTATAAAGAAGAAGAAGAAAAAGAAGAAGAGGAGGGGGAGGAGAAAGACGAGGAGGAGGAGGAGATGAAGGAAGACGAAGTAGAAAGGAAACTGTATATCAAGATTAAGAAGAAAAAGATTAAGAAGAAAAAGAAGAATATAACAAGGATTTCGTTAAAGTTGGTTTGGGGTGGGGGTTTAGAGCGAAGATTTACCAAAGTTGAAGATCTGACAAAGCCACACACTGACCACTGTGTACCACTCGACCCGACCGGAATGTGTGAAGTTCTGCCAAACTTTAAACAGGTCATTAGCGAGACTCGGTTATCAGGTCCTGCTCCTCAAGTGACCTGTGAGAAGACTCAGGAAACTTTACCTGTGTCACTACTCAGTCTTTCTTGTTGTCCTTCTGTGAGGGCTGACGTGTGTGGTGTTTGGTGAATATTTTACACATGCATCGATTGAGAGTTAGTGACCTTGTCCTTTGTTCTCGGCTGACCTGCATAAAGCCTCTTGGGTCTTTACACAGGTCATGACGAGGACTTGATGGTCTCTTGGCAAACCTGTGCGAAGCTTCTTGGGTCTTTACACAGGTCATGACGAGGACCTGATGGTCTCTCGGCTGAACTGTGTGAAGCTTCTTGGGTCTTTACACAGGTCATGAAGAGGACCTGATGGTCTCTTGGCTGACCTGTGCGAAGCCTCTTGGGTCTTTACACAGGTCATGACGAGGACCTGATGGTCTCTTGGCTGACCTGTGTGAAGCCTCTTGGGTCTTTACACAGGTCATGACGAGGACTTGATGGTCTCTTGGCTGACCTGTGTGAAGCCTCTTGGGTCTTTACACAGGTCATGACGAGGACTTGATGGTCTCTTAGCTGACCTGTGTGAAGCTTATTGGGTCTTCACACAGGTCATGACGAGGACCTGATGGTCTCTCGGCTGACCTGTGTGAAGCTTCTTGGGTCTTTACACAGGTCATGACTAACTCTTGATCACCTTGTCCCATCTCTCATTCTCCTCTGAATTACTAAATCTTATGCCACATTATCATCATCTGTGACCTTCTTCACATGTAAGAGATAAATCTTCGAAGGCCTACACATTATTAATCAATCAATGAAAAAAGGAAAAGATGTTGGCGGCGTATGAGATGCGTACGTGATGAGTATGCGAGTCAAAAAGCCATTAAGATAGCAACGGAGAATACATCTCACATTACCTCTCTTATAATCAAGCTCTCTTCTCTTGAGCTTCCTTTCTATTCTCCGACTGAAGAGACCGAGGTAGCGTTAAGAACAGAGGACTGGGCCTTTGAGGGAATATCCTCACCTGGCCCCCTTCTCTGTACATTCTTTTGGAAAATTAAAAAAAAAAATGAGAGAGGAGGATTTCCAGTTCCCCGCTCCCTTCCCTTTTAGTCGCCTTCTACGACACGCAGGGAATACGTGGGAAGTATTCTTTCTCTCCTGTCCCCAGAGATATATATATATTGCAGCGATGAGATCCACTTGAGGCACAGGAAAGAAAGCTACATAACGTACTCTTTTCCTCCAAACCCAAATTACCGTCTGAGAAAAAATAATCTTTATGTATCTGTTTGGGTTTAATGGCTATCAATTGATGAGTCGTCATTATACTACAATCTACTCCACACGCGTAAAACTCACAGCACAAAAATTGAGTTATTATCATTATTATCATTATTATTATCAGGCGGGGGAGAAAAAAAAATGGCTTAATATGGACGCTAACAAGCTGTTGTAAAAAAAAATTAAATCGTCATTTAGTAATTCAATCTCGAACATAAGCCTTTATAAAAGTGAAGGTAGTCAGCCATCACATAATCAGCTTAACATTCGGGTGAGCTTGTAATCTGCATAAAAATACTTAAACGAACAAAATCAGTGACTGAGAGGAGCTCAAGATCAAAAGGAAAATCTCGAGATACTAATTTGTCTCAGAATTTTTTCGATAATTTCAGAAGTTTGTGATTCACTTCGGATATATATATATATATATATATATATATATATATATATATATATATATATATATATATATATATGCATAAAACCACTAGGCAAATGAAAGACGATAAGTTCCCAAGTGCACTTTCATGTAATGATCACATCGTCAGGGAGAGATATAAGGAAGAAACTGTTCTACGGCGTCTGTTTCATTCTTATATCTCCCTTGACGAAATGATCATATATATATATATATATATATATATATATATATATATATATATATATATATATATATATATATATATATATATATATCAGTAGTAGGAAACGATTTTCTGTGATGGGTGTACCTCAAATAGTCCTGTGAGCTTGAATCTCTGTCAAAGGTTCAGAGTTAATCGATTCCACGTTTCGAGAGCTATCGACTTCCAATAACACTAAAATGTTGCACATCCCGCCTCGTCCACGGAGTCAGCCACCCTCCTGGACAACCAATTTCTACAGGAGTCTCGTCGTCGTTTATACATTGTCCATATATATATATATATATATATATATATATATATATATATATACACACACAGAAGGCTACGTCAGGTTCCCTTATGTGCCATTTATGTGCCATTACAGACATATTTTAGGACATGAAATGAAAATACATATACCGCTGTATATATATTAGGACAGTATATTACAGATTACGACAGTTAGGGGGACTTTTGACCTCAATGTATATAAATCATGTGAACTTATGTATATATTTCATTACCTCGTACTTGGTTCTGGGTTTACCAACCTATAAAAGCAGGTTAATGTATTCTTGTACATGAAAAAAAACCCGTTGGGTAAAATAGTCACACCGAAAGAAAAATATGCTAAGGACTAGAAAAAAAAATGACAGTTTTACGAACATAATTCGACATACACCATGACGAAGAGGAGAAAAAAAAAATAACGCTTGGCTTTTTTTTCATTAGTATATGGTTACAACTGCCAGATTTAAATGGTCGTGATGAAGGGTAGAATAAAAAAAAGCTAAAACGCTTGGCTTCTTTCATCTGTATATGAATATAAATGACAGACTTTCAATGTCTATAAGAAGGGTCATAGAACGCTAAGCAGAAGAGGCCATCATTCTCGCGCGCCAGAACACACAAATAACATCATTCACACAATCAATGCGAAATTTCATATGATATCTGTCAGGTCAGGCTGGGGTTGGGGAAGGCGAATGGTCATTAAGGCTGACGGTAATGATATTATGTCGGGGAGGGACGTGTGGAATGGTGCCAGGGTGGAGGAGGGGGTCAAGTTGGGGAGGAACGGGTGGAATGATGCCAAGGAGGGACGGGAGGTATGGCGTGGAATGGAATTTGACTCAGGGTGTTCACTGTTCCTCAACTCATTAATCCGTGATGGTATCATCAAATATAACACGACGAATTGTGAAAAAAAAAAAGGCTTTCATTTCTAACTTTCAGCGTATATGAATCTATGTCTATACACACACATATACACATACGCGTATTCATTTAAAAACTATTTTTACCTATGTGTTTTCTATAAACTTTTTTTCCCCCGTCCGTATTCGCCAATGCAGAGTTCAACTTCCAATACTTTTGGCCATCTGGCCTTGATGTGTTGACTTCTGGTGGGTTCCATGATGTGGCATTTATCCTGGGGAGTGACTGACACGTCACCTGCAGACACTGGAGCCTGAGATGCCAGAGTCTTCAGATTAGTGAGGCACTGGAGCTTCCAGACTAGCGTGTACTTAAGACTAGTGAGGCACTGGAGCCTCCAGACTAGTGTGTACTTAAGACTAGTGAGGCACTGGAGCTTCCAGACTAGCGTGTACTTAAGACTAGTGAGGCACTGGAGCCTCCAGACTAGTGGGTACTTAAGACTAGTGAGGTACTGGAGCCTCCAGACTAGCATGTACTTAAGACTAGTGTGGTATTGGAGCCTCCAGACAAGTGTGTACTTAAGACCAGTGAGGCACTGGAGCCTCCAGACTAGTGGGTACTTAAGACTAGTGAGGAACTGGAGCCTCCAGACTAGTGTGTACTTAAGACTAGTGAGGCACTGGAGCCTCCAGACTAGTGGGTACTTAAGACTAGTGAGGTACTGGAGCCTCCAGACTAGCATGTACTTAAGACTAGTGTGGTATTGGAGCCTCCAGACAAGTGTGTACTTAAGACCAGTGAGGCACTGGAGCCTCCAGACTAGTGTGTACATAAGTAAGGTACTAGTAAGGTACTGGAAACTTCAAACTAGTAAGGCACTACTGAGGTGCTGGAGACCTCAGACGAGGAAGACACTGAAGACTCCAAACTAGTGAAATACTGGAGTTCTAAGAGCATTGAGGCACTGGAACCTCTGGACCACTGAGGCACTGCAGCCTCCAGATCAATATGAAGCTGGAGGCTCCAGATAAGTGAGGCAACAAAAGTCTCCCTTGACTCGAAATGTGTGGCAGAGGAGGCAGAACACTGCCGCACTCGACTACTTCGCTGGTGCAGAAACATAAACAAAAAAGAAAAGGACATAATTCAGTTGAGTCTTTCTTATCGACGTAAATCTTATGCAGTAGCGAAGTGGCTCCATCGTCTCCTTGTGTGTGTGGGGAGGCAAGTGCTTGTAAAAAAGAGCTTGTAAATCATATGAATAAAAATCTGGGATTCAGGTTTTCGAACACCTTCGCTTGTGATCAGCTTAGTCTAGAATTCTTAACGAGGCAAAGAAACACCTCATCTAACCCGACTCCTGAGAGAAAGGTCATTGAGGGTAAATTCCCACATCTAGACCAAACAAACACGTATCTTCTCATGATTCACCACAACAAGTCCAGAAGAGCGGTAACGTCAGTCACACACAACATACAGCGAGAGAAAACCCTCCACCGCTGCCACCATCCTCCCCATCCTCAGAACCCAGACGACAAGAGGACGACACGAATTTCTTTTACACACACACACACACAGACACACACACACACACACACACACACACACACCAGCATGTGATTGCTAAACGCAGCGGACGTTCAAAAGACCAAGGAAATGGATATATTTTTTTGTTACTTGCTAATATATATATATATATATATATATATATATATATATATATATATATATATATATATATATATATATATATATTATCCCTGGGGATAGGGGAGAAAGAATACTTCCCACGTATTCCCTGCGTGTCTTAAAAGGCGACTAAAAGGGGAGGGAGCGGGTGGCTGGAAATCCTCCCCTCTCATTATTTTTCTTTTTTCTCATTATTTCTTTTTTAATTTTCCAAAACAAGGAACAGAGAAGGGGGCTAGGTGAGGATATTCCCTCTAAGGCCCAGTCCTCTGTTCTTAACGCTACCTCGCTTATGCGGGAAATATATATATATCTTTTCGTGTGTGTTTGTAGAATGGTAAGCTTCATGGAGGCGGAGGAAAGCGTGCTGCAAAATGTGGCAGGTTTACCAGCCCTCCTGCGTAGTCGGGTCATGGCCTTAATATTTTATTGGGTCGAGCTGGCTTTTACACTCAGAATGTCAAAATTTCGTCCTCACGTCTCGTTTATTGTGTAGAGGTGAGATGTATTTCTACTGGTGTTATCAAAGCGCAATCTGAGTCATCAATAATTGTGTTCTGTGTCTGTGTGTGTCTGTGTGTGTGTGTGTGTGTGTGTGTGTGTGTGTGTGCTTGATTGCTTTTTTGTAATTACTATCTGGTGTGTCACAGGAGGGAACTTAGCCTTCGTTGTTGCCTCGTCTCTTAACCTGGTATATACGCACCACGTCTTTAGTCCTGTGTGCGGAAGAAAGTTACTGACAGCCTTGTACATAGCTTGATAAAGATAAGGGTAATGTGAAGAGGAGGACGCAATGAAGATAAGCGAATAAGTGAAGGTGAAGTCTAGGGGATGGGGGGCAAGTTTATTTAGTAACTTTTGAAGATATTTTGACATATTTGCTTCTGTTGTGGAAAAGGAAATCTATGAGCAAAGGTTGTTGAAGTGTAAGACGGGGTGCGAGGTTATTTATCTGCTCCTAGGCTTTGGTGGTTGGCAGTGAAGTTGTTTGACTAGGAGTGTAAAGCTACTGCGAAGAGCTGGGTGTCGAGGACTTCGAGCTGAGATTGCATCGGCAGAATTCCTGTGATTACTATTTAAGATTACAACTTGTGTGTTACAGGGAGAGTTGAACACTCGTGTCGCCCGTTTCGCTAGGCAGATGTTGAACATTTACGGATTTGTTATGGTTGTTTTTGAAAGGGTGGATGACCAGGTGAGGAGGATGAATTACTTGAGGAGACTGAGGGATTCATTCTCTCGCCCATGATGTGGTGCTGGTGAGTGGGCTGAAGTCGTTTAGATTGGACATGGCCTCCTGCGTCGATATTTGTGACGTGAGGAACGTTCGGTGTCTGTGTTGTGGGGAACGATGGATGTGCGTGGTGTAGGGAGCAATGGATGTGCGTGGTGTGGGGAGCGGTCGATGTTCGTGGTGTGGGGAGCGTTCGATGGTCGTGGTGTGGGGAGCGTTCGAAGTTCGTGGTGTGGGGAGCGTTCGATGGTCGTGGTGTGTGGAGCGTTCGATGTTCGTAGTGTGGTGAGCGTTCGACGGTCGTGGTGTGTGGAGCGTTCGATGGTCGTGGTGTGGGGAGCGTTGGATGTTCTTCGTGGTGTGGGGAGCGCTGGATATTCCTCGTAGTGTGGGCAGTGTATATCACTTGTGATACACAGTATGGTTTGGAATCTTTGCTCAGTGTATGTATTTGATCAATAGGATCCCTGGAGGGTGCTGGGTGAATGCATGTCTGTCAGGAGTTAAGATGACGGTGGGTTTCTGTTGAGGGGGATGGATGTAGTAGACGCTATGAGTTAGTCAGTGTTCTGTTTGCGCCATATGTAGTGCTGGTGTATGTTATTCTGTTGCCTGTGTGTTGTTTCAGTGTGCTGTCATGAAACTCTGAATATGAGAGAACTATCACAATCTGCTTTGTGTTGGGTGAATGGAGTTGGTATTGTCGTGGGTTAAGTTTCGTGTTCATGAATTAAAGATTTGGTGAAAGAAAGAAGCAAACAAGATATTGGTTTAAGAAACACGAAGTTCTAAGGGTTGAAAAGAAAACAAGAAACGTGGTTGTGCAATCTGGTGATAAAATGACCCGGAATGATGTTTGTGTAATTGCCATTGATATTACAAATTGCGTCATTAAGAATGATGATTAGCATTATCAGTTGAATGGCTGGGAACGACCAGGAAAAAGTAATACATCTGCTGGTTATCTGTCTGATTTGTCATGTATATAGGAAATTCTAGGGGGGGTAAAAAAAATCAAGAATCGTTTCTTTTCTTCCCTCCACGTAATCTTAAGTCTGTAGGAGCGGAAAGGAATGAGAGAGAGAGAGAGCTGAAGCTTTTAGAGAATCCCCCTCCATTCCAGGAGCTGATACCATCGCGTACTGAGTATAGTTGGTTGCCTGCAGCTGGCCATGACCATCAGGCACCTGCGTCCCACCTATGAACAAACGACCCAGGTTGAAGTATGCCTGTAGTGTTACTCTGTGCATTTGTGCTCACGGGTTGGCATCGTCTGTCTCCCGAGAATCGAGCGAGGCACAGAAGATAAGGTATGCAAGAAGGAAGTGAGGGGAAGAATAGAGAAAGAGAGGGAAGGAAGGATAACATACAGAGATAGAGAAGTGGACAGACTCAGTTTTTGTATCTGCTCACAGAATGGGAGGCAGCCAGAGGCCTGCTATGTGTCAGAGAGAGAGAGAGAGAGAGAGAGAGAGAGAGAGAGAGAGAGAGAGAGAGAGAGAGAGAGAGAGAGAGTGTGTGTGTGGACGTCATTAACACCAACGTGGAGGAAATCATCGTCATCATGCGTGAGTTACGTGCAGCCCCCCTCCACCCCAACTTTCCGTGATGGATGCTGAAGCGCGGGGATGTCCGTGAAGACCGCTTCTGCCTGGGAGCCTCACATGGGCAGGGAGGGAGGAACATGGCACAGACCAGATAACCAATGCGGACAAGGTTCATTACTGATGGCCTCAGCCCCACTCACCAGCACGTGCTTGGGCGGGAGGTCCCGCTGGGAGCAAGAGACAACATTCACATCCATTTAGCACAAGGCGAACGGGGTTAGAACTCTCAAATACGCTAACATATAGCAAAAAAGCAGCATTATTACCCTTATTCATTTAATACCATCGCATATTACGATTACTAATTGTCCTTTAACGCCACATGTAATACCATATATGATTCATACATCATTTCAGGATGTGTGCTTGACGCCACATGTAATACCATATATGATTCATACATCATTTCAGGATGTGTGCTTGACGCCACATGTAATACCATATATGATTCATACGTCATTTCAGGATGTGTGCTTGACGCCACATGTAATACCATATATGATTCATACATCATTTCAGGATGTGTGCTTGAGGCATTCATACCACGAAGGGAAAGACTGAACTCACATAATGCAGATCGATGGTGAAATTTGAGAACAATATCTATGTTCACGTATGTTGTGAGCCTCATTTCAGACCAGTGAGTGTGAGTTATGATTACTTTATACTCCATTAGGTTATACGCCCTCACGTATATATATATATCTTTCTTTTTTCTTTCATATTATTCGCCATTTCCCGCATTAGCGAGGTCGCGTTAAGAACCGAGGACTGGGCCTTTGAGGGAATATCCTCACCTGGCCCCCTTCTCTGTTTCTTCTTTTGGAAAATTAAAAAAAACGAGAGGGGAGGATTTCCAGCCCCCCCGCTCCCTCCCCTTTTAGTCACCTTCTACGACACGCAGGGAATACGTGGGAAGTATTCTTTCTCCCCTATCCCCAGGGATTATATATATATATATATATATATATATATATATATATATATATATATATATATATATATATATATATATATATATATTATTCCTATCACATTCGCTTGTGAAATAGCGTGTTCGCATTCCGTGGTTACATCACAATGAACCGCTGGGACTTTTAGCCCGGCATGTAAGTTTTGCTTTTATTAGCGACCGTAAAACGATAATTATCTAATCATCTGAGAATTTTTGCAAGTCTAAATATAGTTCCTTGGCATGCGTCAGTGTTGACTTGGACCTCACACACTACGGGAACATTTCCCTCTCCATTCCATTTCTGTTGGAGATGTCGGTACGTCTCTGTACACGAGACGTGTTTTCTTCTCTCTCGTGTGTTACCAAAGGGTAACAAGGAAGATGAGGAGTGTGCGTAAGTCCGTAAGTCCTATATAAGACATGATATATTCTCAATATTTAGGTAAAGTTCCGACAAGATGATATACACAGGATGTCCTCCCGTCTGGACAGAGACAGAGAGGAAGTGAGCCACCCGTTCTTTACTCCCTTCATGGGATTTATACAAGTGGACAAAAATACTATTAAGAGAGAACAAAGAGGTGGTAGAAAATGGGCGAAGGTTATGCATGGAGTGGTCAACCACTGTGTAATGAGAAGGAGCATTTCTATCCGTGTATCGTCCATGAACACATGTATGTTTACCTCTGTCGTAGATAAACATACGTATTTCGTAACTCTTTTCGTCAAAGTACCTGTAGTTTTACTTATACCACCCTATCCTTGCTTACCAGTGCAATATACTTTGCATGATCTTATACTATGTTGCCTGGCAATATATTCATCAGATATTTGACACATAACTGGACACTCTTCGCAAGGGCATCCTCAGATTATGACGAAGGTCATCAAGTACGTGGGGATAAGGTCTGGACATCTGCAGCTGTCTATCATCGAAACCATGACAGCGACAATCTTCCTGTCTACCTAAAAGTCTTTTGGGGAACTTGGACAGATGAGGAACCAGGTGCCCACTGACCAATGACATCGCTTTCTGAAGAACAATAGTGTCCTCATACACCAAAGTGTGGATGGGTATAGATAAGATCAATGCTAAAAAAAAAAAACATACCATCAGTGCATCAAAGTCAGATATACTACGGTAATGATAAAGTACAAGAGTTTTCTGTTACAAATTATGTCATTCCCTCAACATGTTCTGGATTACCAGCACCAGACAGTCGTTGATTGAAGCTTAACACATCAAAATAGCCTGAAGTGATCAGTTAGAGACGGATGGCATCCACATCACACTGAAAGCACTGTGGCAAGCACTCCTTGAAGATGAGTAAGGCCACTGCATCAGAGGGTGGATGTGTCACCTATGATGAGCTCCAGCTTATGCTAAATCGGAAATTCTCAACTAACCATCGTAAGCCTTCAGCAAGGAGAGTCCTTCCTCGTAACTGGACGTGCACTGCCGTTACACCTGTACCCAACCATAACTCCCAACGAATTTTGACTCGTCTCCCTCACACATTCTGCTCTTGTGAATTCACCGAACCCATCATCCTTAAGAGACTCTTGCATATCATCCTCTCCAAAGTTTCTCCTCACCTTTATGGTCTTTTCCTTGTAGGGCAAAACCACCATTGCTTTGACGAGTACCTCGCTCACCAGCAAAAGAACACATTTACAGCCCTCACAGAACTGGAGTCTGCCTTTGATGTTAAATATAGCCTTTCGCTCTTGAACATCTCTCTGAATTTGATGCAAGAGGTGAGCCACATAGGTAACCTGACAAACCATTATCTCAAGATACTATTCATAGAATCTTGAAGGAAAATGTTCACTCGAGAGATGATTCACTGCAGAATAAACGATCCAGTATTTAACCTTAGTGGTAAAGGTTCATATTGACATGTCGGTGACCAAAACGGAACGCAACATTTAAGTTGGGGACGCACCAACTGACTTGTAAAGCGAAAGGATTAATTTCCCTGGACCTAACTTCGATTTGTCCCACCAAAAAAAAACAAACAAGATCCATATTCCTTTTGCTTCCCTTAATTTCACGATCAGTATGTCAGGCTGGTCAACAACTGTTGTCAAAACAAAATTATCAAATAAAAACACCAAATGAAGATACAAATATGATAACAGATAATCAAGGGATACAATGTCATCATTTTTCGAACAACCAAGTTACATGGCAAAGACATGACAACACTGTGTTGCTATAGGGACAACATGACAATACTGTGTTGCTACAGGGACAAATTTGAGCCGAAGTCATTGTGTTGAGGGTTTACTAAACGCTAACATGTAATATCAGTTCATCCTGCACTTGCTAGCTCCCCCTGGCGATTTGATGCGTCTTCTAATCACCACTATATTGTGCCACTCAAGCTGGTACGTGTGATAAGACCTGTGCATTCCATCATCCCGCCTCAAGTCTATGGCAAGGGACAGACTATTATTATCATTCCACTATTTCTAAGCGCGGGGCTGGAATGTTACTTCCACCCCTGGAGTGGTGGAGGCTTGATGCTAAGTTCGCTCCCAGTTGGTCGTCACTGATTTGATTTTCTCCTTTTTACTCACTTCTTTTACTTCCTCATTTCTTCGTATTTCTTTAGACTTTTCCTCTGTAAATCTTCTCCTAATCTTTCTGCAGAAAATAGAAAATATCTATAAAGGTCTGACCAAATATTGTACGACAATGCCAGTTTATTTTTCCTTTCTTTCTTTTTTAATCACTCTTTCATCTGATTCTCCAAAACAATTGAACGTCGCACATTTTTCTGTTTTCACGACCAGAGGTGCAAAGGTAGGGTCGTGGGCCTAGAGTTACACAGACGTAACCCACGACCTGCCAGACTGACATGTGACGTGTATTCTTATGAAAAACTTTCTCTTCCATGGACCCGAAAAGCAATTCCAATCATCCGAAAGCAAAGATATATATATATATATATATATATATATATATATATATATATATATATATATATATATATATATATATCATCCCTGGGGATAGGGGAGAAAGAATAATTCCCACGTATTCCCTGCGTGTCGTAGAAGGCGACTAAAAGGGGAGGGAGCGGGGGGCTGGAAGTCCTCCCCTCTCGTTTTTTTTTTTTTTTTAATTTTCCAAAAGAAGGAACAGAGAACGAGGCCAGGTGAGGATATTCCCTCAAAGGCCCAGTCCTCTGTTCTTAACGCTACCTTGCTAACGCGGGAAATGGCGAAGAGTTTAAAAGAAAAAGAAAGATATATATATATATATATATATATATATATATATATATATATATATATATATATATATATATATATATATATAGTGCTTATTACTATTTAATCTTAGTTTCTATATAAGTAGTAGATTAGTAGAACCTTGTTTTCTATTGACTGATATTCACACTCTCATGCTTGGGGAACTCGATCATGATAATAGTTTCGCTCACACACACACACACACACACACACACACACACGAGGCACCAGGTGCTGTATCTTTCCCCAAGCGGCTAAAGCGCTGCCTCGCTTCAGAGGCAGCCGGTTACAATCTAACTGTGGTGTGTTGGATTTTCCTTACTTGTTGTACCTTCGCTGGAACATGAAGACGGACGGACATGAGACATGGGACATGCCCGGCTCTCTCTCTCTCTCTCTCTCTCTCTCTCTCTCTCTCTCTCTCTCTCTCTCTCTCTCTCTCTCTCTCTCTTTCTCTCTCTTTCTCTCTCTCACACACACACACACCTCCCCCGCTGACGCGCGATTCAAGCCTAACGGCAAAATAGCGTCGTAAGTACTCGTAGGTTGGGACAGGCAACTCCAGAGACCGTCACAACACCCTCGCAACAGACCTTAGAGACCATCTCTGCGTGTCCCCCCTGCCCATCAGAGCATCGCCTTGCCACACTCCGCTTCGTCCGACATACCGACATACCACACTCACCCTGCCCATCAGAGCATCGCCTTGCCACACTCCGCTTCGTCTGACATACCGGCCCCTGCCACACTCACCCTGCCCATCAGAGCGTCACTGTCATACCTCCCCCACCACAATCAGATTGGCCACATCCAGCTTATGACTACAACCACCACCACACACCACACACCACTCTACCGATCAGTACAACCCTGCCCAGCACAGCCACCCATGATATCTACTACCCTGCCCATCAGGGCAACATCTATTACACACAAGTCTAACCCACATGAGCAAACCTAATTATGCTTCGTCTTTCCCCTCTCACTGACCAACTTCAAACATCACCTGCCTATCAGAGGAATTACAGCTAAACACTACTCTGGCCATCAGAGCAACTCCTTATCACTGCTACCATTCATTCCCATTAATCACACCGTACTTTCACCTTACCCTGCCCATCAGAACAGCCACATTCACCCCTCAGCCTGCTCTTGGCAGTATCCACTACCACAAGCCGGCCAGCTTGTCAGAGCAACTAATGCCACATACCATGTTACCCATCAGACCAAAAAAACATCGTCATTCATTAGCCTCCAGATCATAATCGTCATTATAACACACCACTCTGGACCATCAGGACCCTCACAGTCAGGCAAACGACCAGTACACGACATCTAGCCAGTCAGAACACCCAAGGCTACACACAGGTCTGGTCGTTAGAATATTCACCATTACATACTTTTATTCTCATGTAACCAGGCACCGTCATGAATCATCTCTCATATCAGAACAATTACTATTTAGCCACAGCTCAACCAGTCATCTCTCAAGTGCCACAGCTCAAACATCATCATCTACCAGGTGCTAAAACTCAAGCACTGTCATCTACTAAGTGCTGCAGCTCAAGCAATCATCTACGTGGTGTCGCGGGCCAAGTATTGTCATCTACCAGGTGCCATAGATCAACGAATCATCTACCAGGTGCTACAGCTCAAGTATTGTCATCTACTGGGTGCCACAGCTCAATCAACCATACAGGACGGGGTAGAACGTGAACGGGATAGACTGAATTGGAGCGATGTGGTATACGGGGAACGACGTGTTGTTATCCAGGGTGTATGAACCGGTCAGAGGAAATCATGGGAAGGTCTCTAAGTCTTGGTTATGCCATCAGTGCAAATGAGGCCATTTCTTCGTCTTACCTGGCTCTACCTCACTCAAGTGGAAAACGGAGATCAAGTATGAGAGACAGATATATATATATATGTGTGTGTGTTCACTCGCCCTTGCAGTCTCACCTAACATAGAAAACGCACCCGTCCTCACAAAACCCAACAGAACTCGACCATCGTCTCCACTCCCCTCGTGCCCTCTTCCCTTGCTTCCTCTGGCTAACACATCAGGGTAACATTATGCAAATATATTTTCATCGAGACAATTTTTCTCAACCTCCTCCTAAGTTATGTCTCAATAACCTAATTGAATTTTGCTTCAGGGAATGACGTCGTGAAGGCTTCAATTTATCACGGGGTTTGTGTCTCCGTGAATTGCTTCATCACGTTATCTCTCCGTGTCATTCATTTACCTCATCCTGTTCATGGAATGGTGGGGGCCAATTTACCTGTCGTGATAACTTTGTATTGAATCAGCGCTTCATAACAGTTCATCAGCATATTGTCTTGGTAGGTGTCACTATCTGTTAGCAAGTGTGTGTGTGTTTCGCACAGGACGGCCCGAGTTCTACACTTGCCTTTACTTTCTGCTGTATGTCCCTCTGTGTTATGTGGTTATCATTTGTGATCACTCTATGTGTGTTATGCTGAGGAAGTTCTACACTCGGGTTGCCCCGTCTCTTAACCTTGCTTATAATACATATATATATATATATATATATATATATATATATATATATATATAATATATATATATATATATATATATATATATATATATATGCCAAGTCTTTTCTCCTATGTGTGTATGCACACACATTTACACACTGGTGCATACAGACATAAACACACACAGAGGGGAGACCTGATCACAATAGATAAGTTTTTAAAACATCGACGACGTGGACAGCGAGCAGTTTTTAATGAGATGTACGAATTAAGCAACCAAGGCACATAGGGTGAGATTAAGCAAAAAACTTGTTTAAAAAGAATGTAAGAAAAGACTTTTTATAGTAAACCAGTGGTGGATGATTGAATGAAAATGATGATAACATGTTTAATGCCGACAGCATACATGAACTTAAGTTTTTATGGGAGTGATGTATGATTAAGAGATGAGGGGGCCCTACCAAGTGTAAAACTCCCTTCCTTACAGTACCAATAGTTGATTAAACAACCACCTTCAGCCGGATGCTCATTTATTGCCAAGTCCCGAAGGGTGTGGGCCAACCTCTGCGCCTAGGATTCGAACCCATGCAATTCCGGACCCGTGCGGACCCACGCTGACTTAGGGTGTGATTACCATGTGTGTGTTACGAGAAAAGACTCACTGCATTCGTGCTGCCTCGTCTTCTGTGTGCAGTCTGCTGCACTTACGGCTCACGCACAACGCCACAGTGACAACACCTCAATAATTCTGACTCATTCTTAAGTGAAAACGGTGACATTCCAATGAAGGTCAAGATGAGAGAGAGTCTTTGATAATGCTCTGATGTCAGCCATCCTGTATGGCTGTGAGTCTTGGCTAAGCGCGCCGACTTATAGCGCGTCACAAACCTCTGTCACTGGGTATCAAGTGAATATACGTGGTGGCGTTAGGAGAATTAGCATGTAATGATATGTGTTTCATTGAGTCCGGGTGCCCACCACTGCAAAACTTTGTTTTTTGCAGCAGACGAAAAAGAAATTAAGTTAAATTGAGTTACCAACTTATGGCGTGAGAGAGAGAGAGAGAGAGAGAGAGAGAGAGAGAGAGAGAGAGAGAGAGAGAGAGAGAGAGAGAGAGAGAGAGAGAGAGAGAGCTTGTGCTTTTGTGGTGCAATGCGTGAGAATTTAGGGCAGCGGTATGCTGCCCACATACACAACATATACGAGAGAGATATGCCCACATACCCAGCATATAAGAGAGAGCTATGACCACATACACAACATATACGAGAGAGATATGCCCACATGCACAGCATCCACGAGAGAACTATGCCCACATACCTAACATTTAGGAGGGAGCTATGCCCACATACCCAACATATAGCAGAGAGATATGCCCACCTACAAAAATATACGAGAGAGCTATGCACACATACACAGCATATACGAGAGCTATGCCCACATACACAGCATGTACGAGAGCTATGCCCACATACACAGCATGTAGGAGAGCTATGCCCACATACACTGCATATATGAGAGCTATGCCCACATACACAGCATATACGAGAGCTATGCCCACATACACAGCATATACGAGAGCTATGCCCACATACACAGCATATAGGAGAGAGCTATGCCCACATACACAGCATATAGGAGAGAGTTATGCCCACATACACGGCATATACGAGAGCCATGCCCACATACACAGCATATACGAGAGCTATGCCCACATACACAGCATATAGGAGAGAGTTATGCCCACATACACTGCATATACGAGAGCCATGCCCACATACACAGCATATACGAGAGCTATGCCCACATACACAGCATATAGGAGAGAGCTATGCCCACATACACAGCATATAGGAGAGAGTTATGCCCACATACACGGCATATACGAGAGCCATGCCCACATACACAGCATATACGAGAGCTATGCCCACATACACAGCATATAGGAGAGCTATGCCCACATACACAGCATATAGGAGAGAACTATGATTTCACAACGATTAGAGACCTATTTCTAGGCCAACATACTTATCCCGATTAATTGCAAAATAATACAGTTAATATCAGTGTATCTTGTAGTTTTTTTAGATCAGTGTGATAATGCATCATTTATTTTTGCTACATTGTGCTATTGCAAGCTCTTTATACATATATATATTCATATTCCTATGAGTCCACTTGGAAAATGAAACACGAAAAGTTCCCAAGTGCAATTTCGTGTAATAATCACATCATCAGGGGAGACACAAGAGAGAAATGTAACAGTCAGTTGATATACATCGAAGAGACGAAGCTAGGACGCCATTTGTTTACCAAATGGCGTCCTAGCTTCCTCTCTTCGACTGTTATATTTCTCTCTTATGTCTCCCCTGATGATGTGATTATTACACGAAATTGCACTTGGGAACTTTTCGTGTTTCATTTTCCCCGTGCACTCATAGGAATATTTTGATCACGCGCAAAATTGTGATCCTTTCCAATATATTCATATATGTGTTCAAACGCTATGTTTCCTATAACATTATAGATGTTCTTCAAAGGAATGTGTTAAGTGGAAGTTATTTCTTTCTGTTCATGTAATCTTTTTTCACGTCTCTAAATTGGTTCATATGTTATTTCGTATTGTGTATTCACAAAAAAATCTTTTGATATTCGGTGTAATTTCAAGGTTTACTTGTTTCACTTGTCAAAATGTTTTTTTTTTTCATATAATGTATTTTGTTGGACTATATTCTAAAGTTACTGAGATTGTACCAACTGTATATTATGTCGTGGTCAACTGAATATCTATCTATCAATCTATCTATTTATCTATCTATCTACACACACACACACACACACACACACACACACACACACACAAACACACACACACACACACACACTAGCCTATGCTAGTGATTTTTTTTTTACAAAGAGACCTGTCTGATGCAGTCTATAGAAAATATCAAAACCAAGAGGGCAATTAACGAAAAATAAAAATAAATACATAAAAATTCACGTGTCCTACAATTGGAACAAGTTTGATAAAAAGAAAAAGAAAAACGCTACACAAAAGAGAATAGAAAAAAAAAAAGATAGGAGTGGAAAATTTTCATGTATCGCTGAAAATATATATATAAAAAAAATAGTTTTCCCCTCTCATATATATACCTGCTGCTCTGGTTGTCATGGAGTCAGGTGGTTGGGTACAAAAGCGTCATGTGGCTCCCAACCAACACACCAGCAGATCCTACCCAGTCCAGGAGTGATACTTTTGGTATTAAAGTCATGTTTGGGAATCTAAACGACACGTAACCAGAGATCTGGGCCATGATAGCCACTACCAGATCCGAACTCTGACGACCCGGCTTCTGACGCACCATTCATTATCTTTCTGTATAGATCAGTGGGATGGGGTACTATGACTATCCTTCAGCAGATAACCCCCTGTCGTAGACCAGTGAGTCCTCTGTGCCAAGTCTTCCCCATGTACTACCCCACGTCTGGTGGATGCAGGTGGATACAATCGTCCCCCACAGTGGGTTGCAGTTAGCCTCTCCCTTCCACGAGTCATCCACTTGGTGCGTCTTGGTATCACCATACTGATATACTGACGGATCTTACGTACACCTTACAGTGGTTTCAAAGTCCCCTGTCAAGCCCAGACTTAAACAGCTGCGTAGTTTCATAATTACTAATAAACGGAAGAAAAAGAAATCTATATACTTTTTTCTCGTCTTTTTTTTTCAGAATTTGATATTTTGATTATTCAAAGAACAGGTTTAAGGAAAGAAGAAGAAATACGATTCTCTTTTTTATCATTCTCGTCTTCACAAGAATAATTCTAAGATTCGATAATGAAGCTTATTTTCGTCCTGGAAACACTCACACGGGCCACAGGAACCACCAAACAAGTTTATTATTCGAATGTTGCGTCATGAGTCATCTACGAATTTCCAGATACAATTAGACACTACAGTCAGCTGCTGGATATTGCTGTACTAACATTATAACCCATCTGATGAATCCAAAATAGTGACAATCCCTTTTATCTATAGTTAATCTGACTATGAGACATGACAAGGTAGTAACATATGCCATAATGGGTACTTTGGTAGAGCGTTACTGGAATTCTCCTGTTCAAGGCTACACCGCAAGTGAAAAAGTCCACTTTGTGAGAGGCTGGTGACACTGGAAGTACACTCTAGCCAAGCAACTCCTCACTCCAGGAGAGTCTACATTACCCTGTTAATGAATGCGGCGCAGCTTCGTTCACAAGACCCTTTAGAAATATTCAATAATGCACCCCCCGAGATGAGTGTTACCAAAAATGAACATTTTGTTTGCTAACTCATACCACGCGTTATGAAGTGTCCACATCAAAACGTTTAATTTCAATAAAGAATGTTTAAAATATGTTAAAATAAGATCGAAATAGCATAAACTAAAGCTCTGAAGATTCGTGTCGCTAAGGAGACTTACAGTTAAAACAAATTTCACGTTTTCTGTTTACGTAAAGGCCATTTCGCTAAGTACCGCAGATATGATTACGTGGAGTAAATGAGATTTTAGCCTTATGATGAGAATATGACACTTAATTAATGCGAAGCCGAAAAATGAAAAAAAAAAAAAGAGAAAGAGTGCAATGGGGTTGGTCCATAATAATACATCTATCATCATAAACTCTGTACCACCCTGACGTAAATTACAGCAACGAATTGAAAGTTCTGGTAATTACAGCCCGTCCACTGACCTCACTGTAATGCCAGATTATAGGAAGAGCCTATGAGTAACAGTACTCTTGATGAAGGTGTTGCAAGCTCTTCAACGACGATGGCTCGACACGCAGACGAAGGCACAGTCCTCCTCCTGTAGGCAATCAGCTTGTTCTTATAGGCTGAGATGCAATGTGAGTCGGGTATGTTCTCGCCACTCCTGAAGGTGGACGCTGACGGCACCCCTCAGTACGTCGTCCATCGTGATGGACGTCGATTTCTTCGGGTTTCGAAGTACAAGGCCACGGCCTCTTAGGTTCGTCCAGTGCCTCCTGCGTCATTCTCCTTTCTTCCCATTCTCGTTGTAAACGGTTCAGTCCAGTGAAAAGGAGCGTTCAAATCATCTTCCAGGGGTCTTCTGCTATTGCAGAAGCTTCAGTGGTTAAGTCGCTGCAGTTGTTCATCTTTTCTGTCTCAGTGGTATATGTTGAGTCTTCCTCACCCTCCCTCACCAGTAGATGATTGTGTCAATATGCATATTTTTTTTCCCTCTCTCATCCACAGCTGCTAAAGCTGATATCGCTCATCCGTTCATTAAGCACCACTTCTAAATGATGAAAATTCCTACCTCCAGTTGGTGCAATTTGCTACAAGCACTTAAAGCTGTTGCCGCCACCTGTCCATTCAATCCATCGCCAATTAATAAAGTAGTACCAACTGGATCAATAAACTTACTTCAGTTAGTAAGATGCGACCAACGGTTAGTAAGGCTATCACTCCCAGGTAGTAAAGTCACATCTACCTGTAAGTAATGGTTGGTAGTAAAGATACATCTATCTAGGCAGCTGGTCGTCGACCGTGTACCCGCCCACGGGGTTCGAACCATGATATGACTCCCGCGTTGCTAAGCGCGCGAGACACAAGTTTCCGTATCAGCTATTGACAACATCACATCACAATCTTGTATCATATCATCTTTTGCCGTGGGAGAGGAGGAGGAGGAGGAGGAATGGGATATATAATGGCTGAGCTTGGAGAAGCGCCTCTAACTTTTCCTAACTTTCTCTTCCTCACAACACTCGCGCAAACCCCCTCCCAAATTCTCCAACTCCCGGAGTCTCTACCTCCAATCAACAATCGGGATATGTTTTTCGCGGTTTTATTTCCAGCCACCATCCTGCTACTTTGATCCACTGTCCAATCCACAGTGAGTACGTGGAGCGGCGTGAGGGAGCTCTGCTCTTGGGTCCTGAATGTGTATTCCAACCCCCTAAGCCCGGTGTCGTGTGTCGTAACAGGATAGTGAGATCAGACACTAGATGGCGTTTTTCTCTAAAGATTACCAGGTGTACATGATGCTGAGGCTTACAGGGAAAGCCCATTAGTGTTATCCCATCAGAACTATTAACCACGACTGTATATACCCACTGAAAAAAAAACTCGAGTGTTGTTCTCGAAGTGGGGGTGTCATTCAGACTTTTGAACTGTTCACATCCACTTCTATCCACACATTCAGTTCTTAAGAACACCGTGAACCCACAGCCCAAAATGATTAAAAGGGCAACGTATGAAAACCACCACCACTTTACCAAGGTGAAGATCAATCAGTATTGATATCATCACTCAAGTAAGTACAGATACTTACTCCCATTAAGTTAAGCCAATACCATCAGTCAGTAGACTTACCATCAGATCTCCACGAATCACCAAGAAATTAATCTACCGCCATCACCAATGCACAATATCTCTGAGGATCAGAGGGAGCCTGTCTCTCGTGGGGGCCGGGTGGGATAACAAGCCTAAACTCCCTAGCTAGGCCCAGTGCATAGGTCCCTCACCACTGGCAGGGCCGCCCTAGAGCATAGGGCCCGCACCTCCTGAGTTGTAGGCTGGTTTCATCTCAAACAACAGACTCTGAAGAAGCAGTTATTCACATCACCAGATAAAACTGATGGAAAGACCCTCACTTGGTATACGAAAATCGTATTACCGTCTTTTTGGCATCAGTGAGTCTGAAGAAATGAAGTTCGACCATATGAACGTTTGGGGAGTCCACTAATGGTGTCGACAGTAGCTGACGCCGAGAAATGAAATTGCTATATATATATATATATATATATATATATATATATATATATATATATATATATATATATATATATATACATATATATATATATATATATATATATATATATATATATATATATATATATATATTATCCCTGGGGATAGGGGAGAAAGAATACTTCCCACGTATTCCCCGCGTGTCGTAGAAGGCGACTAAAAGGGAAGGGAGCTGGGGGCTGGAAATCTTCCCCTCTCATTTTTTTTTTTAATTTTCCAAAGGAAGGAACAGAGAAGGGGGCCGGGTGAGGATGTTTCCTCAGAGGCCCAGTCCTCTGTTCTTAACGCTACCTCGCTGAGGCGGGAAATGGCGAAGAGTATGAATATATATATATATATATATATATATATATATATATATATATATATATATATATATATATATATATATATACGTGAACATGTTGTGGATCATGGTACATACTGGGGAACAAATATACGACGAGTTGTTTTCTGTGTAACACAAGCGCCATTAAATTTAATTTGTGTATGAATCCTGGTGAATATGTCAGTACAATGCAGCCTATCATAATTCAACAGATATTCCTCCACACACATGTAGCCATGTATTCTAATATGTTAAATTCAACGCTTTTCTTTTTGAGTAAAAATGTGGTGAAACGGTGTATCAAAAGATATTCTCTTTTATTCTGTGAAATGTATCTAAGGTCTGGGAATCTTGTTTTTTTTTTTTATTTTAGAATAACTTTCTTGTGTTTTACCATAGATATTCAAACCATAATCTGGGTATCCATTTTGGCAACCCTTTTAGATGTGGCGAAAAATGGTGTTAGATCAGACTGGCCCACATCCAGAAATAGACGATAACGAAGATATCTAAAGTCGAGTCTGGTAACACAGACAGGCAGGCAGAAGCTCACTTGGTGCTCGTGAGTTCACCATCAATGACATGACAAATGATTCTCCTTTTGCTACAGTGTGAAGCTTGAAGGCTTACCTGATGTATACCTCCTGTGACGTGAGGGGTGACGTGAACTATACGCTTTATATCAAGCGTCTTATACTGACTCGGTCTATACACTGTCTGTGGTTTCATCAGGGGAGCAACGATCGTAAGAGGTTGGTTGGTTGTTTGAGCTTGAGATCTATCAACAGCCAAGGTCATTAAGGCCATCACCATCAAGCTATTACATCCACCAAAGTTGGGAAATATCTTCAACACCTTCGTCAGGTGTTAGGATAAGTCACTATGTGGCCTATGATGGCAGCTGTCAGAAGATGGCTTGGGAATTCTTTTGCTTTATCTCTTTTCCTTCCCTTGATTTATCACGTTTGAGAAACGCCCCACTGAATTCTGCCTTCTCTTTACGTATCTTAGCCTACCTAAGAACCTCCTGGCTAGACGAACCTGAAGTAAACATTAAAGATATTGATAACCAACGTTTCACAGTTCAGCCACTCTTATATCCTAACTATTGTATTTAACTCCTTCCCATCATCATTCGTGTGAGGGTTCCACCTTCCCGCAGCGTTGGTCTGTAGCGAGCTATAAGTTCGCAGTTCTAAGCTGAACGTTCAGAAAACACACACTAGATCGAAACTTGTAGAGATTTTCCGAGATCCATTGGTGTCTACTTCCAGTTATGAGTCCAGTGATCTGGAGGTTATGATGAGATTAATAACCTACCCATAGCCATCACCAATGCACGTCCAGGGTTGTTGGAAATATACTTACAATTCAACTATACAAACTGAACTGACATCTGACCTCATTTACCTTATCCACATCCATCCTTTGTCTTGATTTACTGTGAACCGAAACAGTATATCATCCTACACCAGTATTATCAGAGCTGAACTCATCATGTGGACAAATGCATGTAATGATCAAGTGGGCGAAATCTTTCTCTCATTTTACTGGCAATACGTAAAGTGGTGATAAGGTTATGTTAATGGCCATCACAGTTAGAGTAGCATTATTCGTAGGAGAGACAGTGGAACATAACAGATTTGTGTTGCGTGGGGGAGAATACAAGTTAGAATTCAGTGGGAGGAGAAATATTCCACACCATCTACAAAATCTAGGGATTTTCTCTTCCCTGATAACCTGCAGCTGTGAAGGTCATATAGCCAGCCAGAAGCTGCCGTAGCGAGGTGGGCAGATCGACCAAACACCGCCTGCGACACACGAGTGACTCAACGCCTCCCTCACAAACTGTCCCCGTCACTATTAAAGAGAAACAGATGCTTTTTGGAAAACCTCATCCACGCATCATTTAGTCCCCT
>NC_092292.1:11018995-11056495 GCF_036320965.1 Panulirus ornatus | reverse complement strand
TCGTGTGTGTGTGTGTGTGTGTGTGTGTGTGTGTGTGTGTGTGTGTGTGTGTGTGTGTGTGTGTGTGTCTCATTACTTTTTATGTGTTTAGGGGAGAGAGTTGTACACCACTGTTGCTCCCATCTCTTAACCTCGTATATATATATATATATACCTACCATGTCTTTGCTCCTATGCACACAGACACACACACACACACACACACACACACACACACACACACACACACACACGCATACACACCCTCGAGCCTAAATAAAGTATCTGCATATCGACCAGCCCCCTAGGGGGAAGGATGAATATTTGGGCTTGGCTGTGGGTCGACTTCCGCGCCCAGGATTCGTACCGATGCGGGCCCGACCCTATATTGGGTCTTTGATGACTCTCAGTCAGCAACGCATACAACCAGTGTGTTAGCCAGGAATGTATAAGGCAAATGTGTGCAAGTCTGGTGCCATTTACTGCGAGACATCAAGTTATAAAGAATATAAGCAAATGTGTATAAGTCTGGTGCCATTTACTGCGAGACATCAAGTTATAAAGAATATAAAGATAAAACAAATAAAACAAATAACAAAAATGTCGCACCTGACAGCATTTCGTAGGAACGAACAAAAAAGGAAAAAATCTGTCAGTTTTCTTTCCCATCTGCACCATTGATCGTCAGGTGACTGGAGTACGTGTGTCGGACTGAGCTGGATGGAACACTTGTCACTCGTGCCTCGTCCTCTGCTGCACACCTGGATCATCACCCACTCTATCCAACACCCGTCCAAGATCTCGCCAAGTATAGACCCCGAGTTCAACCCCACTTTCGAGTCATAAGCCCCGAAAGATATTGGGAGGATCAAATCCGCTCTTGTGAATGCATATCAACTGTATCACGTCTCTTTGTCTATGTAACTCTATGTTCGTTGTCTGGTTAGGCTTTTGAGCCTATTAATATTGCGCCAGGGTCATCAAACCCGTTAATGTCAAGCCACTACATCGACCAACTTACGTCGTGACGTAAGTACCGACGTCAGATGGTAGACCAATTATTATTCGACCAGTCAGGGAGGGTAAAAAAAAAAACACCTAAGCAGATAGCGTTACTTGTTAATGAATAGACTTCTCAAGTTTCATGAGTGAGTGTATCCTATTTACCTACGAGTGCCTCTGGATGGGGTTTTGCCTTGCCCTAAGAGAGAGAGAGAGAGAGAGAGAGAGAGAGAGAGAGAGAGAGAGAGAGAGAGAGAGAGAGAGTTACATGAAGGTAAGACAGACAAGTCAATGAGGAATCATTGTTGATGTCATTTTGTAAAAAAAAAAAAGGCACCATCTGCAAATCACATTACGCAACATCAAAGCTCCGTTCACTTGCAGACAATTGAGTGCAATTTGGGGTTAAATACTACACTGTACTTCACCTCCATATGACAATCTAGACGATCCTTCAACCACCTCTATAAGGGATCCAGCCTCCAGAGAGGCAGTGAACTGAACCCTATTCCACAGCTATTAAATACAGCTTCACTATACTGATACGAATGTCTGTAACACAAGCCAGGTTGAGAACAGACACAATTATGTGTTTTAGAGTATCTTTAATGTGCTGTGACATCCTTTTTTACCTCGGTGTATAAAACACACCTGCGAATATTACAGGCTTATCATTCACTCAGTCATCAATTTGATGACATTTTCCTGAGAACTGGAGGGAAAATATGTAGTCAAAACTTATGTTTAGATACAAAAAAAGAAAAATCATATCTATCTCAAAGTCAAGTGAATTACGTTTGTATTTCAGTGCGTGTTAAATGCTGCTCGCTTCACAATTTATGGAATTAGAAAATCATGAACTTCCTCGTGAACATTCTCACTAAAACCATAAACCAGACAACAGGTCAACTAAGCAGTGAAAAACGCACTAAAAGGTTACTACCCATTTTACTGCTCATATAACTGGGAATAAAAACATATGACTGGCATATCAAAAATTTGAGCCAATATTGTCGCAGCAAAGACTGTGGCATATAGTAGACGTGTGTGTGTGTGTGTGTGTGTGTGTGTGTGTGTGTGCGTCTGTGCGCGTCTCAGCATAAGCCTAGTTCTCACTTTACTGACCAACTAATAAAGGAGAGGATAAGCAACTGTGTTGGCCGTAAGCCTGCTGCCTTATCTGAAACTCCAGCACTGCCTCTAGAAATTCATGAACCACAGCGCTATCCACTACACCTTGGAGGCTCGTGTGTAATTACGTATTTGTGCTGCTGCGGAGAGGGAGTTTTACACTCATAGGATCCAGTCTCTTGAACCTTTCCAACTATCATACCTTTTGATTTTCAGTATTCTGTCCAATTAATCATTCTATCATTCATAATATTGCATTCATCAACTCTTCTGTGGGTATTACTTTGGTTTTTGCACCCGAGAGCGGCCTGCTTGTGTGCCCCCAAACACTAGCTAGACCATGCAATACTCGGTATGTTAGTGCGTCACATGATTACTGTGTGGCCGTTGACAACTCAAGGGTGGGCCGTTTTGATAAATGCTTCTTTCACTACACTTTAAAGCTTTGGAAATTTCTACCCTCTCGTGTGTTTTCCAGTTACTATGACCTGGTACAGCTTTAAAAGACAGGTTTTACACTTCCTCTAGAATTTAAAATACGTTCCCTGGTCTCTTCTTTTTCCCTTCCATTAACCTCTCCGTATTTCCACTAAGGCTCGGGCTTGATATGGACTTTTGTCCATGACTGGAGCTTCCAACGTCGAAAAAGAAAATACTGCAGCACTCTTACACAATAAAAGTAATTCTTCACATTTCATCAAACAAATTTCATAACATTTCATATCATGGACTCTGGCTGTCATTGTATATGTCGATGAACTGTCGACATTGTCAAACGGTTAAAGGACGACGATTATGTTCATGTCAATCTTAACACTTCTGACTTCAACTGAGAACCGATTCATAGACTCTAACCTTTCCATGCAACTCGTCTCTCTTAATTCCACTTTTGCCTCGAAAATCTCAAGAGTTTCTGATGATATTTTCCACTATCACAAACAGCCTCGAAGGGATCCAATGGTGTGTTAATTCTTTAATTCATTTATATTCCTTTGTATCCCCGTCGCTCTCCAGTTGACTTTCTCCACTCACTGTGCTTATGCAAGATTGGTGACCAAATCTGAGACGCATAATCCAGCTCTGGCAAGATCAGTGACCAAACGTAAGACGCGTAATCCAGCTCCCAGCCTAATGAATGATGCTACCAGCATATCCATATCCTTCGATGGTACTGTGTTATTTACCAGTGAACAGTTTGTCTCCTCTGTTATGCTCCTGACGTGGAGCTCTAGTGACAGGATGAGGTCTGGTCTGTAGCTCAGTGACTCCTTACAGTCGTCTTTCTCACAGATAGTTATGATGTTTGTTTTTTCTCACTCCCTTGGCACTTCAAGGCTTTCCAGCGACTCTTGAATAACATTTCAAGAGGTCTGTCAAGTGTATCTGCACACACACACACACACACACACACACACACACACACTCAACACAGAGAGAAATTTCAACAGGAACATGCTCTTTTATGGGTCAAGACCCTTTAGCTATTGTGTGTGTGTGTGTATGTGTGTGTGTGTGTGTGTGTGTGTGTGTGTGTGTGTGTGTGTGTGAGGGTGATTATTATGCGTAACGTAAGTTTTGCTGAGCTAGACCTTATCTTCTAACCTTTTTTCTGTACTTTACATTTATAAGATGCCCTTTTGCAGTCGCTGACATTTAGGAGTTCACTTTTCTGCTTCAACTGTTTTGCTGCGGTAGAAGTACTTCCTCACATCTCTGGCTCTTCACTTGTTTCGTTTCTTGCTGTGTCATCAAAGCTTGATTTTGCTCTCTCTCTCTCTCTCTCTCTCTCTCTCTCTCTCTCTCTCTCTCTCTCTCTCTCTCTCTCTCTCTCAGTTCCAAAGGCCTGCTCAGATTGAGCATTTTACAATGTGTCGAAAGACTTTTGCAAGTTGCACTCGTTTCTCTCCTCTCGTCCTTCTCTCATCCACTGTGGGCAAAGTCTTTGGCTGCCATCTCCTCTTGTAGAGACTCACCTCATTTACATTTGTTACATTTTCTGTGGCTCACGTCTTGTCTTTAAGAAAATTATTTCTCCTGAAATGAGGCGACTAAATTAGTGATATGTGCTCCGATTTATGTCTAGGTTGTAGACATTTCTCCAAACATCTTTCCCTTCTGTCTAAAATCAGTTTCGACTATCAGTACATAGTGTACTTTCCCTGGTGGCAGCTCTCATCCATGCAGGAGGAGGATAGCCATGGCCTAACTTAAAGATCCCCTGAATTCTATCTTCCAGATTTTCAGCGTGTCTTGGAAATATGATAATCCTTCATGTATGACGAATTATGAAAAGTTCCTCACTAATTACAGAACTTTCCCTCCATTTGTCATCTTGTGCATCACTAAGGAGACATATTACTGGTTTGAGTTACATTAGCCCACTGGTATAAGTGAGTAAAGGTTCTGATGCCACAGTGAAGAGTTAAACCTACGTCTCCGACCCGGGTCCTAAGCGGTTCGAGCTCAAGCCTCTGGGATGCTCTCTCTCTGACCGGCGCTTCAGTCAGTGTCTCCCTGGCCTCCGTCAGCTGGGTATATACCATCAGTCTAAACTTGGTCGTGTTTACAGGTACCATTTACTTTTCTTGGTGTCTAAACTTAGCCATGTCTCAAGCACCTTCTACGCCCGAGCTTGGGTGTGGCGCTGGTACATCTCGAGTCTGAACTTAAAGCCATGATACGAACGCTAGCGTCAGGCATGGCTTTATCCTAACGAACCTTCCAAGACGACCAAGGACACGATCTCTCTCTCTCTCTCTCTCTCTCTCTCTCTCTCTCTCTCTCCGTCAGCAGGCCATCAAGCCCGTGGAGTGATCCCTCGGGCCGTAAGTGGGCCAGGCTCGTCCGTGATGGTACCAAATGTGGCGAGCAAGATTCTCTTCCTTGACGTCACCCAGGAGCAATGATTGAGACCACTCGGTACCAAGAGGTGTTGAGACTCCCCCTGATGGCTAGATACTTCTGAGGTGATCTTTCTCATCTACCTTCCTCATCTACAGTGAACTACGGTAGATAACGGAGGGCCCCGTAACAGGTGCGAAAGTATTCGAGTTATACAACAGACCCTTAGAATGAAGAACAACAAGCTGTCGTATTCAAGTACCATAGAAAAGTACTTTTACGGCAAAACTTCAGAGGGAGAAGTCGTATTTTTACAATACTGACGGAGGATAGTTGTGCTTTCTGTACAGCTGGCACGACAGAGGAGGAGCAGGAGAAGGTGACTGGTATGGATGTGGTCTGTCGCCGATTTCTTCCCGGAAGACTGGATGCGTCACGTTGCCCGTGTCGCAATGTTTTTCCTTCAAGAGTGTTACGTCAAAGTGTTCATTCCACTGATAACAAGTCCCTACCCCCTGTATAGCACATCACTCCAATTCACTATATCCCGTGCATGTCTTACACCCTACTGAATATTAAATCCCCTAACACTCAGAACCTTTTCCAAGAATGGTTACGACAACTTCATCCCTGTATTTTCTACACCAAACACATCCTTCTTACACCAAACCATGTAACAGTGGAACACTGAACTTTCTTGCAAGGGTAAATCCTATTACCAATGCTAAATTCCTTTGTTCTTTTGTTCTTTGATAGCACGACATATATTACAATTCAAAATGCATCTGAAATAGACAAATTATCATTGTCAGATACTGTCGTTTTGTCTTACGCATGAGTGAAACAATGATATCATATAAATGTATCCTTGTCGAAGAGTATGTCTTCTCATCATCACACACACACACACACACACACACACACACACACACACACACCCACCCACGTCTAGACCCAGAGGCGCCCAGGGGGGCCCCTCTTCAGCGTCCTCCTCGCTATCCTACCCCAGGACAATGAACACTTCCTCCTGTAATCTACCTGTTGTTCGTACTGGCCACACAATACTCCCACCCCTATACCACCATCTTATCCTCCTTCCTCAACCCATTCACCCTCAGCTATGGCAACAGTGCTAGCGCTACACGAACGAGATTCCTTTTCTCCCTTTTTCTATTTGATAGGGTGGGTTTATGAGGGACGACAAGGAGGAGTTGGGGAGAGCAAGGCATGGCTTGAAGTGGAAGAGAGTTGAAGAATACACATGTTCACGGTGTAAGCTACCTGACGTGTGTGTGTGTGTGTGTGTGTGTGTGTGTGTGGACTGTGGGAGGTTTGTTCGACTCGTATCTTCTGGTGTCTTACTCACATACACTCAGAAGACTAAAACTGTGCGCATGTATTGCTCTTCTTCCTTACTAGTTTTGGAAAGAAAATTAGCTATACTAAGCTCTGTCCATCACTTACTTTGATAGATGGCTGGAGCCTCTCTCCCTCCTCAGCCCTTACCCTCAACACGCCACCTCTCCTCCCTCCTCTTCCTTCTCCTCAGACCGACCTGAATGCCTTCGTGTCCCTATTTGCCCGCCGTCACACGCCGTGTTTGTGGCCGCCGTGGAAGCCACGCACCAGGTATTGACTCGCCCGTGGTATTCTGCCGAAATGCTCGCTCCGTGCCATCTATCATGTCCGCTAGTCAATGCAGGGGCTATCTATCATCATATTTACATCACCTCTGCTTTCATCTCTCCCTGCTTCTGTGCTGGTCGTTTATTTACGCTTTGCTTCCGTACACATACATCATCAGTTTCAATCTAACAGTCAGAGTCCCAAACCACAATCGGGGTCCCATTAATCTAAATGTGATACATCATAAAGACTTTCACGCAAAACTTTTCCTCTTAAAAAAAAAAAGAAAAGAGAATCGTAATTTAATTCTGGGATTCCTTCCCGTCGAACCATTCTTTCAAAAAACCTGTTCCAGTGGTCCATTTTCCTCAGTGCTCACCTGTATGAGTTTCCCTCAAACTATTCCTCGACTCCATTCGAGGTCTCTCATCCAGCTGAGGTATAGCTTCGTTCTCCAGTCCTCTACGCAAAAGTTTTTTCGTGAGTTTTTTTTCTTTTTCTCTTTTGCATCACTCCCAACTCTTCAAAGCAACCCTAACGTAAGCCTTTATCCCTATTTTACAGAGTTTCTTTCAACCTCCCTTTTCAGGTAACGGCTTGTCCTTCTTCGATAACTTTTGCCATGGCTCCCTATTCATCCCTTTTCCTTCAGAGATCTCCTGCGAGTGTGTTTTCAAACACTCCCTCTCTGTCCCTCTCTTCCAGACATTTCTCCACCCGGCTCCCTAAAGCCTCCTTACACACTGGCTCTTAAACCTCTTACCCTTATCAATCCCTGAGTCTTTTCCTTCGTACATCTCTTTATTTGTTTTTCCCACACATATGATTTCCTCGCATGTAATTCCCCATCATCATTTCCTCTAGATATTGCTTTCTCAGTCACTCGCTTGCAGCTGATCTCCTCACGTGCACAATTTCGACTCATTTTCTTATAGTTTTCTCTTAACATCTTCCATGCTCAACCTTCCCAAACTCTTTTCCACTCAGTAATCTTCCTATTCCCTACACCCCACTTTTCACCTAGGCTCCTCTGAACTCCTTCTATACCCTGGTATGATCTTTTCCCCTAAAACCTACATTTACATATTTCCCTCACACTCCTCTCTCTCTCTCTCTCTCTCTCTCTCTCTCTCTCTCTCATCCTTCTCCAAACACTTTTTCCCCTTCCTCAAGATCTCCCTCTAAATTTCCCCTCAAATATTTCCCTTTAAGCCTCGATTCAAAAGTCCCTCTCTCTCTTAACCATCCTATCTAAGTTCCTTTACGTGTATTACACGCACTCGCCACATCTTATCATTACCCATTTACCAGTGTACATATGAATCCATAGACATTTTTCTTTTACTATGATTACCTTAGTCAAATAAAGGTGATCAGGGTTAATACTCCATCTGAACTAGATATAAAATCAAGGTCTATATCTCCTTTTTTTTTTTCGAGTAGAAATAAGGGGTAGTAGGCTGCAATGTGAACCATGCCTTAATCACTGCTCTCTCTGTTGGATAGTTAATTAATCTTATCTTTCATCAGTCGTGCCATAATCAACGTCTTCGCTTCACCACTGACAGGATCAAATGCCGTAAAGTGATAGGTTTAACGACCAATGAATGCTATGGTCATTTTTTCCGGTCACCTTCACATGATGGTGATCATGTTCATCACTATCATTACCATGATCATCAACATCTTTAATATCGCCATTATCTTCCTCATATTCACCATAAGCAACATATTCATCACTATCATCATCATCATCACTATCACCATCGCTTTTCATCTTCATCTTCACTATCATCATCATGACTATTACGTCATCATCATCACCATCATCATCATCATTATTACGGCTATAGTCATTATCATCACTCTCCTCAGTACTGCTATCATCATCATCATTGTCACTATCATCACCATCATCATCTTCATCATCACCATCATTATCATCATTGTCACCATCATCATCATCATCATCATCATCATCATTATCATCATTGTCACCATCATCATCATCATCATCATCATCATCATTATCATCATTGTCACCATCATCATCATCATCATCATCATCATCATCATCTTCATCATCACCATCATTATCATCATCATCATTATCATCATTGTCACCATCATCATCATCATCATCATCACCATCATTATCATCATTGTCACCATCATCATCATCTTCATCATCATCATCACCATCATTATCATCACCATCATTATCATCATTGTCACCATCATCATCATCTTCATCATCACCATCATTATCATCATTGTCACCATCATCATCATTATCATCATCATCATCATCATCATCATCACCATCATTATCACCATCATTATCATCACTATCACCCCTCTCAACGGAACCGATAGAAAAATTGGGTTCATTCATCGACAAAATCTATCACAAGAAATATATAAAAAGAAAAGGAGAATTCTACAAAACCCCGTCGCCCTCATTTTTAGTTCATCAATATTCTAGAAAATACATAGCATCAATATATTACAAAATATCGTCTTATTATAGAGTTAATGTATCTGGGTTCATTCCATATCAATGACATTATGTGACTCATTGAACACGAGTGTTTTGACAAAAAAAAAAAAATAATTCGACTATTTTTTTGGCTCATTAATCGCTAACAAATTTTGTAAAGTCTTTTCATTATCAAAAAAAAAAAGAAAAGATGTCTTCCTCCAGTCTTTTGAGTCATGATTTTTGCCTCTCAAAATTTCTGTTAGCAAGGCTAGTTACATGTTACACACACACACACACACACACACACACACACACACACGGCCTCGCCAAACAATGTCAGATTTCAAAGGGAAAAAGATCGAAAACTACAAGAAAAAAAGAAAAAAAAATCTCGTTCATTTAATCAAGGTCAAGCTTGAAACAAAAGAGGGTCGAAAACTTTTCCAAAGTCAATGTAAACACCAAGCAATTAAGTTATTCTAGAGTGCCTCAGTCCCTCCTCCTCCTCCACCTCCACCTTCCAAGAGAGAAAACGGAAGGGAAAGAAAATAAGAATAATAGAGAAAACGTGAAGTCAGTTTTACTCTTACTTTCAGTAAATAAAAAGGAAAAGGGAGGGAGCAGGAGGAGGAGGAAGAGGAAGAGGAGCGGGGAAGGAGGAGGGTTCGATCTTAATCCAGGCAGGAAATTGGACTGCTTTTGTAATCTAATGATGATAATGTTTCATAATGACGACGCCTGGAACAAACGACCCCTCATAAAAAGGGAAATTAGAAAGACATTGATTCTTCAGGGAAGGGTCCTGGAGGGATGCCAGCCAGGAGAGGTTAATCTATTGACATGGTAATGAAGAGAAAGATGAGCTGGATCCTAAAGTTTGCGACGTGGCTGATTGAAAAATAGTCCCGCTTCGCCTGTTCAGTGACAGATGGCATCAATGATTACCATCCTGATTATGTATCTAGATTGCCTCCGTGGCGTAGCGATTGGCCTGAATGGAGGAGAGAGATTCACGGCGCCGCCCAGGGTCGAACGTGTAAGTTCGAATCGGGATTGCGTAAGTGGGTCTACAGTCAATCCAGCTGTTCATCCTCCCCAACGGATTGGTTGATGAATTGGGAAACTGAATTCCCTGATCGTGGCTATCTCATTAACGCCATATATATATATATATATATATATATATATATATATATATATATATATATATCTTTCTTCTTTCTTTTAAACTATTCGCCATATCCCGCGTTAGCGAGGTAGCGTTAAGAACGGAGGAATGGGCCTTTGAGGGAATATCCTCACTTGGCCCTCTTCTCTGTTCCTTCTTTTGGGGAAAAAAAAAAAAAACGAGAGGGGAGGATTTCCAGCCCCCCGCTCCCTTCCCTTTTAGTCGCCTTCTACGACACGCAGGGAATACGTGGGAAGTATTCTTTCTCCCCTATCCCCAGGGAATATATATATATATATATATATATATATATATATATATATATATATATATATATATATATAGATATATACACATATTTTTTTTTTCAAACTATTCGCCATTTCCCGCATTAGCGAGGTAGCGTTAATAACAGAGGACTGGGCCTTTGAGGGAATATCCTCACCTGGCACTCTTCTCTGTTCATTCTTTTGGAAAATTAAAAGAAAAAAAAAAAGAAAAAAAGCCGGGTGTCCTTCTGAATCGACTGGCCTCTACGAGAGGATACACAGCTGAGTTGACTGTGGACCGACAACCGCGACCAGGATTCGAACCCATGTGCTCGTTGGGTCAACGGTTGGGGGGATTTTTACCTGAAGTCTCCGTACTTGTAAAAGTCCGGTGAAAGTAGAGAGTGGGGTCATTTGCGTTGGTGTAGAGAATGATTGCAAAAATCCTAACTTGTCATGTGTTTTCATAACTTGGGATGATATCCTCTTAAGGACATGGCTTCCTTGATAGGGTGTTAGCAAAGGTTCAAGCCTTATCATATCTTCAATAAGATGCTGACGGGTGAAATTCACGTCTACTTTAGGTCCTCTGTTTTGAAGATGAAACGTTCAGCGTCGACTGAGTGATGTAGCAGACATAGCGATGTGGTTCAGTGATGTAGCAGACATAGCAATGTGGCTCAGTGATGTAGCAGGCATGGCTTTGTGGCTCAGTGATGTAGCAGGCATAGCGACGTGGCTCAGTGATGTAGCAGACATAGCGATGTGGCTCAGTGATGTAGCAGACATAGCGATGTGGTTCAGTGATGTAGCAGACATAGCAATGTGGCTCAGTGATGTAGCAGGCATGGCTTTGTGGCTCAGTGATGTAGCAGGCGTAGCGATGTGGCTCAGTGATGTAGCAGGCATAGCGATGTGGCTCAGTGATGTAGCAGACGTAGCGATGTGGCTCAGTGATGTAGCAGACATAGCGATGTGGCTCAGTGATGTAGCAGACATAGCGACGTGGCTCAGTGATGTAGCAGACATAGCGATGTTGTTCAGTGATGTAGCAGACATTGCGATGTGGCTCAGTGATGTAGCAGACATAGCAATGTCGCTCAGTGATGTAGCAGACATAGCGACGTGGCTCAGTGATGTAGCAGACATAGCGATGTGGCTCAGTGATGTAGCAGACATAGCGATGTGGCTCAGTGATGTAGCAGACATAGCAATGTGGCTCAGTGATGTAGCAGACATAGCGATGTGGCTCAGTGATGTAGCAGACATAGCGATGTGGCTCAGTGATGTAGCAGACGTAGCGATGTGGCTCAGTGATGTAGCAGACATAGCGATGTGGCTCAGTGATGTAGCAGACGTAGCGATGTGGCTCAGTGATGTAGCAGACATAGCGATGTGGCTCAGTGATGTAGCAGACATAGCGATGTGGCTCAGTGATGTAGCAGGCATAGCGATGTGGCTCAGTGATGTAGCAGGCATAGCGATGTGGCTCAGTGATATAGCAGACATAGCAATGTGGCTCAGTGATGTAGCAGACATAGCGATGTGGCTCAGTGATGTAGCAGACATAGCGATGTGGCTCAGTGATGTAGCAGACGTAGCGATGTGGCTCAGTGATGTAGCAGACATAGCGATGTGGCTCAGTGATGTAGCAGATGTAGCGATGTGGCTCAGTGATGTAGCAGATATAGCGATGTGGCTCAGTGATGTAGCAGACATAGCGATGTGGCTCAGTGATGTAGCAGGCATAGCGATGTGGCTCAGTGATGTAGCAGGCATAACGATGTGGCTCAGTGATATAGCAGACATAGCGATGTGGCTCAGTGATATAGCAGACATAGCAATGTGGCTCAGTGATGTAGCAGACATAGCAATGTGGCTCAGTGATGTAGCAGACATAGCGATGTGGCTCAGTGATGTAGCAGACATAGCGACGTGGCTCAGTGATGTAGCAGACATAGCGATGTGGCTCAGTGATGTAGCAGACATAGCGACGTGGCTCAGTGATGTATCAGACATAGCGACGTGGCTCAGTGATGTAGCAGACATAGCAATGTGGCGCAGTGATGTAGCAGACATAGCGATGTGGCTCAGTGATGTAGCAGACATAGCGATGTGGCTCAGTGATATAGCAGACATAGCGACGTGGCTCAGTGATGTAGCAGTGATGAGCAGAAGTACTTGTCAACTACCATGATAGACTGTAGTGGGTTATTGCTTTGTGTGAGGTTGTTTCACAAATGTAGCCACTCGTTTTCTTTTGTGGTAAATGAAGCTGCTGAGACGGTCTTCAAGGATAGTGTAATGCTCTTATCTATTATCGCCCTCAGGATATGTTCTTCTGTCCGAGAGGTGGGCGGTGTTAATTTCCTGGTGTCGACGTCTGCAGGAGGAGGAGGAGGTCAGCCAGCCCCGGGGCGTCGCCGTGGTCAGCATCGCCCAGGACACGACACGAGGCAAGACTGACACTGAGGAGATGAATGGGACGGGAGTGACGAACGTGAGGAGATGAATGGGACGGGAGAGACGAACGTGAGGAGATGAATGGGACGGGAGAGACGAACGTGAGGAGATGAATGGGACGGGAGAGACGAACGTGAGGAGATGAATAGGACGGGAGAGACGAACGTGAGGAGATGAATGGGACGGGAGAGGCGAACGTGAGGAGATGAATGGACAGGAGTGACGAACGTGAGGAGATGAATGGGACGGGAGAGACGAATGTGAGGATATGAATGGGACAGGAGTGACGAACGTGAGGAGATGAATGGGACGGGAGAGGCGAACGTGAGGAGATGAATGGGACGGGAGAGGCGAACGTGAGGAGATGAATGGGACGGGAGAGGCGAACGTGAGGAGATGAATGGACAGGAGAGACGAACGTGGAGAGACGTCTTGGTTTCTTAGAAAATCGATGAACAGTACCAGGTTATAATTATCCAATGACCTATCTCTCTATAGGCTCCCGCAGCTCAAGGCTGCGTACCGTAAGTAGCAGGGATATCTGGACTCCTCTGGAGTTCGATGTTCTTTGACGCGAGACTCTACTCCCATTGATGCAGCCTCGCCAAAGGTGGGGGAGAGAGAGAGAGAGAGAGAGAGAGAGAGAGAGAGAGAGAGAGAGAGAGAGAGAGAGAGACATCCAAGTCTTATTAAGTGCAAATTTCACGTCAGGGAGATGGGAGAAGCAATATGTTGCCAGCTACGCGAACGACCAACTATTCTATAGATTCATCCACCACTGAAGGACCTCAGTCAGATTCAATCCTCTTTTCAGCGACCTTATACGTACCTATATTTCCTTTGCAGTTTAATTCTGCCTATTAATCAAAAGCTCAAAAGTAAACCATCTATCTGTGTACGTGACTCATTCGGAGATGGAATTACCCCAGTGATCAAGGAGGGGGTGGGAGTCATTTCAGTTCTTATGAGCCTCAATAACTTTTCTCTTCCCTCACACCATATCTGGTATCATTTGGAAGACTTCATCTGTCTACAGAATCCACAGAACAAAGCACGTTTGCCCCAGCGTGGATGTGCTCGGGGCAAATAGGTGGTGGTTGGTGGAGGGAAGCACAGAGCATTCAGAGGGTACAATACGTCAACACTGGTGACAGGTGGGGCGGCTCACAAGTGGACTCGACGACCCAGATTTACAACTGTTTGCTTTTCGAATACTTCAGGGTTGACTGACCTGAGACTTGGCAAAGCATAGTCTATGGTCCTCAACCAGATCCTTTCTGTTTCCTTTCTGAAGCTATGAGTACGTTCGTTTAGGATATAATCATTTGTTTTGGATATAATCATTCGTTTAGGATATATTCGTTCGTTTCGATTTTAAGGACCTCTCATTTTTGGACTTGATGTGAAGAATCTACGCTGGAATTAAAGCCTTTCCCTCACTCTCATATAAAAATGAGAGACGATATCTGCCTGGAGGTACGAGTGTCAGCATCATTATTCATATATGTTTAGTGTTGTATTTGGAGGCTTTCATACCATGGAAGAGGACTCATCAAGATTCCCCCTCTGTGTCTACTGGTTTAACAAAGGGGGAAAAAATCAGAAAAATACAGTGGAAAATACATGGAGATGCGTCTTATACTTTGAATTTCCGTAATCAGTTAAGTACACGTTTTAGATAATACTTTTGAGAAATATGTAGAAAGAAATATCTCTCAAGAGTTCAGAAGGTCATGTGACTCGTTAATTTTTGATACAGATTCTTTCCCTCACTTTTCTCAATCATGTTTCACCCATCATTGTCTTGGCCACCCTCTTCTCCATGTCCTCAGATTGAGTCCACCATCTCTCACCCTGTCCCTGCCTGTTGTCAGGATTGAACACCAATAAGGGCATCACACACCCTACCAGCGTCCCCTACAATCATGAACAGACCATGTTCTTTCCCACCTCTGCCATCCGCATGTCTCACCGACCATCATCAACAACTCTTCCATACTTAGCTAACAAGTACGAACGTCCCCACCTTCCCATCTCATCATCACCACACCCACACTCCTCCTCCTCCTCTCTACCACTTGTCATAACTCCTACACCACCACCACTGATGTCCTGGTTCATGACGACCATCGTAACCTCTTTTTCAAGTTCTCGTCTCCGCCAGGACCTCTCCGTACGTTCACGGTAACAGAGGCTCTACAGTGAAGGTGCCTTTTTCGTGAACACTGTCATTCCTACGACTTGACCATGTTTCTCCCGCCACTATCACCACCATCACTCTCCATGGTGTCTTTACCGTCACCAACGCCCAATCCCTAATCCCTGTCACCACAGCCACCACCACATCCCGTGTCGCATCCACCACCAGAGGTAACACCACTTCCCCAGCCCGTGCTACCACACGGCGCCTCTTCCCATGACTGCTACCACGGCCTGCACCACATCCGATGCCTCCCCCACCGCCACAACCTCAGTTAACGACCTCCCATATATCCCTGTAAGCAAAGCCAGCCAGTCGTCCTCACAAATATCACTTTTGGTTAACTTCTTTCGGTAATAATATAGAACGTCAAATGAAATTTCTTACCCTCTTCGTTGATTATAACCCCCCCTCTGAGATCCTCCATAATTCCTTTTTATCTTAAATTATCGTAGTTCATTTATTATTCAGCATTATCTTACCCACTCAACTTTCCTCACTTCTTCTCCTCGCTCTGGTAAGCCATCCAATATCTCAGGTCCTCTACACTGTCTGCCTCAGCTCATGTCTTCATTTGCTCGAACCCATTCCCCCAAAATCTCCCAGAATGATCACTCATCCTTATGAGACCCTTTAATATCTTTATCAACAGTGGCTCGAACTGAGGAAATGACCCACTTTGGGCAGTCTATGATATGTATCCTTAGCAGAGAACAAGAAAAATGTTCTAAACTTGTGCCACTGAGTAAAAGATATTTATGCTTAAGTTAACAGTTAAGTTTGAATATGGAAATGGATCACCCCCTTACAATTCCGCTCCTCCTCCCTACTAACCTCACCTCCACCCCATCGCAAAACCCTCCCTTCCCTCTACCGACCCGGCAGCGTCACTGCGTCAGAGCGTCAATTGGTTAGTTTCCCCGCTGACTCGAGCGAGAGAGGACGCGTACGACGGCGCTCCGCTGCCACCATAAGCGGTGCTCTCTCTCACTCCCCCACATATCTTTTTTTTTCTGTTTTCCCGAGCGATTTTCGAGCACTCTCGATTGCTTTAAAGCACACTGGTGATTGCAGATCGGACGACCGGCTATTCAGAGAGTGACTGGATTATATTCTATGAGATGACAGTGATTCTTTAATGGGGTACATACATGAAAATAAAACTTGAGGGACGCGACAGACCCCAGTGGGTTGGCAGAGTGGAGAGGGTAGTGCATCCACAGCCAAGTCTAACATAGAGTCAGTGTTGGTTATCCCCGTGGTGGGTGACGTTCTCAGTCGTATAGGACAGCCATAGGAACCCTCGGAGATGAACAGCGTCAGATAGCCAGGGGAGAAGACAGCCGCTGTGAAGACAATTTTAAAGGTAAGATTTGAAGAGAGGAAAGGGAGGGGACAGGTATTGGATCCTATGGGCTCTGAATGTCTCGCTAATGTTGGTGTATTTTCTCTTTCCTGTGACAGTCATGCAGTCATTCATGAAAATTGGTCAGAATTTTAATGTTTTTTTTTTTTTATTTAACATTCAAAGTCCGAAATGTTTGCGATTTTAATCGTGTTTTGCTAACAGGTAGAAAAATGGGTCTGTGATCAGCGGTAAAAATGGCGCTGTTAAAACGTGAATATGAAAAATGACATATATGCATATACTTGTTATACTTATATATATATATATATATATATATATATATATATATATATATATATATATATATATATATATATATATATATATATAAATTTACGGATATATACGTAAATCAAGCTGCACTTTATATATATATATATATATATATATATATATATATATATATATATATATATATATATATATATATATACGGATATATACGTAAATCAAGCTGCACTTAACTTAATGAACGTACACACACCAATTTATTCTCTGAAATGGAAAAGGAAAAATGATTACGATTGTAGTCTAGAAAAATCCTCATTCGAAGACGTTCTTCCTTGAACGCCTCAAGGAATGATGTCAGATTCTCTCTACTTAATACCGCGAGAGCCTGACTTGGAGAGCATTATGTGGCCACCTTACCTTTTTTCTCCCATCGCACGGAAAAGAATGAGAAACTCGAGAACCATTTTCGTCTAAGCATTCCCTTCGGAGTGCAATTAATCCGAGTGAGTCATTAGAAAACGCATCATTTGGACTCAAGTTATAATTAAGTGCCAAATGAATGGTACTTCGATGCCATTACTGTCCTGATTGCCCTACTTAGAAACAGAGAGCGATTCCTCACAACCTACAGCGAGAGATGAGAGACCCAGGTGTGGAGTGAGGGCCAGTGGCGTCATGGACACCTCATACTGTCACTCTGCTGATGTATCTAGTGACGGTCTCAGCCCACGGTGCACTAGACGTGCCCCTGTGATTCACGGGTAATTATTCATATTCCCTCCTCAACGGTTCTGGCAAGTCGCCTACAGGAGGGTTAAAGTGTGTGAAGACGAAGACGTCCCTGTCGTGTTAGACAGGGGTAAAGGTCGTGTATACTAGCGTCTCTGGCGTAAACCATTGGTGGGATAGAGGATACCTGAAGTGTACTTTACGATGGGGGTCTGGGGAGGTCTACTTGCTTCAGCTCTCGTCTGGATCCAAGTTACACTGGTCTCTTTTTTTGATTTGCTAAGCTGTTTCATGCCGCGACTCGCAGTCTATCGTATCGAAGCCCTCAGTCAGACACATATGACTGGAGATATTTGTCTATCGAGCTCCTAAATCTATCCATAGCGTTCTGAACGCTATTGTACACAATGAATAACAGTTTCAAGTCCCGGATGGGGTGGTGTGTGTGTGTGTGTGTGTGTGTATATATATATATATATATATATATATATATATATATATATATATATATATATGACGAAGGGAAATATTCTACAGTATGTTCGTGGATACCATGATGGAGGAGGGGGAATGTATATTACAGTATAGGGTAACACAGTGTAAAAGATAATCATATATTTGAGATTGTGGTGGTGACCAGCCCTGGACGAGTGCGATTAAAACGATACATCGCCTCACATGACAGCCTCTCCCCCACCCCTGTGCCACTGGACGCTTCATCTTGCTCACACACTCCATTTTTATCAGTGAGGAAGCTGATAACCAGCTCCGCTGTTGCAATATGTCAAAGGCCCACTCCTAGCTACCGCTTCAGACAAGTCAGAGAGAGAAAGAAAAGGATATGCTCACTAAAAATCTGGAGACTCAAGTCGAGTTTATCGTCCGGTTTTAATGACGCGTTGTTTGCTTTCTGCAGGCAAACATTTTGTGAGTGTCTCATGTCGATGAAAAGATAAGAATGCAATGAGTGAATGAGAAGTAAATGCCCCCTGAAGTATGAGGTCTTAAAGACTGTGTTAACCAACTGGACGGGGTCAAGCTGCTATATATATATATATATATATATATATATATATATATATATATATATATATATATATATATATATATATATATTCCATGCTTTTCTTGTCTATAGTGTTACATTAATCATTTGCGATGCAAAATATTACAAATAAGCGAATCCTGTTACACCGTTTTTGATTTTGGTCGATAGGAATTTAACAGATTCGTTGAGAGAGAGAGAGAGAGAGAGAGAGAGAGAGAGAGAGAGAGAGAGAGAGAGAGAGAGAGAGTAGGTAATTAGCATTTCGCCCTGGCTCTCATGATAAGGAGACACGCCCCCTCCCCCCCAAAAAAAAAGACTCCCCCCAAAAAAGGATTAAACTCCTTATATAGATTTATGATGACGCAGTAAAGTATCTTAAAACTGTTCAAGCTGTAACTTGCGTGTGGGTAGGACGATTCGTGAGTGACGTTCCCTGCAAGCTTTACTGGCTCCGCCCTTTTTTTTTTCTTTCCTTCCAAAAGCTCCCTCGAAAGTGACACGCATCGTTGGTGTGCCGTTCGTGAAAGTGGTATCCTACATCGCCTTCAATCAGCGAGCAATGAGAAACTAAATGATATATCTATATATATTCCTATGAGTCCACGGGGATATGAAACACGATAAGTTCCCAAGTGCACTTTCGTGTGATAATCACATCAAAAGGGAAAGATACAAGAAAGAAATATAACAGTCAGTTGATATACAACGAACAGATGTAGCTAGGACGCCATTTGGTAAACAAGTGACCACCCCGAATAAATATATATATATATATATATATATATATACTTTCTCGTTTCGCTAATGGAGCTGTCCTTTTTTTCCCCTCCCTTGTTTTACAAGGAAGAGGCGTTGGGAGAGAGAGAGAGAGAGAGAGAGAGAGAGAGAGAGAGAGAGAGAGAGAGAGAGAGAGAGAGAGAGAGAGAGAGCAGATGCTTAGGTCTTTAAAAAAGAAGATTCTTTTTTTTCTTTTCTTTTGACTGGGAACTTCGGGGCAGATGTGTTCTCCGGGAAGAATGTAGGTTTGAGTTGAACAAGTGTTCTGTATCTGTGCTGAGCCTTCTGTGCCTTTATTTATGTGTCAGTGTCTTTATCCTGGTGTCTTTGTTACATTTTTTTTTTGGGGGGGGAAGCCGTCAGTGTCTTTGTTTTGACGTCAGTGTTTGATGTCAGTGTCTTCATATCCTGGCATCATATCGTGGCAGTGTGATTCTTTAGGCATCAGTGTCTTCGATTTGGTTCAGTGTTCATTGTTTTGACGTCAGTGTCTTCATAGATGGGCTTAGTGTCATTCATTAGTTGTCAGTGTCTTCGTGTGGTGCCAGTGTCATTCTTTCAGCATCAGTGTCTTCGTTCTGGTGTCACTGTCGTATATCTTCGTGGGGGGGGGGGCGTCATTGTCTTCATATTGGTGTCAGTGTAGTTCTTTGATGTCAGTGTCCTCATATGGTGTCAGTATCATTCTTTTGACCCTGAGTCTCTTCACACTGATGTCAGTGTCTATATATTCATTTTATTGCCAAAGACTTCAAAGGTAATAGCTTCGTTATTTGGGACAACTTCGTCATATATATATATATATATATATATATATATATATATATATATATATATATATATATATATATATATATATATGGCGATGGAATGAATTAAGGCAGACAGTGTGAATTGTGTGCATGTGTATATATGTATGTGTCTGTGTGTGTATATATATGTGTACATTGAGATGTATGGGTATGTATATTTGCGTGTGTGGACGTGTATGTATATACATGTGAATGGGGGTGGGTTGGGCCATTTCTTTCGTCTGTTTCCTTGCGCTACCTCGCAAACGCGGGAGACAGCGACAAGCAAAAAAAAAAAAGTATATATATATATATATATATATATATATATATATATATATATATATATATATATATATATATATATGATACGGTGATTTTTATGAAAGAAAATGTGTTATTGTCTTCCCTATGATATCAGAGTCATCTTATTGGCGTTAATGACTTCCTGTTGACACCAGGTATTGACCAGGGTCTTCTCATATGGCGTCAGGGCCCTCTTATTGCCACCAGGGTCTTCTTATTGGCCTCAGGGCCCTCTTATTGCCACCAGGGTCTTCTTATTGGCCTCAGGGCCCTCTTATTGCCACCAGGGTCCTCTTGTTGGCCTCAGGGCTCTCTTATTGCCGCCAGTGTCTTCTTATTGGCCTCAGGGCCCTCTTATTGGCCTCAGGGCCCTCTTATTGCCACCAGGGTCTTCTTATTGGCCTCAGGGCCCTCTTATTGCCGCCAGGGTCTTCTTATTGGCCTCAGGGCCCTCTTATTGGCCTCAGGGTCTTCTTATTGGCCTCAGGGTCTTCTTATTGGCGTCAGGGTCCTCTTGTTGGCCTCAGGGCCCTCTTGTTGGCCTCAGGGCCCTCTTGTTGGCCTCAGGGCCCTCTTGTTGGCCTCAGGGCCCTCTTGTTGGCCTCAGGGCCCTCTTATTGGCCTCAGGGCCCTCTTATTGGCGTCAGGGTCCTCTTGTTGGCCTCAGGGCCCTCTTATTGCCGCCAGGGTCTTCTTATTGGCCTCAGGGTCTTCTTATTGGCCTCAGGGTCTTCTTATTGGCCTCAGGGCCCTCTTATTGGCCTCAGGGCGCTCTTATTGGCGTCAGGGCCTCTTATTGCCACCAGGGTCTTCTTTATGACGTCAGCGATTGTTTCTCCTTAGCGTTAGGGACAATTTGGTTAATGCTGGTGTTCCTCTTGTCGTTCAGAGGTCTTTCCACTGACATCAGGGCCTTCTAACTGATGTAAGGGAGATCTTGTGGACGCCAGGGGGGGGTGTCTTCCTGCTGGCTTTAAGGTCCCTGATGAAGTCAAGGTCTCGAGTCAGAGACCCTTTTTTTCTTTTTCATCGAAAGGGTCATCACCTTTACGCCAGTGCCCTTTCATCATTCACCCTCCAGTCCTCCTCATTATTACCCCTCACAGTGAACACACTGTCGTCTGGATGAGAAACCAGTAGCACTCCACGGACAGATGGGCGACTGATTTGAGTTGTGCCGGTAAACCCCGGTAAACTTATTGTGTACCCAGTGCTCATCCTGTGAACGGTAGCGCAAAAGGATTACAGAGGGTCACTAAGGGTCTTAGGCAGACCCCAATGGGTTGATGTTACATAAGATGTTACAGTTCATAACAGGTATTTCATTACATAACATGGGCGAGAGTTGCAGTAACCTCAATGCCTTTATATCATCAGACTGGATTCTCTCTCTCTCTCTCTCTCTCTCTCTCTCTCTCTCTCTCTCTCTCTCTCTCTCTCTCTCTCTCTCGCGTGGCGATATATAAACGTTAGTTTACGTTGATAACATAACTCAGACAGATGGTCGAGGTTGTACACAACTCCGAGTCATGGCCTCGGAAAGTGTCACCCAGGGAGGGGATTGCTATTGTTCATTTAATTGCAGTGTGATTCCCGATTCAAGAAGGCTGCTACTGGGAAGGAAAAGAATAAAAAGTGGGAGAGAGAGAGAGAGAGTTGCCAGTGATGAATCGACTTGGTGTTGACTAGTCGCTCAGAATGTATTGCTTCAGCTTAGCATCGAAAGGATATTTAGACGAATGGGAAAAGTTTTCTTAAGAGTTTTTGATCAATATCGAGAATGTTGAGATAGTCTTTCTGTTTGATACATCAATTCCAACTCATTACTTTTGGAACAATTTGGAGAATGTTGATATGTCACTTTCTCTTTAATATATAAATCTCCAACTTATCATTTCCATTTTTTTTCTGAAGGTCGAGGTCCATAGACCATTTCTTTTGTACGATATCTTTATAAGGCATACGCTTGGTATGAGCCATGGCACGCTTCCCTAAATTACAATGGCACCATTCATGGTATTTGAGCCACTCACTTCTCCAACGAAAGTTCTGTTTTGATCTTCAACTGAGACTGATTGATGGTTGGGGGGGGGCGGCGCGGCGCGCCAGCAAACGCCTCCCTCCTGACTCGAATTTTACGAGCTCACATAAAAACCATTGGCTGTGGTGGCGTTCAGTCTGAATACGAATTATGGATGTCCTCCTTGCATTGTCGTCTGTCGTTTTCGCCACTGGTTTGTTTTTTTCCCCTATGACTGATCGAAACCTGGACACCACACACTAGTAATCCCACGTCGTAGACTGTACTAGGATAATACAACATATACCATGTACTTCACTCGAGGCAACAGACCTTGCTGTCTGGAATGTAAGATGGTGGAATCCATTGTCGGTAATGTTGAACTTGCTAGTGTGCGAATGGAAGAGCACTAGAAGTGTTCAGGAAGGACTTGTGTGAGTCCCCTCGGCGTGATCCAGACGACATACAGTGAGGGCTGAGCCTACAGACACGTCAACATGTAGTGATCTCAGGGTTAGAAGACAGAATTCAAGACTCGCTTGAATATTCCATTAAAAGAGATCGAAGTTTGTGGATTTGAACACTTCTGTAACAGGCACTGTCTTGGTGTTTCTTGCTTTGCTTTGCCTCTCTCTGTTCCTCTTCAATGATTCAGTTCTGTTTTTTATTGATTCTCATATTTTTTCTCTTCTCTCTCCCTATCTTTATCTTCCTTAACCCTCCTCCTCCTCCACCTCCGTCAGTATGCGCCAGAGGTCCTGCCTTGTCTCGTTCCCAGTCGGGCTGGGCCTCTTGGTCCAGCTATCTGTCTTCCTGTAAATTGCTTCTCTCTCTCTCTCTCTCTCTCTCTCTCTCTCTCTCTCTCTCTCTCTCTCTCTCTCTCTCTCTCTCTCATGATTGCTGTTCCATTTCAAAATTCTCTTCAACGTATGATTCCTTTATATCATTATCATCAGCATTTTATTCATTTTCTTTCATAGAGTATCTTCCATATCCTTCTCTTCGGTGTGCTTCAACTTAGCAGTTCTCACCATCAGCTCCAGCACACTTGGGTGTTTTGAGCCCCATAACTCTCTCGCTCCCCTCCCCTGCATCTCTCCCCCCATCATCCCCCCTAAATGCTCTTTAGATCCCCCCTTAATCACTGCTCAGACCCATCTGCCCTACATCACGAAGGCCCAGTTTGTTGTGCTTTGGCATCCAAACTTCCCAGCGCTCGCCCCACCACCAAGGTAACTCATCTAACTCTTTCGCCACGACCGTGCATCCCCTTATCATCCCCCTAACTACCATCTAGATCCCCAGTAATCACCACACGGGTCCTCCCTATATCACAAAGTCCCCCAGGGCTAACTGCGGTGCCTCGGCGTCCACTGGTGAGGTCCAGTGGTCCTAGGCAGTGGTCGTCCCCTGGTCCAAGGCAGTGGCGCCCAGTGGCCCTCAGTCGCAGAGTCCAGTGATCCAGGGTCGTGGCTTCCAGTGGTTGGCGGCCGGCTTTACGTAACACGCCCCTCAGGGCCCTCCTCCACCCGAGCCATCAATGGGGCCACCATTCACAATATGTCGGTCGTCGCTCCAGGTGTTTAACATCACTAGCACGAGTGTTACGCCTCCTCTCCCTTCCCTCCCCACACATACACTCCCCTCACTCTCCCCACACACACACACACACACTCTCCCCCACCTCAACCTTACCTACTGCCAATCCCTCAATCCTCAGGATCCTTGGCAGACGACCTGTCTCTTTTCTTTTTTCTCTTTTCTTTCTTTCTTCTCGCTCCTCTTCCCTGTTCCTCTTGATGTACATAAATTTCCAGTTGCTGCCGTTGGAACGGGGAGTGTGGCAGCCTCTCTCTCTCTCTCTCTCTCTCTCTCTCTCTCTCTCACACACACACACACACACACACACACACACAGTCACACACAGAGGCGACACTTTCCTTACTAATTCGAACAGAGAATTCGAGCGTTCATCCCTCTTCCTTCCCACTCAACATTCATCTTTCCTCGCCGAGTTGAGCTAGGCTACCCAGTGCTGTCTCTCTCTCTCTCCCTCAATATGAATAATATTCGCTCCTGTTTGTGACGCATTATATCATCCGTATTGCATGTGTGCGTGTGTGCATGTATGCAATCTAACCGGGTGTGTCAATCTTTGCATTAGAGTTATTTTCCCGTTATCAGCGTATGTTTTGGCGCTGCACGGCTGTAGAGTTTGCGCTGCGCATATAAATCTCTCACACTGAGTGGCATGGGACATGTAATTGTTTACTGTCATCGGACTGTATGCTTCCAGTGTGTGTGTGTGTGTGTGTGTGTGTGTGTGTGTGTAATACGTCTGACTGTGTGTGTGTATCATCTGCCTGGTATAGTCTTACTCCTCCTCCTCTTGCATAGTCCACACCGCTTGACCCCCAAGTACGTGACAAATGATATCAGTAGCGTCACTCGTGAGGGACAGGTGTGTGTGTGTGTGTCTAGTGGCGTCACTCAAGAGGACCAGGTGAGTGTCCAGTAGCGTCACTCGGGAGGGGCAGGTATTTGTCTGGTGGAGTCACCTGGGAGGGGCGGCAGGTATGTGTCTAGTGTCGTCACTCCGGATGGACATATGTGTGTCTAGTGACGTCATTCGGTCGTGACAGTTGAAAACAACGGTGTCACTCGGGAGGGACAGGCGTGTGCCTGCAGGCGTCACTCGGGAGTGACAGTTGATACCGCTAGCGTCACTTGGGAGGGACAGGTGAGTCTGGTGATGGGGAGGAACTTCGGTGGACTTCACATGAGCCGGGGAAGCCCTTTAGCAGTCTGACGTGTCCTCTGATGAACTACCTGACGCAGTCAGCTCACGTTACTCACGACGGGCGTCTTTTGAGACGTCTTGAGTGTCCAGCTTAGAGCGTTCGGTAAGCTGACAATCGAGGACGGGTAAGCTGACAATCGAGGACGGGTAAGCTGACAATCGAGGGCAGGTAAATTGACGATCGGTGTCCTGTAACAGAGTGAGAAAAGTACCGCTTGCTTCCTCCTCTGGAACAGGTCGTCACACTGGCAGACTTTCAATTTACCGTGTGTGCCAAAAATACACCTTGCCAGTCCTGTGTGATTTTCTGTCAGAATGACAAGCTAGCAGTCATCCCTGGCGATCTGTCTTTAGGAGAATACACCAGACAGATTGCCAGTTTCCCTAAACATCTCTCCTAAGGAGGTGGCGCCAGCCTCTCGTACCAGTATACTATAAGGGGAAGTTACAGGTTGCTAATGACAGACCTCAAATCTGCCATGGCATTTTAAAGTTACCAGTCTCCCCTGACGCTACAGGAAAGACATTCGGGCAGGTCAGTACAGGGCAGTATGCAGGTGTGGGTGGCGTTTATGTAGGCTTGGGCCCCGGGGGAGAGAGGGGAGCTGAGTTGGAAGGGGTCAAAGAGGAGGACAGGGCCACGCCCCGTCTCGGCAGGACCTGCAGTTGGGCTAGGACCTCACACGCCCGCCTTTGGACACCACCCCAGATTAATATTTCATTCCCTGGACGCATTACTTCCAGCAGTAGGCTGCTCGCGTTCTCCCGGGTTGCATGCAGCGTAGCGTATGGTCCAAGAATATTGGGAAGTTATGAGACTTTAGATCATGATGGATTGCCCAGGTGTATCTCCTCAACGAAACCGTCGGACTGGCAACGCCGTCTGGAGGGTGTGCATAACGCATGACGAGATGGGTAACGCTACGGGGTTAGTGGTAGTGAGGCAGCAAGGTGGCGTTGGTGAGGTGTTGAGGGGGATGACCAAGCCCTTGGCCTGGTGGTAGTGGTGGTGTGAGGTGAGAGATATGGTCAAACCGCGACAGAGAGGATCGTGTGTCACACCAAAGGTTACATCATCCAACGTCTCAACCTGGAGGAGGAGGAGGAAGGAGATAGAGAGTGATCACCTGAGCTCGATGGTATATTGCTATGGAGTTTTTGCAGTGAAAGACTATATTCACTCGGATTGTTTATGTTCAGTCGGCCGGGACGGCTCAAAGGTAAACGGATATATCCAAGAGGCTGTGACTCATCATACACTATCGCCAGGCTCAACAGAGGTTCCTCTCTCTCTCTCTCTCTCTCTCTCTCTCTCTCTCTCTCTCTATATATATATATATATATATATATATATATATATGTATATATCACTGTAGATACGTGAGATCAGCTTCACCAATTAGTGTCTATTCCATATCCTTTTCTTGTATTCGAGGTGGTTAGCGTAACGGACAGTTAACAACTTTCCAAAAGAACTGGTGATCTATTTCGAAGTGGAACGAACTATCGTCGTCGCTTAGCGTTTCATTCAACCGTCCAGGCCAACAGAGGGAACGACACTGAAAGTTTCGTCATTATCTGTTCCCTGATATTCCGTCGCATTGACACGCTGGCCACTTTAGTCCGCGCAGCTCCTATGGTGACGGACGTCGCTGCTGTGTTCTCTGGGACCAGAATCCTTCCTCCGTCCATGACGGGGAAGAGGTTGTTGCACTAATGACAAGAAAGATCACTCGGGTTAGGTTCCCTCGCTGGCACGAACACCAGGCATGCTACATGACTCTTAATTTCTGGGAGGGGAAAAAAAAGGACATTTTTGTGGAAGTCTTCTGTTGTGGGTCTGAGGGCGTGGCGGGGGATTACAATGGTCCGAAAACATTACATGCAAAAAAAAGGCTAAACTGACGCAAAGAGCTCTGAGCTCGGTCATCCGCTGGGAACCTCCTGGAAAAGCTCTTTCGTCCAGATTTCGGCATTCCACCGCCAGAACCAGACTTGTAAAAGCGAATAGCGCGACAAGCCTAGCCCGGGCAGCTCGCTGCTGCACTCCCCCACCTCGGGGAAACCAGACTGAATCAGCGAATAACAGCACTCATAAAGGCCTGCGCCACTGACCATCACAACCCAGATTCTATTTCGCCAGCGGGACCATCCTGGCTTGACGGGGGATCGATCATGAGGCCTCTCCACCACCACTACCGAACCAATACAACCACCTCCACCACCACACACACACGAGTACCACTGTCAAGCTACCACCATAGTCACCGTCGCAACCCATCGCTGCCACAACCACCACCATCGCTAACACCACTACCACCATTCACCCAGCTGTAACTATTAGATCACCTACTACCATCACTACCAGTCAGTCTGATCACCTACTCACTACCAGTCAGTCTGATCACCCACTACCAATACTACCAGTCAGTCTGATCACCCACTACCAATACTACCAGTCAGTCTGATCACCCACTACCATCACTACCAGTCAGTCTGATCACCCACTACCATCACTACCAATCAGTCTGATCACCCACTACCAATACTACCAGTCAGTCTGATCACCCACTACCATCACTACCAAGCAGTCTGATCACCCACTACCAATACTACCAGTCAGTCTGATCACCCACTACCATCACTACCAAGCAGTCTGATCACCCACTACCATCACTACCAGTCAGTCTGATCACCCACTACCAATACTACCAGTCAGTCTGATCACCCACTACCATCACTACCAGTCAGTCTGATCACCCACTACCATCACTAACAGTCAGTCTGATCACCCACTACCATCACTACCAGTCAGTCTGATCACCCACTATCATCGCTACCAGTCAGTCTGATCACCCACTACCATCACTACCAGTCAGTCTGATCACCCACTACCATCACTAACAGTCAGTCTGATCACCCACTACCATCACTAACAGTCAGTCTGATCACCCACTATCATCGCTACCAGTCAGTCTGATCACCTACTCACTACCAGTCAGTCTGATTACCCACTACCATCACTACCGGTCAGTCTGATCACTATCATTTAATCTGATCACCATCACTACCAGTCAGTCTGATCACCATCAATACTAGTCAGTCTGATCACTCACTACCATCACTACCGGTCAGTCTGATCACCATCAATACTAGTCAGTCTGATCACTCACTACCATCACTACCAGTCAGTCTGATCACCATCAATACTAGTCAGTCTGATCACTCACTACCATCACTACCGGTCAGTCTGATCACCATCAATACTAGTCAGTCTGATCACTCACTACCATCACTACCAGTCAGTCTGATCACCATCAATACTAGTCAGTCTGATCACCATCAATACTAGTCAGTCTGATCACTCACTACCATCACTACCAGTCAGTTTGATCACCATCGCTACCAGTCACTCTGATCACCATCACTACCAGTTAGTCTGATCACCATCACTACCAGTCAGTCTGATCACCATCACTACCAGTCAGTCTGATCTACCACTACCATCACTACCAGTCAGTCTGATCACCATCACTACCAGTCAGTCTAATCACCATCACTACCAGTCAGTCTGATCACCCACTACCATCACCATCTTCTCATCCCCAAATGGTACCCTCGGCAGTGAGTGGATAACCAGATACCACCACCATTACCTCCCACCTCTCATCACCACAAACACCCAACATTTGGACTGCTCACCGCCGCCAACCACTGGTCCTCCAGCCACGATATCAACCACAGAGGAGGATGACGACTCGTCCAGTGGGATATATACCAAACTTTCCCTCTCCTCTTTTTTTCTTTCTCTCTCTCTCATATGAAAGTTTCGGAAATCTTGTTGATTCTGCCATTTTTCCCCCCCCGAGTGTCGTTTCCCACAGGAGCAGCTGGTAGCGCCATAAAATTAGGCAAGGATCTTAAATCCATTATTTTCCCGGCCGGGCCCGCGTGAAAAGACACCATCGGGCGACGAATCACATATTTCATCGGGAGTCTTGTGGCTGAGCCAAACCTCGAGGACCGCGCGCCATCTTGAGTCGTTCCATCAACATGGGTCCTGAGGCAGCCACAAGACTGACGTAAACAACTCAAGTCAGATCGTCAACCTGGGGTTAGGGAGTGGGTAAGTGCCATTGTGTGGAGGGCAGTAAGTGGAGGGTAGTAAAAGCCCGAGTGTGGTGGAGGGGCAGTAAGTGGAGGGTAGTAAATACCCCGAGTGTGGTGGAGGGGGAGTAAGTGGAGGGTAGTAAATACCCCGTGTGTGGAGTAAGTGGGTAACGTGTGGCGGATGACGAGGGACGTCATGGAGCGAGAGGCAGTCGTCACAGTATTGATGATAGTGGCAGCATCATGCGGGAGGTCGACAGTATACCTCTCTCTCTCTCTCTCTCTCTCTCTCTCTCGCAGTCGCTGCACCTTCCTCGTGACCTTTTACTCTTGTACATTTAGCAATCACTCGCTCTCCTTCCCTGGAAGTAACGTCCTCTCTCTCTCTCTCTCTCTCTCTCTCTCTCTCTCTCTCTCTCTCTCTCTCTCTCTCTCTCTCTCACGGCGCTGTGTAGGCAGCACCGTGTGGTACAGCTCGTGAGCAGGTCAGTCTGTGCAGAATGGGGAGGTTAAATGACTCTCTCCTGGACGAGTATGTCCTACCCTGGGGTTGAAGGGAGGGAGAGGATAACAGAGATGGGAAAGGGAGTAACAAGAATGGGAAAGGGAGCTGCTCTGGGAAGGGTGAGGATAACAGAGATGGGAAAGGAAGCTGGTAAGGGAGGGAGGGAAGGAGGGGTAAGGATGACAGGGATGGGAAGGGGAAATGGTGAGGGGGAGGGATGAGGAGGACAGTAATGGGAGGAGGGGGAGAGGAGCTAGTTCGAGGGATGGTAGGGAGAGGGTAGGAGCTGGTGAGTGAGTGAGGGAGGGAGGGAGTGAGGGAGAGAGGGAGGGAGGGAGTCGCAACTCGAGCACCTTAAGTAGGGGAGGATCGGGAGGGAGAACGATAGACATTCACAAATCTTTGCATCTTGAGATGGAAGACGATGATGGGGTAAGCGGGCCGACGAGAGCATCTTACCATAAACAGATCAAGAAGTAGGAAGCTGTAGACCGAGGGAAGCTATATTGCCACACACACACACACACACACACACACACACACACACATACACAAACACACACACACACACACATACAGTGTGCAGGAAGAGAAGCGGAATTAGAGAGAAAGTATAGATGCATTGCAGAGCGTCTATAGTATACTGAGGAGAAGGAAATGGTACGAGTTCTGTGGTGTGAAGCGAGATTGCATACACACACACACACACACACACACACACACACACACACACACACACACACACAAAGGATAAGTGTATCCTGACAAGTGCATCTTAAAAATCGTATACCAAGGAGGATCTGGGAGGTTTTCTAGGGGATATGAGGCGAGAGAGAGAGAGAGAGAGAGAGAGAGAGAGAGAGAGAGAGAGAGAGAGACGGCATACCCGTAACTTTTATAATCTTGAGCTGGAAAATATGCGGGGGAGAAGGATCGTGTGAGGCATACCCGGAGCTCAGCGGTGGGAGGAATGGGAAGGAACCACTGCCATAACTCAGGTTCTCCTTGGCCGGGGAAGGAGTTAAACTTTTCCAGTTGAGTAGAGGTGAATTCAAAGAGGGAGGGCCATCTTGATCCGCTCAAGTGGAAGTGAGGCAATCCCGGCCAGCAGGTCGGAGATAAGAAAGCCTGGCTGTGAACTTTTAACGCTGAGAGTCCCTTTCTGCTCTCCTTATTCTCCACCTTTCCTCAAGAAAATATGAGACAATACATCCGCCATCTCATCCAACCCACGCGACCTTGACAGCGAATTCTGAGAACCTCCCCCCACTAAAAAAAGAGAGAGTAAATCTTTTGCAAATGATAGATTTAACAAGGAAGTTCTCCCTTTAGATTCTTCAGAAGAAATGTCTTGAAGCTGAAGAGATCGAGTTCATAATCCCCGTACGAGAATTACCAGGCCGAAAAGAGTGACGTAAAAGGAAAGCTTTGCTTTTGTTTTGTGTTGAGATTCTATTGAGAAACTGCTCTGGCGACCTTCATGCCATGTTGATAGCTGAGGCCAGACCTTAGCTAATGGCTGAGACTTCGGTGCCATGTGGATAGTTCATGCCTGTGACCTTACTAATGGTTAGGACTTCGAGGTGAAGTTGACAATGCTGGAGGAGTGACCTTTCGACTTCGAAGCCATGGTGCTACCTTGATATGCCTGACCATTTACCAATGTCTAGGACCTTGGCTGTGCTTACTGTATGACACAATGGAGGATTTATGCCCTCCCTCCAATCACTGATATTGAAAAGGTGACACTGACTACAGGTGACACTGACGATAAATGATGCTGACGACAGGTGACATTGACGGCAGGTGACACTGACGGCAGGTGACGCTGACGACAGGTGCTACTGTCAGCAGGTGACACTGACGACAGGTGACATTGACGACAGGTGACATTGACGACAGGTGACACTGACGACAAGTGAGACTGTTAGCAGGTGACACTGACGACAGGTGACACTGACGACAGGTGACACTGACGGCAGGTGACACTGACGGCAGGTGACACTGACGACAGGTGACACTGACGACAGGTGACACTGACGGCAGGTGACTCTGCAAATGACACTGACGGCAGGTGACAATGGCAGTAAGTGTCACTTGCGACACTACGAAAAATAAAGTCGAAACAATTTCTTTTTTACGACGGGACTTAAATGAGTTCTAACAAAGAGCAGGACACCACCGCTTACTTCGCCTCCCCTCCACCGCTTACTTTACCTCTCCTCCACCGCTTACTTTCGCCCCTCCACTTCCACCGCTTACTTTACCTCCCCTCCACCGCTTACTTTACCTCTCCTCCACCGCTTACTTTCGCCCCTCCACTTCCACCGCTTACTTTACCTCCCCTCCACCGCTTACTTTACCTCTCCTCCACCGCTTACTTTCGCCCCTCCACTTCCACCGCTTACTTTACCTCCCCTCCACCGCTTACTTTACCTCTCCTCCACCGCTTACTTTCGCCCCTCCACTTCCACCGCTTACTTTACCTCCCTCCACCGCTTACTTTACTTCCCCTCCACCGTTTACTTTGCCTCCCTTCCACCGCTTACTTTACTTCCCCTCCACCGCTTACTTTGTTGGTAATTACTGTTAGGTAATCACACACACACACACACACACACACACACACACACACACACACACACAGGCCACACCAAAGCTCCAGTGCAACCCTCTGTTTATTCACATCCTCAACATCCAGTCAATAAATCGACAAGGCCGAAGCTGAACCACTTGTAACCCTTTTGTCGTCCTTGCTACACACTGACGCCTCAACTTGTGGAATCTAGAGCGAGAGGAGATCGAGCACGAGGTGGAAAGACAAGAGTGGGGAGCGAGTGTCTACATGAGAGGCTTTGGCGTAGAGAAGCGTGAGGGAGATGTACGTAGGTTCTGACTTGACGACAGCGTTTGAGGATTCTCCTCCGTCGCTGTTCTTCGTAGTTCAGGTGTTGGGGGTGTGGGAGGGGACACATCTGTCATTAGAGATTGGGACTCGAGCAGGTGGTGCTAAAGATGCCACCGGCATCGTTGAAAGGGAAGGGTTTTCTTGACTGATGCAGATCAAAGAGGCAACATTTTCAATGTATCAGAAGGTCTTGATCAGCAGGTTCGGTTTAAAGAACCTGTTGCCTAGTCCACTGGAAATTCCAACAGTGCATTATGTAGGTTATATACAAGATCATATATATATATATATATATATATATATATATATATATATATATATATATATATATATATATATATAGAGAGAGAGAGAGAGAGAGAGAGAGAGAGAGAGAGTGGAAAGGATCACAATTAAGCATTCACTTGACATTCACTTCTTTACCAAATGGCGTCCTAGCTACATCTCTTCGTTGTACATCAACTGACTGTTATATTTCTTTCTTGTATCTCCCCTGATGATGTGATTATCACACGAAAGTGCACTTGGGAACTTATCGTGTTTCATTTCCCCGTGGACTCATAGGAATATATATATATATATATATATATATACATATATATATATATATATATATATATATATATATATATATATATATATATATATATATATATATATAATGATAGTAATAATACCAGACGAAGATATGGTTACACTTGATAATGCAGCTTATAACATTATGCAAACTAGGTTTGGAAATCTTCACAAAATAAAGGTAATAGTTGGCTTATTCTGTACCAAAGGACAACAAAAAACGGGGAAGAAAAAATACTAGTTTTGAGAAAATTGCTTTTACACTTTACTATGAAGGTCCGTGTGGCTTAAAAAGCCACTCTACCGTACCGTGTGTGTGTGTGTGTGTGTGTGTGTGTGTGAGTGTGTATGTGTGTGTGTGTGTGTGTGTGTGTGAGTGTGTGTGTGTGTGTGTGTGCACATGAAGTGTAGCTCCTTTGTGCACGTTCAGTACTGTCATTCTGAGCACACCCGGTGTATAGCAACTCCATGTGTGCCACACTAGGCATGACACAGGCAACCTTGTACACACCTGGTGTGTCAACCCCGTGCTCCAGTGTGTCAACCCCGTGCTCACTCATCATGGCGACCACGTGAACATCCGGCATGACAACCCTGTACTTGCTTACTCATCACGGCAACACTGTGCTTACTCAACATGACAACCCTGTGCTTGTTTACTCATCACGGCAACCCTGTGTTTACTCAACATGACAACCCTGTACTTGTTTACTCATCACGGCAACACTGTGTTTACTCAACATGACAACCCTGTGCTTGTTTACTCATCACGGCAACCATGTGGTCACTCAACATGACAACCCTGTACTTGCTTACTCATCACGGCAACACTGTGCTTACTCAACATGACAACCCTGTGCTAGCTTACTCATCACGGCAAACCTGTGTTCACTCAACATGGCAACTCAGAGCACACACCCGGCCTGGTAACTCTACATACTCATCAATGGCAACTCTCTGCTCCCTCAGGATGGCAACTCATGTACACACCCGTCGTAACAACGTCCCAACCGGCCCCTCAGCTCAACATTTGCCAAAGCAGAAAATCACTCGCAAATCTTTTTTTTTCCACATCACTTGGCGTTGATGGAGGCAGTAGTTGACGGCTTACTGTTAATATGTCAGCACTTAGCACAGAGAGAGAGAGAGAGAGAGAGAGAGAGAGAGAGAGAGAGAGAGAGAGAGAGAGAGAGAGAGAGATTAGAAAGAGAAAAAAGATTAGAGAGAAGATTGCAGAGAAAGAGAGAGGATTAGAGAGAGAGAGAGAGAGAGAGAGAGAGAGAGAGAGAGAGAGAGAGAGAGAGAGAGAGAGAGAGAGAGAGAGAGAGAGAATTAGAAAGAGAAAAAAGATTTGAGAGAGAAGATTGCAGAGAGAGAGAGAGAGAGAGAGAGAGAGAGAGAGAGAGAGAGAGAGAGAGAGAGAGAGAGAGAGAGAGAGAGAGAGAGAGAGAGAATTAGAAAGAGAAAAAAGATTAGAGAGAGAAGATTGCAGAGAAGGAGAGAGGATTAGAGAGAGAGAGAGCGAGAGAGAGAGAGAGAGAGAGAGAGAGAGAGAGAGAGAGAGAGAGAGAGAGAGAGAGAGAGAGAGAGATTGTGTATCATATTAGGGAGAAGTGAGCGAAAGCAGTTTAGGGAAAAGCTGTCTTTTTCTCTTTTTTTTTTTTCTTTTAAGGCATGACCACACTCCCTTAATACCTCCGTGGTTGACGCACACGTACCGCTTGCAAGCGGCAGTAGACGGAGGAGGAGGAGGAGGAGACTTTGAATTGCACGAACCGTAACACTCACACATGCGAAACTTTCACGAAACTTTCGATTCATTAGGAACCGTAAAGGATCGTTCTGTACGTCCACTGAAGATGCGTCATACAGAGGGAGAAAACCTAGATATGAAACCGTGACGTAAATTGTGAATCCCGACACTTTTAATCTCCCGTCTCGCGAAATGATGAACTCGTATTCTCAAACCCGCCAACATTTTACACCCCGCCACACCATGACAGAACAGTCTGATGAACCAGGTTCATTCACAGGGGGAAAAGGAATATGATTCATGAGGCATTAACAGGTCATATCTCAGGACATTCTTAGTGTAAACTGTCTGCTTCAGGTGCCCCCGCTCGCAGCAGCGTCGAAGCATTTGAAAAAGGTGTGGCGCCTCTTCTTGGCTGAAGGTAGGACGACCATCGTTAGCAAGGGCTTGAGCGAGATGGGTAATACCTCGGTGTATTGGGTCATAACGCTTAGGATGCCCGAGAGTGGGCACTTGATACGTGTGTGTTAAGAGCAACTCTGGTCTCGGTGATGTCAGGGCTTAATCCTAGTGAGAGAGAGAGAGAGAGAGAGAGAGAGAGAGAGAGAGAGAGAGAGAGAGAGAGAGAGAGAGAGAGAGAGATTAGAAAGAGAAAAAGATTAGAGAGAGAAGATTGCAGAGAGAGAGAGAGAGAGAGAGAGAGAGAGAGAGAGAGAGAGAGAGAGAGAGAGAGAGAGAGAGAGATTAGAAAGAGAAAAAAGATTAGAGAAAGAAGATTGTAGAGAAAGAGAGAGGATTAGAGAGAGAGAGAGAGAGAGAGAGAGAGAGAGAGAGAGAGAGAGAGAGAGAGAGAGAGAGAGAGAGAGAGAGAGAGAGAGAGAGAGAGAGAGAGAGAGAATTAGAGAGAGACGATTGCAGAGAGAGAGAAAGAGAGAGAGAGAGAGAGAGAGAGAGAGAGAGAGAGAGAGAGAGAGAGAGAGAGAGAGAGAGAGAGACATCCAGTCTCTTCTTCGTGATTCTTTCTTTTCATAATCCCGGAAGGATTAGAATGTCCTTCGCCTCCCGATGCCTCGTCGTCTATTTGGCCAGCTGGGCTTTTCCACTTTGTGCTTTCGCCTGCATGACGACTGACTGATTGCCAGAGCTTTAGAATTACAGAAAGCCAGGCCATTTGCACCCTCTCATCTATGATGCATTTGAACAACACGTAATCTCTCATAGCTCAGCTATAAAAAAAAAAGTTTTAATGACCCACCGTGCAGAATGTTACTGATCAGGGAGATGATCCGAGACACAGGACGATTAGCTTAAATAAGCCCAAAGGGCTCGTGTGTATAAAACCAGAAGCGACCGGCCCCTGTCTGAAATGGAAAATGAATCGATCGAGGGAGGAGGAGGAGGGAGGGTGCAAAAAAGAGAAAGAGAACCGGTTAGAGACAAACGATGATCCCGGAGATTGGGGTAATACGCCCCCGGAAGAGATTATGCTGCGAGAAGCGTTTTAAAGGTGGAGAAGCAACGGTGATGGGTGGTTGGTAGGTGGTGGCTGACCGAGGGCCGGCCTGGATGTGTGGACCGGAGCTGGGGCAGCACGTGAGGCTTCCTTCCCCCCTCATCTCATCGAACTCTTCCTGTGCTGGGACATGACGACGCTCTCCGTCCTCATGTGTTTGGTTTCTAGGAACAAGAGTCTGACATCCACGTCTACGACTGACTCTCTAGTGAATGAAAGAATGAAGGCAAAAACGTACACTGATGATATTGCCTCGGGATGAAAAATCTTTTCTCTTACTTCACGTCTTTTGTTGGTGAGTGTGGCGAGTCTTCAGCTCCCCAGAACTCCGTTTAGAACTTAAGCTCCTCAGCGTCACTGATGTTCTCTTAAGACTGTTGATGGCTTCAGGTCTGTGAGGCTGTGTTACTTGACCATGTCCAGGCCAGTCGCATACACACACTGTCAAAGTGTTTTAAGTCGTTATTTCTGGTAGCGACGCCACGATGGTCCATCATGTTTTTCTCAAAGGATAGTTCGTCGACTGACCTCACTCGGTGTGTCATGCACTCGTACTGTTATCTATTTATGGGAGTAGATGAGGACTTCAAGATTCAATGATTATCCGAATATTTATCATTCAAGTGCTTCCCCCTCGCGTCCACGTCCAAGTATCGAGTCTAGAAAAATATTTTGTTCTCCCAGTGATGTTGATGCCTGACAGAGCCAGTGGGAGCTGTGGTGACATTTGAACTTTCCCTCGTTAAAGAGCGTCAGAAAACATGGAAAGGCGTCCTTGCTACATGAAGCAACAAGATGCTCACTGGGAGTAAGGTATGGATTGTGTCCCCACCCCATCAACACCAGCCCACACACACACACACA
>NC_092292.1:10958995-11013995 GCF_036320965.1 Panulirus ornatus | reverse complement strand
CATCCCGTCTTCCCAGACCTGGTCAGTGACCTGGGTCTAATCTGACCTACTCTCGGTGGTCAAGGACGCATAATCTACCCTGATTCTCGGCCGTCTGTCTGCTCTATAATGGGTGTTCCTTGCTTTATCTGCGTCCATATCTATCTAACATACTGCCAGTATTCTCATCTGAGACTGTGCCAAGGTGGGTCTTGCAGTAGCCTACCACAGAATCTCTTTACTTGACCAACGTAGTCCAATACGCTGACATAAACAGTTTCCTTCAGCCAACAAAGAGACGTATCTCGAGGGCTTATATCCCGCTCTGTAGAGGGAGGAACATGACTCTATGTCGCATTTGGGCAGTCAGCCTGACATAACTAGCTGTCTACAGGTCGCTTAAAACCCATTTAGATTCCCCGGATCAGCTTGTGACCACATGTTTGGACCCCATCTCTACAACGAGAGTAGCGTTCATCAAAGAACTCAAGATAAGTGTCATTAAACCTTCCTGGAATGTTGTCCATCATGGCTTTAGGAAAGGACATTTTTTACCTACTAGTACCATCATAGCATCCTCACCGTACTGACTATTCATTCGTATGACAAATCTTATCTTGAATGTGGAACCATCAGCGGTAGAGTAACCAGGTCTCTTAGAACGTTCCAGTTCGCATAAGACTTTTGTGTGACTACAGTGGTCCAGCTCAGGGACATATGGAGAGGAGACAGATGTTAAGTCATTAGCCTGCATTCCCATATGGTGTTCTCCATACGTCAATAAATCGTTATTATACACATTACTCACGTGTACAATATGGCATACCGGGCTCTAAGCGAGTGTATGTAGATAAACATAACACAGACTGTTCACTTGAGTGTTTCACAAAAGCACTCAGGCCCCAAATGCACTCAGGTTCCTTGCCCTACCCAGAAGCTGCAGTATTCGTATTCTGAGAAATTCAAAATGCGGCAGAGATGGAGATCCTTACCGACTTTCTTTCTACTTGTGCAAGTTAGAGTTGGCAAAATAATGATATAAAAGAATTATAAGTGCCTTAAGTCTGTTCCACTTAGAGCTATACCAGCCAAACAATTTCACATTTCTAATAAGAGTATTGGGTAAGGCTATATTTGATGATGAGGTGCTCATTGTCCTGTGGGAAGAAAGATATACTTTGCAAGTGTTTTGTTGATGGAAAAGTCGTCTGTGTTTCTAGTGGTACCTGGCTAATGGTGCCATCCAGGGGCCCTACCCATACCAGTCCCACTCAAAACATCGCTGCTCACACACACACACACACACACACACACACACACACACACACACACACACAAGCTCCGACTCCACACACGGAGGCCAGTATACTCCGTATCTAGACATGGAGGCCAGTGGTCTCCATGTCCAGAGGAGGAGGCCAGTGGACTCTGTCTTCAGACAAGGAGGGCAGTGTCTTCAGACACAGAGGCCAGTGGACTCTGTCTTCAGACAAGGAGGGCAGTGTCTTCAGACGCAGAGGCCAGTGGACTCCGTTTCCATACACGGAAGCCAATGAGGGCAAACAAGACGCCTACTATCACCATCTTCAACTCAAATAACAATTCATCCTCAAAAATATGTACTCACATCACTCACTAAGAAGCCACCCACAACAGCTCACACTGATGCCACCCGCATGACTCTCATTCATGCCAACCCACGGAAAAGCCGCCCACGTTAAAGACGCCCGTAGCGTCCAACAGTAAAGCCCACCCACAACAGCTCATGGTAAAGCCACACACACACCCACACACACAGTCTCCCACTTTCTTGCCATTTACATCTACCCAATGGAGTTCTGCTGGCAAGGGAAGTGCCACTCATCATACCAGTACCACTCAACATACCAGTGCCACTCACCACACCAGTGCCACTCAACACACCAGTGCCACTCAACACACCAGTGCCACTCAACACACCAGTGCCACTCAACAGTATTACTCACTTTAGCCCTGCTACTCACCCCAAGCAGTGCTACTCATCACTTCAGTGCCACTCACTGCACCAGTGCCACTCTCCTCATCACTCCTCCTCGACTATGTGGTGCCAGTCATTTCAGTAGTGTCTCTCCCAGCCAACCCATCCTTGCCACCAAGACCCATGCCCAAGATTTTGACCCAATGTACACTCCGCATCCTCTACTACACCGCTGCTCACAGGACGGATAGGAATGAACGCTAAAGATAATATAAGAAAAAAAATACTGGTTCACATCCACCCGACGCAGCGCTCACCTTAACTCTGCATCTTATAGTTCATTATAGGACCGCCTATAATCTTATGGGCAAGTATTTGCATAAACTGTTATGACAGGGGAAAAGTTTTTTTCCTCCCTCAGTGCTTGGTGTGGTGTCCACGTAATATCCCTGTGTTTAGCCGCAATTTTTTTTCCTTTCTTTTTTTTTTGCTTGTTTTTGCAGCCGCTATTCGCATACATCATACATGCATACACACGTATGGCCTGCCTATTGTGCCAGCCAGCGAAAAATGTAAAAGTAATTTACCTGTTTGTAAGAGTCTGTATAAATGTTGGTGTGTGTGTGCGTGTGTGTGAGTATATATATATATATATATATATATATATATATATATATATATATATATATATATATATATATATATATATATCACCAGACTACGGGAAAACTTATGGAAGTCTGTCATTCACCAGCTTCTCATAAGTATATAATATATAAGTATCATAAGTATATAATCCCAGAACCCCTTATCCAGGGGTTCCTGCAGCTTCAAGGCTACACTGCAGTCAGTAGTATGGAGAGGATGGACTCCTTTGCAGTGAGACGTTCGTAGACGAGACTGCACTTTCATTCGGCCCCTGACAATGCCAGCTTTGCCAAAGATGACATATTACTAAAGAAGATGAAGTCCAGTTTGTATCTGATTACTATTTTGTGGAGGTGTCCGAAAAAGAGGAGAGACAAGAGTGGTGAAAGTGAGTGAGCTTGGACAAGACACTTCTGTGAAGAAATACAAGGTGATTGAGTGTAGAATGGCTAGAGGTGGGAGTATATGAAGCAAGAGGAGTGGGTGAGGAATTGGAGGTATTTAGGGAAGTAGTGCTGGCATGTGCGAAAGATGCACGTGCCATGCGAAAGATGGGAGATGGGCATATTAGAAAGGGTAGTGAGTGGTGGTATGAAAAAGTAAACTTGCCAATGAAAGAGAATAGGGAAGCTTTTAGGCGATACTTACAAGGAAGAAGTGCAAATGACTGGGGTATGTATATGGGAAATAGGCACGAGATCAAGAGGAAGGTGCAGGGGTTAAAAAAGAGGGCAAATGAGAGTTGAGGGTGAGCGAGTATCAATATACTCTAGTAAGAATAGGATGTTTTGGAAGGAGGTAAATGATATGCGAAAAACAAGAGAATAGATAAGAAAATCGATGAGAGGATGGGAATAGGGAATGTGATGAACTGAGAAGGAAATGGAGTGTGTTTTGAAGGACTGTTGAATGTGTTTGATGATAGCAGATGTAGGGTATTTGGGTTGGGGTGGTATGAAAAGTGAGAGAGTCATGGAGAGTGGTTTGGTGAAGAGAGATGAGGTGGTAAAAGCCTTACGACGGATGAAATGTGGCAAGGCGACCAACAATGGCTGACTTTCAAAGGCCTTATAGATTACACTTAGTTCACTGCATTCATTGGAAATAGACGACCTACCGGCCTCAAGTTCTGGTGTAAGTACCTGAGGATTAAGAGGCAAGATCCAAAGGCACCAGAGCCTGGCTTTACAAAGTGGATAGAAAACCTTGCTTTTATGAAAGCCATATTGTAATAGCTATCTATCTATCTACATCCATATATATATATATATATATATATATATATATATATATATATATATATATATATATATATATATACAGAAAAACAAATGGGAAGCAAGACGGAAAGCACCTCACATACACACACTGAGTTTTACACACCTATGCACCTGCTGGTAATGTTGTATACTGCCCCCCCGGATAAAGAACAGTTTAGTTACTGTGAAGTAATGTGGAAGTGGGATGTTTATTTCTCCTCCCGGTGTGGCTGAGGTGGTTTTTTACTGCTAACGAGCGCAAAAGTTTCCTTCAGTTGGTGGCCAGGCCTTAGGGACTGGGGTGCAGTTGCGTTGTGGTTAACCTCCCAAGTGCAAGATGGTGCGATGCTGGAGTACGACGGTACGACGCTAGGGCATAACGGTACGATGCTTGAGAACGACGGTACGACGCTTGGGCACGACGTTAAGACCATTGAGCACGACGGTACGACGGTTGAGCACGACGGTATGACGCTTGAGAACGATGGTACGATGCTGGAGCACGACGGTACAATGCTTGGGTACGACGGTACGATATTTCGGCACGACAGCATGACTCTTGAGCACGACGGTAAGACCATCGAACACGATGGTATGACCACTAAACACGACGGTGCGACCTTTGAACTTAACAAGCATAACCCTTGACCACGACCATACGAGTCTCAGATATCGTACCGTCGTGCTCGAGTATCGTACCGTCGTGCTCGACTATCGTACCGTCGTGCTCGGAGGAGTTAAAGAGGATTATCTTTTCTATAACAGGCCGTAATTCATTTATTAGAATAACCGATAACTATACTTCCAGTTGGTTTTCAGTATGTAAACAGGTTTATGTACAGATCTGGAATGTATTTATCTGATTAATGAAATTAATGTCGAAAGAAAAGCAATGAATATAATAAACGCTCAAGGGAAAGTGAAATATGACTTATAATCCCAGCCCTTTGCTAAATGAAGTGCCATTTGATATTTGGTGGTACAAGGCCCTTGGGGCAATACAGTATTGCTCGTATGTGATACAAGGGGCGCTGCCTCACTGCTTATAATGCCATTGCCAGAAGAGTGGAACGGTAGCTGATGGAAAGTGTTCTAGATGCTTCGTTGTGCCATCTTTACGTAGATGTTTCTTGTACTATAAAGGTAGAGACTCCATGTAATACGTGAATCCTATAAAGAACTCCTTATCACTTTGCCTGCTATCACCAGAAGCACCATGAGATGCATAGTGGAGGAGTTTAAGGCAGCCCTGAACAAGTACCCACTAAGTGTGCCATACCAAAGCCAGGCTGTGGGGTGGCGGCTTCCAACAGCTTGGTCGGCCACAGACTTAACCCAAAAGCCAAGACCCAGCACAAGCTGTGGGAGTAGAAAACCCTCCAAGATTTCACCGGGTATTCCGTTCACCAGGTATCAAGAAAGTTAAATCTATCTAATCTACTTCTTAGATTCTGAAATACGTATTGAAATGAAGACAGCGTTCATTATAGAGTTAAATCTATTCAATTAAGGGAGGATTGTCGGTGTGACGAGGACCAGGGCCAGGTGGAGACCTTGCGAATCTTAGGAAGACTATGGGTAATATAAGAGACGTTGTGTGGGAGCATATCACACGGGGATTACCTTCACTCCCGCCAAATCGCGAGGCATTATTCTGATCCTCTTGAGACAAAAATGAAGTTTCGTTTTCGAACACTTTCCCCTTCCCTCAGAACTTGTCTATATAGACGTCACAGAGAATAAGCGAGATATGTAGACAATCACGTTCCAATATCACTAGGTGAACATGAGGCACAGGTGCAGTGCAAGTTTACCCACGTCTCGCCGTTGTTCAGGACCCGAGGTCGTGGTCTTACAGCTGAGTGCTCCATCAGTAGTCCCCCCCACGACCTGGGCCAGTGGTCAGGCCCTCACACAGCAAGTGGCAACGACGTGCACAAACGCTGAATCCGCAGGACTAGTCTTTTTCCCTTTTCGAGTTAAAGTAGAACATAGATGGCGCGGGGCAAGAGGAGAGAGAAAATGATTTTCTTTCTTTTTTTTTCTTTTCTCTCTCTCTCCCGGAGCGTCATTCCTGCCACCTTCCCCCCCAACTCTGCCTCTGAAAACTGTGGCGTCGATTGAACTATACCTCAATTCCCGTGTGGGCCCCTAACAGGTAGCAAGAACCCAAGACACGCTCGCAAAGAGGAGAGGGGGGAAAAAAACGGAGACTTCCTGAGGAAAAGAATCGTAAACACGAAGGTTGCATGAGCGACGAATGCTTACCTCACCTTATTAGCCATACGCCGGTCGTCCGCGCGTCTGTGATGGTAGGAATGATTATGCTGTAAAGGCGAAATTGGGGGGCGGCTTGGTGTCATAGTGCAGAGGTGAGGCGCTGTGGGAAGGGGCGACCCGGGACAGCTGACGACCCTTCTCAACTTATTCTCATCATGCCCGCCGGGATGACATCATCTCGACGTAAGAAAGAAAGAAAGAAAGAAAAAAGGAGGAGTGAAAAGAGTACCAACCCGGCTTACGCGATTACGGGCGGCGTCATTATGCCGTGAGGCAAGGAGAGAGAGAGAGAGAGAGAGAGAGAGAGAGAGAGAGAGAGAGAGAGAGAGAGAGAGAGAGAGAGAGAGAGAGAGAGAGAGGGAGAGAAGGATTCTACGACGAGAAAAAGACAGAGATCGTGACACGGGCGCAAAAAAAAAACCCTCACACGGACACAACAGGAAGCCCGTTCCAGCGTCTCCCACGGAGGTGCATCCTTGCGGCGTAATGCCCATAAATTCCCTTCATTTAATAAGGGAAATGAAGGATTTGCTGGCCGTAGTTTATGTTGCCTTCCCTTCCCCCACTCCCCTCCCTCGTGTGGGCCGGAGAGGCGAGGGCAGCACGAGTGCAGGAAGCCAGCAATGAGGAGGACACTGACGACACATCAGCGGACCACCGACCTCGAGCACGCTCCGTTTACCTCCCTCTACCGGAGCAGCTGGCTGGTGGATGGGCCTCCCTCCCTGGTCTGTGGTTCGAATCTAAGGCTATGGCGTTATATGGTGCCTCGCTATATGTGGCAGTACCTGCACCAATGGTTATCCAAAGCTGTGTTATGGTGCGCGTCTCGTGTGTGTCTCTCTACTGTTCAAGTGTCTACCTCCCTAAGAGCTCCTGTTATACACTCCTTCTACTCTGCTGTTCTCCTGTGATGGTGGTGTCGTGAGTTAGGCTGTTTCCGGCTTCTTCTTCCTTGCTGTTTTGCTGCATTCTTGTGTACTGATCCGGCTCATTCTTATACTGTTTTGCATGCCGGTTCAAAAGGGCTGTCCGTAATGCTGCAGTGGTCCAGCTCTGTCATATATATGCTGTCTCCCTTTGTCAGTCTCTCTCTCTCTCTCTCTCTCTCTCTCTCTCTCTCTCTCTCTCTCGCGTGATTTTTGCCTAAGCTCTCCTTGTGTGCTGATCTTCAGCTAAGCTCTCTCTGTCTGCTTGGGTTGAGTAGTGTGCTGTGCCTGACCTGTGTTACCTCGGCTCCTTTAGAGTGTTGTTAGATCATGAGCGTCAAGTGGACAAACGCGAGTTTTTACTGAGCTCCTCGTGGTCTCTGAAGTCACATTAATTCGCCGTTTTCTTCAGTGGAAAACCTTGTGAACTGACGTATCGTTATATTTCCTTATTTTTCCCAGTTAACGTCCTGTATGTGTCTCTCTTTAACAAGTCCTCAATATTGTGAACACAAAATTAAATCAGGTTTATTTCTATATTTTTTTATCTGGATATCCTACAAACAACGAAGACATCCCCTGCCACTTGGAGAGAGTCGTGCTTCAAAGATGCTGTGGACGATTAAGCGAATCTTAAGAGCTTTGAGGCTGTGTCTCATCGCTGTTCTTCTGTCCTTGTGACAGAGCTCGGGACACCTGAATATGACTCGATTTTATTATATCAGTGGATACACCAACTCAGTACAGGTAACTGGTTAGGGAGATGATACCGTTATTCTCATCTGGGAGTCATTGTAGATGACGAATTCTCGACAGAAGCCTCACGCATATATACCATGGGATTCTTTTGGAGGCATTTACACCTTCTACAACCCCGTTTAGGACCTTGTCCAACCTTACGATGGTTTCAGAGATCTTACATCCATCCATACAGTTTCGGTCTAAGACCTTACCTTACCTTGTATATACCTTGCGATGGTTTCAGAGGTCCTCTACCCCGACAGTTCGAACTAGGAATGTGCTTTACGTTCTACAAAGATTACGCTGGTTTCCGAGGTCTTCTACCCCTAGAGTTCGATCTAAGACCTTATCATACCTTCTATATAGGTTGCGATCGTTTCAAAGGTCCTCTACCCTGACAGTTCGATCTAGGACCATACTTTACCTTCTACATAGATTACGCTGCTTTCGGAAGGCTTCTACCCCAACAGCTCGGTCTTGGAGAAGGAGGAGCAATTCTTTTAGCTGGAGGACCTTTTCCAGAACTTTGGAAAACTTCCCTGGGCCACACAGTACAGACGCAAATGCATGATAAGATTACGAAATCAAATCTTGCACTTCTCCAACACGATTTAGGGAATGGAACTGACATCAACGAAGCACAGAATATGTAGAAACTAAATCATAGAAGAGATTCTTTTTTTTCCAAATTTGGAATGGCATATAATTTTAGATGCAGTGGACTTGGTACCCAAAGCTTATTGGCATGTTAGACCCTACTGGCTGAGGTGTATTGTTGTTTTGGAGTCTTCTGATGCACGAGGTTCCTCCTTGACCCTCGGGAGTTGGTGGCTGCGAGGTTCCTCCTCGTCCCTCGGGAGTTGGTAGCTGTGAGGTTCCTCCTCGTCCCTCGGGAGTTGGTAGCTGTGAGGTTCCTCCTCGACCCTCGGGAGTTGGTAGCTGTGAGGTTCCTCCTCGACCCTCGGGAGTTGGTAGCTGTGAGGTTCCTCCTCGACCCTCGGGAGTTGGTAGCTGTGAGGTTCCTCCTCGACCCTCGGGAGTTGGTAGCTGTGAGGTTCCTCCTCGACCCTCGGGAGTTGGTAGCTGTGAGGTTCCTCCTCGACCCTCGGGAGTTGGTAGCTGTGAGGTTCCTCCTCGACCCTCGGGAGTTGGTAGCTGCGAGGTTCCTCCTCGTCCCCCGGGAGTCGGTAGTCGGGTGCAGGTGTGAGGGAGTTGGTGGTAGTGGTGCGACGTGTCTTTTTATCTGCGTGTTTGATCTCAAAATAGCGATGCAGGATGATTTTATTCTCTCTCCCACACTAACACACTTTCTTTCCAAATTGAGCACAAAGCTTTTCCATTAACGGTAATTAAAAGATATTCATAAGCCCATTTTTGTTTATTATTCAGCACAAAGCATTTACTGTTATCTTCTTAAATAAGTCTAATTCCAGTTGTAAAATACAAAGAATGTGAGTGATGATTCGTGGGTAAGACTTCAGATAAATCCCGTAACATCCATCTGTGTAAGAAGCCCAAAGCACAGCGATGATCATCACACAATATCCCTCGACATAAGAGTTCGTATGGGTGTGGCTCTATACTGTGGATGGAACAGGGAGACGGAGTTCTCCCTCTTCAACTCCTGCTAGCTTCACACGGTAGCTTGTAACATTAGACATCACTCTAACAGGGGATACTTGGTGAATACCTGGTGAAGTGCTTTTCAGGGGTCTTTTACCCCAAAGCTCGTTCTGGGACCTAACCTTCCAACACACACACCTCACGGTGGTCTAGGATCAAGCAACCATGCTGTTCCTCTGTTCAATCAAACTGCTGGAGCCCTTGGCCTGTATATCTATATGACTTCAATGATCCCAGCTGATCTTGCATATTTTGTAGACACACCCAAGACCTTTTTGAACTTGCTCCACTGCAAAGTCCATTGTGTCTTTCATTGCTGCAGTAATTTATGAAACAGCTGGAGACACCGTATGTGTACACTGCTATTAGAGGAGGACCAATACAAGAAACCAGCCTATAAAGTGATCCAGTCAATGTAGCTCTCTAGCTAGCGTCGAGGCAGCTCAGTCTAGGCATATCCAGGCGCAGAATAATGCCATACTAGTAGGTGCAGGAAGCCGTAAGTGGCCCTTCTGACAGCCGCTCATGGCAGTCGTATGTCTCTCTATATATCCCCTCAGGCGCGCTTTCCCTTACTGAGACGTTGGTGGTGGTGGCTGTGACGACGATGTAGAGCCCAAGTCTCTCGGTGAGCCATTGGTTAGAACACTTATGAAAGGTGAGGCGTTTCACCTACTTCGTTATAAAGCCATGAAATTAAAAGCAGTGCGGAATAACAGGACAAAAACGGACACCGTCTTTTCGAAAGATGTCATAAAAGACCTAAGAGTAATAATGTCTGATGATATTACGTTAGGTAAAGAGGACAAAGTAACACCTGTCTCATCCGAAAAGATGGTAGGCTGGATTCTACGAACCTCAAGACAAGAGACGTGCAAACCAGTTATGACCGTCTTCAAGGCTGTAATTTTCCTCCAGGATAGGATACTGTTGTGTGCTAACTTTACATTGTTGACAGTGACTCTGTCAGGGATCGGGAGCGCTGGGAACGACTGAAAATATGGCTGTAATCTTTCGAGTCTTAATTTTCGTCGATTTAGGAGGTCTTCCATCCCAGCAGCTTGGGTCGGGGTGCAACCTGCTGTGTTGACTCGTTGATCGACCAAGCTGTTGGTGGCCTCGGCCCGCAGGCTTGCGTAGTCACCACAAACTGCCTGGCCTGGTTCACTCTGTAAATACCTATTCAGGGCCTTTATGGATACATCAACCTACTGAACACACTAAAATGTTTCTGATGGTTGCAGACAGTATTTTGAACAGTCGTGAACCCCAGATGTTCAAGGTGATTAATGCGCCTCTTGAGATCAACTGTAATATTTTACAAAGTTTCCCATACCTGTTATGCTCAATATCATCGAGTTCGTTCCATTGGCTGATAGTAATTTAGGAATGTTTTGCCCTCTCCTTTGTGGAGTGGGCTGATGCGAGTTATTTACAAGCTCACGGTGATGATGCTTCAGTCCCCTCTATTCTTTTCCTACTCATACAAGTTGTGTTTTGCAGTTCCTTACAAAAGCAGAGTTCTTGGAATCTGGTCCTGGAGCAGAGTGTGTGTGTGTGGGGGAAATTCGCCTTGGGTCCTCTCTCTCCCGAAGTCCTGCTGAGTGGTGATGAGATTACGTGTGTTTAACCTGAGGGAACCGCTATTTAGGATGAAGTCCTGTGGGTCGTTGAAGGCGAGGTTTTGGCTCACTGATCACTGCCTTGTATGGTTATTTTCAGTATCTCACTCATCTGGCAGGGTCTTCTGTTCTCCTTGGGCCAATACAACTTAGGGAGGGGGTGGGTGGCGCTTCTCGATTTGCGTTTTGCATATGAATAACTGTATTTTCTCTTTTTCCTATCTCACTGATGGCTCTCTTTCCTCCTCCTCCTTTTACTGGGCCTCATATAACTTTCTGAGTTTATGATCCAAGTTGCTGAGTAGGGTCGTTGGTCGACGAAGTTGTTGGAGGCCGCATCCCGCAACAACCCGGTTGGTCTGGCAAGTCCCTTAAATGTTTATCTATGACTTTAGAAATCTCTTTTGTTCATCCCATGGCGCTTCCGATGACTGCAGGCAATGTGGTGATCTGTCTTGGACCCCAGATGTTCAGAGGCGTCTTTCTTTTTTTTTTCTTGTGCTTATTGCATACCATTGCTCTTTCAGTGGTGATATTAGACAGGTCCTCCATGTCTGTCGTGTCAAAGAGATAACTTTTTTTTTTCAGTGTAGGCTAGGAATTATGTCCCTAAGTGCAAATGAGGACAGATATACCTGTCTCATCAGCTCTCCAGCGAGCACATATGACGGAGTTCAAAAAGGACGTGGAACAAGTGTCGACAGAGAGTCTCAGAGCAGATGGGATGTGATGGTCATGTAGGTCTGAGGGTCGAGTGCCTCCAGCAGCCTGAGTGAACACAGGATGGCTTGACCGCTGTCACACCACCTTCTTTCTGCCCACAACGAAGCTGTGAATTTTCTTCCCTCTCTCTTTTTTTTGTCTTCCTCTTTTCCTACCTACTTTTTACCTCTAAGAGTCGGGTCTGCAGACACCTGCAGAGTCCAAAAAAGAAAAGAAAAAGAAGAAAAAAGAATCCCTGACTCAATTTTCTTTCAAACTTATTATCTTAACTTTCATCCAGGAAGGCCACCACTGGCGTATACTTGACCCACATCACGTCGAATGCTACGAAAATGAAACGTTTATCATGATCAGTCTATATCATGTTCATCATATTCCATATTCACATGTTATCATATTCATTTCATATCAGGCCTCATTTTATGGTGTGTATACATTCCATTCGTGCTCATACTATGCTATGTATACATCCTATATCATGTATACATCCTACATCATGCCCGTTGTATGTCATGTATACATCCTATATCATGCTCACGCTATGTCATGTATACATCCTATATCATACCCGTTGTATGTCATGTATGCATCCTATATCATACTCATATTGTGTCAAGTATACATCCTATATCATGGTCATGTTAAGTCATGTACACATCCTATATCGTGCTCACTTTATGTCACGTATACATCGCACATTATGCCCATATCATGTCACATATAAATCCTATATCATACTCATTTTATGTCATGCATGTACCCTATATCATGCTCACGATATGTCATGTATACATCCTATATCATGCCAGCTGTATGTCATGTATGCATCCTATATCATACTCATTTTATGTCATGCATACATCCTATATCATGTTCATGTTATGTAACGCATACATCCTGTATCATGCCCATTTTATGTCATGTATACATTCTATACCAAGCTCATATTTTTGTCATGTATACATTCTATATCATGCCCATGTTATGGATACATCCTATATCAACCTTATCCTCCTTTTTAGCTTACTTCCCCTACCCTCTCCATAGCTCGCAGCTGAGGGCACCAGTGACGCTGTGGTGAACGAAGAACAGGCAACTGTGGGAGGAACTAGAGTAGCTGTGTGGTGGGCAACTACGGACGCTTGTCCACCAGCGATGTACATGGCAGCCAGGCATGTACTGCTGAGGACTGCTGCATATACCATGCGAGTCAGATGGCACACATTACGAGTTCCGTGTGTTGGTATGACGGTGCAGAGGTGAGGGGGGGAAAAAGGAGTGGTCGTATTAGGCGTCAGTCAGGCCCTTTGACTGATGAAGGGTTGTCATCACTGGTCTAGCTAGCCATGACGTCTTCCAACAGCAAGTGATTATTTCATGATGATTTCATTAGTTACAAGGTGAAAAAAAGAGAAGAGGAGGGTTGAACCCTACGTACAATGCAGTATAAATGTCAGTAGAGCATTCAGCCAGGCTTCGAAGGTGAGGTTAAAGAATCGCGTGGTTCTTGAGAAGAAAAATAGTCTTACATTTTGGAAGCACTCATGAGACATGGCTGTTTGCCATGTTAAGACGAGGATAAACCCTCAACACACTCGTTAATCTCACGGTAATCCACGGGAACATCCAAAGCAACAGAGACAAAATGGTACGATCCAGAGCTCTAGGTACTACCTCATCTAGCGTCATATTTACCCTGGATCGCCTCATACGATGGTACTAACCGTAAAACTCCCCAGCGAGGCAAGAAAAAAAAAAGAAAAAAAAAAAGAATCTTTCGTCGAATTCATTGAACACTTGCCACGTTTCTGCCGTGGGTAAGGAAGGACGACATGTATTTTGAGAGCAGTCTCTTGATCGTGCATCGCGTACCTATGTTAAAGTTTAATGGCACATTCCCGACGCCACGGTATAAAACGACTCACAGATATTGCCTTCGTGTAAGGCAATGATCGGTATCGACAACCTAAGGTCAGAGGTCGGTCCTCGTAAAATATCTCAGGGGCTGCAGTTGCATATAGAGGAAGTAGTGCTTCTCAAAGGGAAGGGAAGACCACAGAACCCTCCTCCAGGAGATGTGCCCGCTAGGTTCTCTCACCGCTCATAACATTACCCCAGAGGATAAGAAGAAGAAGTAGGAGGAGGAGGAGCAGGGGAGAGAAAGAGGAGGCGCTACACCACTCTACACACAGACGTTGGAAGACCCGAGAAGCACGCAGCTGTGAGGAAAAACAAGGCGGAACGCTCCTCGCATTTGCTGGGAGATTAGGTGTGCTCAAGCTGCAATGGAAGAGGGCCAGGACCTTTGTTCCCTGCCGGGACTCGCTCCTCCTCGGCTTTGTGTGGCGATTGTAAAACAGCAGCGGCCGGGGCAAGGACACGTACGATGACAAAGACAATCATTAGCAGCTTGGACAAGGAGGACACACTTAAGGTTGATACTGATACGCTACATGGAACGCTAACAAGGACAGTCATCGAAGGCCTATTCATTGAGGACAAGTCAGAGGACAAGGACAATCATCGGCAGCCTGGCCATGAAGGACACAACATCAGTGGCCTGGCCAAGGAGGACATATCAGACAAAGACATTCATCGCTGGCCTAGCCACTAAGAACACATCAGAGACAAAGACAGTCATCATCAACCTGGTCAAGGAGGACACAAGGACAATCATCGGTGGCTTGGCTGACGGAGGACACAAGGACGAGGACACTGACGGAGGACACAAAGACGAGGACAGTCACCGGTGGCTTGGCTGACGGAGGACACAAGGACGAGGACAGTCATCGGTGGCTTGGCTGACGGAGGACACAAGGACGAGGACAGTAACCGGTCGCTTGGCTGACGGAGGACACAAGGACGAGGACAGTCATCGGTGGCTTGGCTGACGGAGGACACAAGGACGAGGACAGTCATCGGTGGCTTGGCTGACGGAGGACACAAGGACGAGGACAGTCATCGGTGGCTTGGCTGACGGAGGACACAAGGACGAGGATAGTCACCGGTGGCTTGGCTGACGGAGGACACAAGGACGAGGACAGTCATCGGTGGCTTGGCTGACGGAGGACACAAGGACGAGGACAGTCACCGGTGGCAGCAGCCTCGCCACGCAGGACGTCATTAGTTCTCGAACGCTTGGATTTGCTTGTTTTCCACACTCGACTCAGGAGAGTTGCGTCATCCCCTCCTTTGAAGTATGTGTTGCTTGTTTACACCCTCGTCCACACGCCATTCCGGAACAGGGTAAATAATGAGGCACTTCATCTTCTGTTATTCTTACACACACACATACTCACACTTTTACTCTCGTGTCACCAGTGTCTGAAAATCTCAGCATGTACAGACTCCTCAAATGGATCACTTCTGGCAGCAGACAGCTACAAGACATTTCCTAGTTCACCGTCAGCGTTTGTAGGCGAGGCTGTTTCGATGTAAGAATATTATGAACGGTGGGTGTCAGGAGGAGGGTGGGTTTTATTTGAATAACCATATCATTATACTGAGCCTCTGTTTCTAAAAAGTGTGAGGGTCTGTTATTGCCAAGGTCTGTTGTTGTCAGGGTCTGTGGTTGTCAGGGTCTGTTGTTGTCAAGGTCTGTGGTTGTCAGGGTCTGTTATTGTCAAGGTCTGTTGTTGTCAAGGTCTGTCTGCCGTTGTCAAGGTCTGTTGTTGTCAGGGTCTGTTGTTGTCAAGGTCTGTCTGCCGTTGTCAAGGTCTGTTGTTGTCAGGGTCTGTTGTTGTCAGGGTCTGTTGTTTCCGACTCCTCAAAAACGCGAGAGTTCCCTCAATGTTTTACATAGAAGGATCTCAAAGAAAATGCCGATGTATATATATATATATATATATATATATATATATATATATATATATATATATATATATATATAATCCCTGGGGATAGGGGAGAAAGAATACTTCCCACGTATTCCCTGCGTGTCGTAGAAGGCGACTAAAAGGGAAGGGAGCTGAGGGCTGGAAATCCTCCCCTCTTGTTTTTTTTTTAATTTTCCAAAAGAAGGGAGCCAGGTGAGGATATTCCCTCAGAGGCCCAGTCCTCTGTTCTTAACGCTACCTTGCTAACGCGGGAAATGGCCAATAGTTTGAAAGAAAGAAAAGAATATATACTTGCATTTGTCCCCGGTTTCACTACGTCTCTCTACAGCAAAAGAAGTTACAACGCATCCAAATCATATACACGTAACTTACTGGGAAACAATTTTCTATATTGCATAAAAACATATTGTAACCAGTAATTCATTTTCATTGCGTAGTTATCCTGGTTTATAATACTTTTTAAACTGACCAAATAAACATCGTGACCAAATCCCAATAAACTTTTCTATCGTTTTCTCTCGGGTGATATATCGATGGGTGACTATTAAAAAAAAAAAAGCTGAACTGCTGAATAGAATCTATACCCTTTCCTATATTAACAGTATCGTTTTCTGTGGAATAGAATCGATGGATCTTCCTTTTTCATTAACCGTACCGTAACCGTACCGTATGTCATTTTGTCATAGATTGGCAAGAAAGCGAAACTCGCGTGTGTCCCGTTTTCTTGATGGATAACAATAAAACCTTCGGAGGCTTCTACGGGTGTCATCATACACAGCAACGTCGAGAGGCTGACAGCATCGCGAGACTCTTAGATTGCCTCCCATTTACGGCGTCGACGGGGAGCGATCAATCACACTTGACCACGCCTGGGGCAGGCTGGCAATGGGGTAAGGAAAGGGGTAAAAGGGCAAGAATGGTTAGAGAAGTTTAGCATTAAGGGAGGCATGAGGTTGAGGAAGGAGGAGGAAGAGGAGGCCACTCCACACTCCTCATGCGCATCAGCTGAGAGATCGCCACCAGATATACGAACGTACGAAAAGATTCTCCTTTTGGTGGGTATTAATCAATAAGAGACACACAGGAGCGCTCAGAGTCGTATTTTCTTATGCCACCCCACAGGGCTGTTTGCAGAGCTTGAGGCTATTGCCACTGACAACGGGACTATGTACCTGGGAAAAGCAAATATAAGAAAAACGTGTAATGATAATTTAGCTATTTTAAGCATGAGAGGCATGGAGAGTGGATGGCATCATCCAGGCTCCAGCGCCCGATGGCCGAGTATTTTGGTGAGGCTGGGAGTCGCTACAGTTGCCTCTGTTGCCCAGGGAGGTACTGCAGGCGCTCCTCCTGGCCAGGTAAGTTTAGCGGGAGTTGATATTGGCGAGCGGAGGTAGATGGTTCGGGCGTTCACTGTTACCAGGAAGGTGATGTTTGGTCAGGTAGAGGCTGCAGGCTGGGATGTTGGCCAGGGAGGTGATGCAGGCGTTAATGTTGGCCAGGGAGGTGTTGCAGGAGTAGGAGTTGGCCAGGGAGGTGTTGCAGGAGTAGGAGTTGGCCAGGGAGGTGTTGCAGGAGTAGGAGTTGGCCAGGGAGGTGTTGCAGGGGTAGGAGTTGGCCAGGGAGGTGTTGCAGGGGTAGGAGTTGGCCAGGGAGGTGTTGCAATGGTAGAAGTTGGCCAGGGAGGTGTTGCAGGAGTAGGAGTTGGCCAAGGAGGTGTTGCAAGGGTAGATGTTGGCCAGGGAGGCGTTGCAGTCTCTGGTGCTGACCAAGATGACTGATGCTGGTAGACTCTGTAGAGTCCAACGGGGGTCAGAAAGGTGTTGTAGACTTTGATGATGGTCAAGAAGGTACAGATGACTCTAGGACTGACCAGAAAAAGGCAGCTTAACTCCAATGTTGCCGAGGAGGGGTACAACTGCTTCTGATGTTAAGGGGTGGTATAATTGCCTCTGGTGAAGGCCAAGAAGGGTACAACTGTGTCCTGTATCGGCCTGGAAAACACTGCTGAGTGCGTTTGTGTTCCACTAACCAGACGCATATCTCTTCCCTAGCTTACGTCAGATCTGCTGTGCTGTAGTAAAACATACAATCGTATCTTACGTACTTGTATATAGCCACGACACGGAAATCCAAGACATTCACCACGAAATTGGAGACATGAATCTCGGTTACTCAGCTCAGTTACTCGTCCATGGAACTCGGGATCACTTGTCCCACGCCCTTACCAAAGCCTCCCAACGTGTCCAGGAGGCTTGGGCCTCAACGTGAACGGTGAGTAAGTTTAAGTATGCAAGAAGGCAGTGAACGACATCCTGAGGCATAGTAGCGCAACGTTCAGCTCAAGACCGATATGCCACGACAAGAATTCCACATGGGAGGAAATTGCAGAGACGTTGTCTTACATCCCAGTGTCTGTGTTCAAACGTATACCACAACAGTTAGGGCTGTGAGTGTCTGTGATGAGAATTACCAAAGAGATTAACGTTAGGAACGTCTGTGTTGAGAGTTACCACAGCATTTAGGGTTGTCAATGTCTGTGTTCAGAAGTACCACAGCAATTTGGCTTGTGGGTGTCTGTCTTCAGACGTTTCGTAGTACTTCAAGCTGTGAATGTCTGTCATCAGACATTGCTATTATCATGATTATTATAATTATCATTATCATTTGTTATCATTATTATTATCACAATTATCATCATCATTATACAACCTAAAGGACCCAGTCTCTAGGGGCTCCTCCAACTTCATGGCTGGGCAGCAATCAGCAGCAGGGAAAGGATGGACTCCTTTGAGGTTAAAAGTTCTTCGACGAGGTTGTGCTCCAGTGACACAACGTCGCCGGAGAATTTCTTCTGGCGGCGTTACCGCAAGCAGGCGGAGTCCGGTAAGTTTGTTGAGTATTCCTGGCAAATTATATGGGAGGGTATTGATTGAGAGGGTGAAGGCATGTACAGAGCATCAGAATGGGGAAGAGCAGTGTGGTTTCAGAAGTGGTAGAGGATGTGTGGATCAGGTGTTTGCTTTAAAGAATGTATGTGAGAAATACTTAGAAAAGCAAATGGATTTGTATGTAGCATTTATGGATCTGGAGAAGGCATATGATAGAGTTGATAGAGATGCTCTGTGGAAGGCATTAAGAATATATGGTGTGGGAGGCAAGTTGTTAGAAGCAGTGAAAAGTTTTTATCGAGGATGTAAGGCATGTGTACGTGTAGGAAGAGAGGAAAGTGATTGGTTCTCAGTGAATGTAGGTTTGCGGCAGGGGTGTGTGATGTCTCCATGGTTGTTTAATTTGTTTATGGATGGGGTTGTTAGGGAGGTGAATGCAAGAGTTTTGGAAAGAGGGGCAAGTATGAAGTCTGTTGGGGATGAGAGAGCTTGGGAAGTGAGTCAGTTGTTGTTCGCTGATGATACAGCGCTGGTGGCTGATTCATGTGAGAAACTGCAGAAGCTGGTGACTGAGTTTGGTAAAGTGTGTGAAAGAAGAAAGTTAAGAGTAAATGTGAATAAGAGCAAGGTTATTAGGTACAGTAGGGTTGAGGGTCAAGTCAATTGGGAGGTGAGTTTGAATGGAGAAAAACTGGAGGAAGTGAAGTGTTTTAGATATCTGGGAGTGGATCTGGCAGCGGATGGAAACATGGAAGCGGAAGTGGATCATAGGGTGGGGGAGGGGGCGAAAATTCTGGGAGCCTTGAAGAATGTGTGGAAGTCGAGAACATTATCTCGGAAAGCAAAAATGGGTATGTTTGAAGGAATAGTGGTTCCAACAATGTTGTATGGTTGCGAGGCGTGGACTATGGATAGAGTTGTGCGCAGGAGGATGGATGTGCTGGAAATGAGATGTTTGAGGACAATGTGTGGTGTGAGGTGGTTTGATCGAGTAAGTAACGTAAGGGTAAGAGAGATGTGTGGAAATAAAAAGAGCGTAGTTGAGAGAGCAGAAGAGGGTGTTTTGAAATGGTTTGGTCACATGGAGAGAATGAGTGAGGAAAGATTGACCAAGAGGATATATGTGTCGGAGGTGGAGGGAACGAGGAGAAGAGGGAGACCAAATTGGAGGTGGAAAGATGGAGTGAAAAAGATTTTGTGTGATCTGGGCCTGAACATGCAGGAGGGTGAAAGGAGGGCAAGGAATAGAGTGAATTGGAGCGATGTGGTATACCGGGGTTGACGTGCTGTCAGTGGAGTGAATCAAGGCATGTGAAGCGTCTGGGGTAAACCATGGAAAGCTGTGTAGGTATGTATATTTGCGTGTGTGGACGTATGTATATGCATGTGTGTGGGGGGGGGGGGGCATTTCTTTCGTCTGTTTCCTTGCGCTACCTCGCGAACGCGGGAGACAGCGACAAAGTATAATAAAAATAAAAAAAAAAATATATATATATATATATATATATATATATATATATATGGTGGTGGTACGAGGAGCAGTGGTATTAGCAGGAGCAGTAATGCTGAGTATTGATAATCAGAGCAGATATGAAATGACCACGGGTTTCAAGTGTAATTTCGTAGAGTGCAGTATTATACAGAAAGCACACAACACTATCGGTGTCGATTTCAACTTCTTCTTTCCTTGTCTTAAGTCTAGACAAGTGCAAAGAAATAGAAAGATGTAATCAAGATGAGAAAGAAAAAAGAGAGATAGGTAGTATACGTTTAAGGAAAGAGACCTGCATGTTCTGGCTCTGAGTAAAACAAAGCTCAAGGACAAAGAGGAAGAATGACTTGGAAAAGTCTTAGGAATAGGTGGATGGATGGACTGTAGGCTTCCCTTTCTTCCTCGTGATGCTAGACCCTACTGATGCTCCCGCTATTCCCTAGCTTGGCAGCTTGTGTACCTTGCGCGCGTGTGTGTGTGTGTGTGAGAGTATTATACCGCAGACCTGAGGACTTAAAGACATGCTGAATTAATCTTGGTAAAGGCGAATGTCGTTGTCGGGTCGGGTGTTGGCTGGCTACCTCGTCCAAAAAGACGAGAGCTGCCACTGAAGGTGGGAAATTTCGATAACATCAACCCACTGGGGTCTCAGTAAGACCCTTTGTGACCCTCTGTAATCCTTTTGCACTACCGCTCACAGGATGAGCATACGGGGTGCACAATACATTTGCCGGGGACATCGGCACAAATCAATCATGTGGGGTGTGAATAATACCATCTTCGTCAGTACCCCAGCTGAAGACTAAATCGTGGATGGCTGTACACCACTCCTCTCCTCGTCGTAATTATTGGAATACAGCTAAGCCAATATCATTAACAACCTTATATAAGTGCGTCAATAAATAGTTGATTATCTACGACTGAATGCTAATTCCGTAAGAATGACAACGCGCTGAAGGACTCTTTAAGAAATATGAGGACAGTGGAGCTGCATGCAGGCCGTGGTCTCCAACAGTGTGGTCCACCAAAGATCCAACCCAGTAGCCTGGGCCCAGCCCGGGGTGTAGGGGTTGAAGAGATCCGCCGAGGACTTCACTAGGTATTCATCAGGTATTCATCATGCCCCCAGACATATGTCATTTGAGTGAGAAAAGATAAATATCTCAACTAGAGAGAGAGAGAGAGAGAGAGAGAGAGAGAGAGAGAGAGAGAGAGAGAGAGAGAGAGAGAGAAAGAGAGAGAGAGAGAGAGAGAGAGAGAGAGAGAGAGAGAGAGAGAGAGAGAGAGAAAGAGAGAGGTAAGTCGTTTGCATAGACCAGGGCTTCTTAAGCAATCCATATATGTGCACTACTTAGAGACACACGCTGTGTCTGTGGACCACCTTATATCCTGTCAGAAATCACGATCAAGTACAAATAATACTATCCAAAATCTATCAATTGATTATTCTACTTATTCATTTACTTTTATCTTTCCGCGGACCATTGGGAGATGGACTGTGGACATTGTTCAAGACAAATGATATAACCCCCGTCATTTCTCATACCTTACGACCATACTTTAAGGCATCGGTAGGTCTTCTGCTCCCGAGAGACTGGTGTGAGAGCAAACTGCCACTCGTCTTACCACACAGCTCTGTCAAACGAAGGTAAAACACACTGTGAGTATAAAAGAAGGAGAGCTAACGAAAAGCAGAACACCTCACACCAAAAGCACCACTGAAAATCCTTAGTTCCTCTAGTGTGTTTGTAGGCAGTTAAGATGTTGATACTGATACACGAGACGGGACTCGCACAATCAAAGGCTTGTGTAGCGTGGACGAAGACCCGTCAAACGCTGACCCAGAAGCAACCAATGAACGGGGGAGAGAGATGGGTGGAACCATTGGTCGTACGACTAAGTAGTGAGAATGACGAAGGGTGGCACCGCTAATGGTGGTGGTGGATGGTTCTAGTGGTCGGAATGGGTGGCTCCAGTTATAAAGATGGGTGGCTCCAAGGATCGGAAATGGGTGGTATGACTGGCAAGGGGCTGGTGGCTCCAGTGGTAGGAATGGAAGGCAACACTGGTAGGAGCTGGTGGCTGCAGTGGTGAGGTGGTTAAAGTTGGTACTCATGGCGAGGTTGGGTGGCGCTAAGCATTATGGTAGAAGGCATCATGGAATGGGTGGAAAGTGTAGGTGGCACTGGTATGGAAGCCAGTTGGGCGGGTGGATAACATGGGTGGTGGGCTTAGGAGCCAGCTGAATGGGTGTATGGCATAGTTGGTGGGCGTGGGAGCCAGCTGGGTGCCAGCAACCGTCGTCAAACCACCAGCACCACAATGGTGCACAATATCCTACAATCTCTGCTGGACCAGTGTGCTTCCATGATTATCATTCAGTCTATACTGGACTACTGTGTGTGTGTGTGTGTGTGTGTGTGTGTGTGTGTGTGTGTGTGTGTGTCTGAGTGTGTGACGACCTTTCTGTACTGAACGAGAGGGAGTTTTACACTCTTGGGGCCCCCCATCTCTTGAGTTATCTCTACCCATCATACAACTTTTTAAAAATTCCTGTGTACTGCTCACATTTACAATCTCATAATTCCTTTATTCCACCATTCTCATACGGTAAAAATACATTTTCTATCTCTTTTCTCACAGGTTTCTTGCTTTATATCATGTTATGGCCTCTGGTTCCTCTATTCCTGCATCTTTCGAAGAAGTGTTCGCCTTCCACATCATCAAACAAGTTTTAAAAACAGCAAAAGGTTGGGTGCTAGAGTATGTCTATGTGTCTGTATTTATATACGCTTATCTGCGTATGTCCTTGTGTGTGTTTATCTAAAAGCGTAACTGTAAGTATCCGTCAACTAAACTATTTTCTTTACAGTAATCAACACTGTAACTCCCTCCAAGACTTACGTTCCGCGAGAGAGACTTGCCCTTCGCCATTGATCGCCTCCTACTGCCGCCAGAGGAGGAGAGCCATGAGTGGCAGCCCCGCCATAGGACCGACAAACTCAACTGACAGCTAGCGTTACCTCCTGAATACTGGAGGGGCCTTTGTGTATTAATGGCTCACGGTAGACGTCAAGGACTGGGTGGAATTCGAAGACACACACATATATATAGAATAAGCTGGTTTTTGGATAGCGTTCGGGCAATATACTGTTTATACAATATACTGATGTTTGGGTTACATTTTATATATATATATATATATATATATATATATATATATATATATATATATATATATATATATATATACGAATAAAGTGCATATGAACGCGCACCTTCATAGAACATACAAACCTCCAACAGCCAGGATCGAACCTGGGACCCCTGTGCAAGAGGCAGGCATGTAACCGCTAGGCTATGGGACTGTATAATAGGAAACAGCTATTCGAAATACTGAGTACTCGAATACCCTTCGTCTCACAATGGTGAGCAACGGGGTCTATACTTGGTTGTTTCCGAACAGACGCACATAGCCAGCTGATAGCGTTTTACCTAACCTAACTGTACAACGCGGAGGTATATGAATACGAATAAAGTGCATATGAACGCGCACCTTCATAGAACATACAAACCTCCAACAGCCAGGTTGGTCACTCGTCCCAACAGATCAGATCTCAATCATAGGGAATTCAGTCCGGATTCCTGTAATGCTGGGTATTATATCACTCCTGCGGTTACTCTGTGGCTATACAATTATCCTCACACACACACACACACACACACACACACACACACACACACACACACACATACACACACACAAGCGTCAGTAAAAGGTACATATTTTCATTATCATTACATTTCCACTGTTCCTCACTTTGGCCTGTGGTAAGCAGCTATCCACCCTTGGGGATCACCCTGCAGGGGGAGCATGTGGCTACTCCCTCAGGTCTGTGGCGGCGGACGGCCTGTACAGCAGGAGAGAGAGAGAGAGAGAGAGAGAGAGAGAGAGAGAGAGAGAGAGAGAGAGAGAGAGAGAGAGAGAGAGAGAGGGGATCTTCGACACTTCCCTTCAATGAGTCACGGTACAGTAAGGCGGAGGGGCACTGAGGTGCAGAGCTTGAGAGGAATATACCACTTGATAGCACATCACAGATACGCAGTGCACTATTACTGATGCTCTCTTTCGTGTCATCAACAGAGAAGTAACGGGTAATTGTATAGCAGAAATATATATATATATATATATATATATATATATATATATATATATATATATATATATATATATATCTTCTTTCTTTCTTTCAAACTATTCGCCATTTCCTGCATTAGCGAGGTAGCGTTAAGAACAGAGGACTGGGCCTTTGAGGGAATACCCTCACCTGGCCCAATTCTCTGTTCCTTCTTTTGGAAAAAAAAAAAAAAAACGAGAGGGGAGGATTTCCAGCCCCCCGCTCCCTCCCCTTTTAGTCGCCTTCTACGACACGCAGGGAATACGTGGGAAGTATTCTTAATCCCCTATCCCCAGGGATCATATATATATATATATATATATATATATATATATATATATATAGTCGCTATATATATATATATATATATATATATATATATATATATATATATATATATATATAGTCGCTAGTTCCCGCGTTGGCGAGTTAGCATTAAGGACAGAAGACTGAGCCTTAGGGGGAATATCCTCACTTGGCCCCCTTCTCTGTTCCTTCTTTTGGACAATTAAAATCGGGAGGGACACGATAAGTTCCCAAGTGCACTTTCGTGTAATAATCACATCATCAGGGGAGACGCAAGAGAGAAATATAACAGTCAGTTGATATACATCGAAGAGACGAAGCTAGGACGCCATTTGATAAACAAGCGATTGTCCAAGACATGGACAAATGGCGTCCTAGCTTCGTCTCTTCGATGTATATCAACTGACTGTTATATTTCTCTCTTGTGTCTCCCCTGATGATGTGATTATTACACGAAAGTGCACTTGGGAACTTATCGTGTTTCATTTTCCCCGTGGACCCATAGGGATATCTTGATCACGCGCAAAATTGTGATCCTTTGCAATTTACACACACACACACACACACACATATATATATATATATATATATATATATATATATATATATATATATATATATATATATATAAAGATGGAAAATAACTTTACAGCTGAGGACACAAGGGATATCTTCAGTCAAGCTGGGGGAGAGACAACCAGACAGCATGTAATCAACATCTCCACAAAACGCTCCGCGGACTCGAGTCTTTCGCATGCAGATGCCGGCCCAGCGGCACGTCCTCTGCAACTGCCCATCTCGTGGCAAATGAGCTGACAAGGACTGACAGAATAACAAGAAGGAGAATGGGAGAGAGCTGAATACACCCCGCGCTGCCACACACCCCCCCCCAAACACACACACACACACACACACACACACACCCACACACACACACATTTCGACTGCACTGTCATGAGTTAATTGGCACCTGAAAATAGCCGTGGAAAAAAAAAAAAATAGCCATTTGCATCCAGCTACGTTCGTATTTAATAGCCATTTGCTCTCGGCTGTGTTCGTCTGTCCATCCTGTACGCTGACCCACCCAGGCTTTCCCCGCGTGTGTGGGCAAGTGGTAACACTCGGCTGGGGCTAAATAGATACGAGACAAACAGAACATCTTTTCAGTCGGGTATCACTGTTGCTATCTGATACAGGAAGTAAGTCCTTCAGTGATGCAAAGGAGTTAGATATACCATGTTTATCCTCGGTGGGGCAACGACGCGTAGACAAGGGGATGATAGTCTATCCCGGCCTGTTATTGTTGATGATCTAGTTTACATGGACGGAAGGGTACAGCCCTTGGTAGCCAGCTGTCTGTCTCCTAGTTTACATGGACGGAAGGGTACAGTCCTTGGTAGCCAGCTGTCTGTCTCCTAGTTTACATGGACGGAAGGGTACAGCCCTTGGTAGCCAGCTGTCTGTCTCCAAGTTTACATGGACGGAAGGGTACAGCCCTTGGTAGCCAGCTGTCTGTCTCCTAGTTTACATGGACGGAAGGGTACAGCCCTTGGTAGCCAGCTGTCTGTCTCCTAGTTTACATGGACGGAAGGGTACAGCCCTTGGTAGCCAGCTGTCTGTCTCCTGTGCTCTTCGTTGTCAACGTCGCATTATGGCTGTGAATCGACAGGGTTTGCGACTTTCCGTTTTCTAATGGTGCGTTCTTTTCCCCCCACTTGCTTATTATTGTTCGGACGTCTATGGAACACAAGTGTTTCCACTGATGGCCTGGTCATCTGTGGAACACTAGTGTTTCTCTTGATGGCCTGGTCATCTGTGGAACACAAGTGTTTCCACTGATGGCTTGGTCGTCTGTGGAACACAAGTGTTTCTCTTGATGGCCTGGTCATCTGTGGAACACAAGTGTTTCCCTTAATGGCCTGGTCATCTGTGGAACACAAGTGTTTCCCTTGATGGCCTGGTCATCTGTGGAACACAAGTGTTTCCCTCGATGGCCTGGTCATCTGTGGAACACAAGTGTTTTCCTCATGGCTCAGACATCTGTGGAACACAAGTGTTTCCCTTGATGGCCTGGTCATCTGTGGAACACAAGTGTTTCTCCTGATGGCCTGGTCATCTGTGGAACACAAGTGTTTTCCTTATGGCTCAGACATCTGTGGAACACAAGTGTTCCCCTTGATGGCCTGGTCATCTGCGGAACACAAGTGTTTCCACTGATGGCCTGGTCATCTGCGGAACACAAGTGTTTCCACTGATGGCCTGGTCATCTGTGGAACACAAGTGTTTCCCTTGATGGCCTGGTCATCTGTGGAACACAAGTGTTTCTCTTGATGGCCTGGTCATCTGTGGAACACAAGTGTTTCTCTTGATGGCCTGGTCATCTATGGAACACAAGTGTTTTCCTCATGGCTCAGACATCTGATGATGATGGAACACAAGTGTTAGCCGGAATTTCCGGACAACTGCTCATGCTGGAACACTTGGGATGGCTGGCCCGGACATCTGTCAAATGTCCAAAGAGTAATGTATTCCTGATGGCTCCGACATCTGGTGTTGATGGAACACAAGTGTTGCCCCTTAATAGCTCTCAGACATCCGGTAACGCTGGAACACTAATATTTGCCAGATGCCTCAGACATCTGCACGTGAGGGCGCCTGATGAATACTGCCTTAAAGATGTCGTGAGACGCGCAGAAACAGAAGAAATCTGATCCTCAAATTTGTGTTTATGGTTGACGCCTCTTACTAACTCTACATTTGTAAAAAAAAAGACAAAGTATTTTGATAAGTCTCTCTCTCTCTCTCTCTCTCTCTCTCTCTCTCTCTCTCTCTCTCTCTCTCTCTCTCTCTCTCTCACGCCGTCTACTTCTTGCTCTCGTTTGGAGAGTATTTTTCCCCCCCCCTCACTGGGTCGACGGATGATTCCGTTCACATATCTATTTTGTTCTCCATGTTGCAGCTCCCCTGTTTGTGCCAGCACCGTCTGGAGAAATGTTGTGTGAATCATTCCGAGGCGTCTTCCAACCCTGTTTTAGTGTGTGTTGCAAGAAGCTGAAGAGCCCACGAATGAACCAGTCACTCCATCATAGTTTTAGAGGGTCGTGAGTGTGAGTTACGGTCTTGTTGCTCTGCCCCTTCGATATCATTCGAGCCTCCACAAGTGAGGAAGGAGGATTTGTGTTGGTAATGGCTGCTGTTCTACTGGCAATGAGTCTGTTTGTCGTCAGTGGCACAAGAACGGTGAGAGGGATTAGGTCCTCGGATTATATAGGTTGCTTCTCTGGGCTACACGTAGTGCAAAGAGCTCCTACTGACCTCTCAGAAGACAGACTGTTAGGTCATAGGCCATTATAGGTCAGGCGGACTGACAGCGCTTATCAGTCGAGCGTAACTCGTTACGGGAGAACCTCGGAGCGTGTAGTCGTATATAGTCAACACAAACACCCCGATGATCTCTTTTTGTCTCTCTCTGAGAGGCTTTACCGACGGGAATAGAATGGGAAGAGATGGGTACCGAGATGGATAGAGAAGCATGAGGCATAGACATGAATGAGAGAGAGAGAGAGAGAGAGAGAGAGAGAGAGAGAGAGAGAGAGAGAGAGAGAGAGAGAGAGAGAGAGAGAGAGAGAGAGACCGTCTCAAACGATGACGCAGTAGAAAGGCCCCAGACCGTGGAAAATACAAGTCGACACATTCCAGAGAGCACAATGCTACAATACCTCTTCTGCTAATACTGCCTTTCTGTCGTCTACATATCCTGCATTCTTAAAGACCCCCAGCCATTCACGCTCACAACTGCCGCGAACTTCATCCTTTTAGGCTCGACAAGGCCTCAAAAGCTTGTCCTTTCAGGGCCTCAACACAAAGGTGGACCCGGGCAGCTTGTGAATGGCTGAGTCGTAGGATTGTCTCAGGGTCTCGCTGGCGTGTCCTTGCTTCCTCCTCCGGGGCTCGTAGGTGGCGAGGGCCCTTCAAATATTACATCACTATGTTTATGACGACCGTGGATTGGGGGCAAGGTGAGAAGGGGAGGGGGGAAGGGGGATTGGTGGAAGGAGTTGAGTAAGGGTGGATGGGTTGGTTATGAGTGGGTGGGTAAAGGGAGAGGGGCATGGGTAAATGGTTGGATGAATGGTAGGTATGAATGCGTGGGGTTAAGGAGAGTAAGATGGGAGAGTGGTGGGCGGAGATGGAGGTAAGAGAAGCTGGGTAATTGGCTTGCCGTGGATGAATGATTAATAGGTACTGTTCATTAATTGAAGGAATTAATCACAAGCTGGTTGAGGATGGATGAATCATTGATAAGTAAGACTCATTAAGAAACAAGGTTCAGAAAGTCGAGTTTCGATTCAGAAATTTAACCTTTTTTTTCTTAAAGTTCAGATGTTGATGATGTTCATGACGACTCAACAGCAATATTGATTAAACAATAGACCTACAGGGAATTAAGGGGAATTTATTTTATGGGAAAAAGAACAGTACTGACCATTCTTAACACCGAAGACATCATGAAAGATACGTTTGCCTTGAACTTCAAAAAGTATATATATATATATATATATATATATATATATATATATATATATATATATATATATTTTTTTTTTTTCTTTTTTTTTTCATACTATTCGCTATTTCCCGCGATAGCGAGGTAGCGCTAAGAACAGAGGACTGGGCCTTTGAGGGAATATCCTCACCTGGGGATAGGGGAGAAAGAATACTTCCCACGTATTCCCTGCGTGTCGTAGAAGGCGACTAAAAGGGAAGGGAGCGGGGGGCTGGAAATCCTCACCTCTCGTTTTTTTTTTTTTTTTTTTTTTTTTTTTTTTTTTTTCCAAAAGAAGGAAGGATATATATATATACATATATATATATATATATATATGTATATATATATATATATATATATATATATATATATATATATATGTTTGGTAAAACTATATCTTCACGTCATTCTCCTAATAAGCGTAGTCACCTGGACTGTAGCTAACCTCTGTTGGTGTGCCCAGGAGGCAGCCATGGTACAGATCACTGAGAAAGTGAAAGAAACAAAGGAAAACGTAGGTGAAACATCAATACTCCTCATGGAAAACATGACCTATAGATTGGCATCCTCATTGGAACCGTGATCTATGCATATATATACACACAACACCTCATGGTCATCAGATGTCAGGGAGAAGTCATCAAAAAGTACCAGTGTTGAGATGAGGGCCCTCATGACAGCAGGTAGCAACGAAGGAGGAGGTGGACAGCCATGGGTGTCAGGTCGACAGTGTTAAGCAACACAAGAACAGGGCAGAGCCAAGGGTAACACCAGGGCCTAAGAGGACAGTTACAGCAACACAACAACAGGATAGAGCCAAGGGCAACACCAGGGACCAGGAGGACAGTTACAGCAACACAGCAATAGAATAGAACCAAGGACAACACCCGGGACCAGGAGGACAGCTACAGAAACACAACAACAGGATAGAGCCAAGGGTAACACCAGGGACCAGGAGGACAGTTACAGCAACACAACAACAGAATAGAGCCAATGGCAACACCAGGGGCCAGGAGGACAGCTACAGCAACACAAGAACAGGATAGAGCCAAAGGCAACACCAGGGACCAGGAGGACAGTTACAGCAACACAAGAACAGGATAGAGCCAAAGGCAACACCAGGAATTAGCGGAAAAACTACGGCAGCACAACAATGTTTCGAACACAGAGAAAAAAGTCTGGTAATTCTTCTTCTTTCCTCTCTACTTCTCGATCTATTTGGCCCCTTTCTCGAGTCTCAGTGAAGGCCTCTCCACGATGAAGACTTTTGATTCACGTCTGGAACCGTCGACAAGAGAAAGAATTAACGGAACTCTAGTGCGCCACATCGAGGACTATAACACAGGAAAATCAAAAGCACGAGCAGTTACCAGGGAGAGCAGGACAGGCAACACCTGGAGGGACTCGTGTCATATCGCTCTATTAAGTTTGCAAGAGGCGGTAAAATTTAAGAGTGCTGGGGTCCCACACTGAGGGTGAAGTATTCTTGCCCTTTCAGAAACTTATTCACGAAGAATTCTATTCTTCATTCGAAGAATGGAGTCTCCACATCAAGAGACACGGTTCTACGATTCAGTTTCAGTTGGTGGATGTTTTTCTTTCCTTTTTTTTTTCTCCCCATCTGTTTTGACCATCCTGCATATGGTCGTGTGTGCACATCATGCACTAAGACCCCCTCCTGGTGTGGCAGTGACTTTCTCATTCTTCGCAAGGGGGGTGTAGGGTCACCAACATAAACATTATTGAGAGAGAGCAAAGAAAAAGAAAAAATACGACTGATCCTAACGATGCCTTTCGCTGTCTTCCGCAGCCACAGTAGTGAGTTATGGTTATAGCCTCTTCGTCATTACCAGCCGGTAGAAGGGCCTTCCATTAAAAGAAAAAAAGTCAATCGATACACAAGACATCATCTTTCAGGTGTTCCTGACTTCTGACAGGAAAAATAGCCTGGTATATATGATTCAGGATAACTATGGCATTTGTCACCTACAAAGGTTCGCGAAATGTGTCATCACTGAAGACAGACTTTCGTCAAAGTTTTATATCACTGAAGATGTCTACTTTCTTAAGGGCCACCCTCCCTACCTGTATTATTACTTTTCAAAGAAAGCACTAAAGTGCCCATTCACTTTTCTACTTTCTAGTTTTGCATATTCTGTGAATTTGGAGTGATTACGTAGAATACCCAAATGTAGATCACTGATGTATAGTATGAAAGACAATAGGGCTAAGGACCGACCCCTGTGGTACACCACTTGCCACGTCCAGCTAGTCTGAGGCTTCGCCATTTAAAACTACATTGCTTTCTGTCTGTAAGCCAGTCACTTATCCATGCACATGATTCATCCCCCATTCCCTGTCATTATAATTTGTGCAGCAATCTCTTGTGTGGTGCTTTGTCGAATGCTTTTTGAAAGTTAATGTTTATTACATCAGAGCGTACTTTCTATATATATATATATATATATATATATATATATATATATATATATATATATATATATATATATGTGTGTGTGTGTGTGTGTGTGTGTGTGTTGTTTGTCACACAGTGAAGCGCGGAGGAAACCCGTCACTCATAAGATCCTTTATTCAAAGATCGAGTCGCTCACGCGGTCCCGTAAGGTCCATCACACAAGGGGACTTGCGCTCCTAGTCCCATCACTCATAACAACCCCACCCCAGAAGCAGCCCATAACCTGTATTGTTCGTTACACAAGAGGCCCGCCCATCACCCACGAACACAACCACCCAATGGTACTTGACACCCAGGAGCTCCAACACATACGGGACTCTTCCCTTCCGAGATCGGGGACATAACGAAGCCCTTCGCGAGAAAGGTGCTCCACTCCAGGAACCTAAGGAGGCCCACCATACGCACGACTCTTCAGAAGGACTTTTCCTCGAGGGGTCCGTACACCGCAGCTGCCCGGGGACGTCAGCCTCATCAATGGTTAGCCAAGCTCCTAAAATAACAAGTTAAGGCGACGAGGATAACAAAGAGCGGCCACACAAAGACCAGAAGCTCTCGGGCATTACCAGGCTCGACCCCCCAGCGGCTGCCGCCACACACGCGGTAAACAAGCAGGAGTGGAGGGTGAGCAGATCTGGATGGTAAAGAGGGAAGGAGGAGGCTTGGAGGATGGAAAGAGAGAGATGAGATTTGGAGGACTGAGCGAGAGGAGGAGGTCGTAGAGTCCTGTAGGATGGTAAGCGATAAAGAGGCTTGGTGAATAAGGAATTAGAGAAAAGGTGAGACCTGAATGTTGGATGGAAGGAGGAGAAGGGTGCTTTGAGGACTGTAGGGCAGGTGGGAGCTTATAAGAGTGTGGGGGCGATGAAGGCCTGGAGGATATGAGGGAAGGGGAAGGCATGAAGGAACAACGGTAAGGGAAAAGTTGGGGGATGGAAGAAAGGGAGGTGTGAAGAATGAAGGGGAGCAGGAGGCATGAAGGATGGTAGAAGATGGAAAAGGCTGGATGGAGAGTCCAAAGAAGTGGGGGAGGAGGTCTGGAGGATAAAGGAAGAGGAGACCTAAGGAGTGGAGTGGCAGGAGGAGGTCTGGACGATGGAGGGAAAGGAGATGGTCTGCAAGACAGGAAAAAACGTATTTTCAACTATAAGATGAACTACGAACTTTAATTGCCAATATCCACGGAACCATCGTTCTTCCTCTAAAACAATTGCCTTGTCAGTGCTTTCTCCATTCGACTGACGATGTATTAATCCCACTCCAGCCCGTGGGCTATACCACCAACAGCATGTCAGAAGTGACCTCAAGTACCTCCGCTACGAGCCGTTGGAACTGGAGCAAAGCCCTGAGGCGAGTTGTATCTCTCTTTCTCCCTCTCCCTCAAATGATAAATCCCTTACTGTATTTCTAACCCTTCGTCAGGAGAGTCAAACTGTGGCGTTCATAAGACACGGGATTTGAAACTATGCATTGTCAGTGTGAAATGTAGGACTATGGCATTTGTTATTGAAGGGTAAGAGTTCTTAGACCACGGGACTATAACGTGTGGTAGTGTAAGATGTAATACCATAGCATACAGAGCGGTAGAGATGGATATGAAGCCGTAGAATATGGGACTATAGCATATGATAGCATATGAACCCGTAGACCATGAGGCTATAGCATTCGATAGTATAGGATACAAACCCATACATAATGGGACCCAAACCCATACATCATGGAATTATAGCATGTGAATAAGGGTGTATAATATTTGGTAGTGTTGGATGTGAAATAATAGAGTAAGGTTAAACAGGATAAGGTAATGCAGAGTATAAGGTCATAGTCTATGGTTTTATTGGATGAGGTGTTGCAGAGTGGAAGACGGTCCTGTCTGAGATGCAGTAATGTAAGATATTGAGTCAGACACCATAGGATCATTGAATATGCCATAGAAGGTAATAAGTCATAAGATATGGGTTCATATTAGGTAGTATTATATGAGATTATCGAACATGGAATATAGGATATGCTGTTATAGGATCAAAGGAGATGATATAGGGTATAGAATTATATAGGATATAGGATATGGTGCCATGTGGCTCCTCCACTCCGCAGGGGTCAGTTCTGAGGTTCGGCTGCTTCTGCTGGTGCAGCCCGGGGCACGAGTGAGATTAATACATCATCAATGATGAAGAGGAACTGACAGAGTAGTTATCTCGGAGTATGAGCGATGGCCTTGTGGATATTAGTAATTGAAATTCCTTCTTCATCTGAGATCTTGAAATACTTTACCTTTCTTCTTCCATCCCTTACAGCCTCCTAATCACACTCCCTCTTCCAGATTTTCCCACTCTTTTCCATCGGTCGGACTTCCTCCTCTTTTTACATCCTCCATGCCTCCTCCTTCCTTTTCCAGGCTCTTCCTTTTCCTCCCATCTTCCCCTACTCTCTTATTCCCCTCCATCTCCCGGCACCCCCCCCCCCCTCTTCCTTCCTTCGCCAATCAGGATTCGTCCTCTCGGTTGTCCTTGAGGCCTCCTATTGTTTCCTCATCCTTTATGGACATTCTCCTCTCCTACCATCCTTCCGAGTCATCTCCTCACGCTACACATCCTGCATTCCTATCCTTCTTCTTTTCTTCATGCCTCCTTGTCTCCTCCCATCGCCCACGCATTTCCATCTTCCACCGTCTGCCAAGCTTCCTGTATTCGAACCATACATAATCCAGTGTCGCCTTCTCTCTTTTTTCGTTCTTTCTCCCAAGGATTTTACTCTTAATGTAAAGACCTTTAGATCTCTCTCTCTCTCTCTCTCTCTCTCTCTCTCTCTCTCTCTCTCTCTCTCTGCGGACGTGAGCTTGGCAACATCCTTCGATCTTCTACGAAGATCAAATGGCCAAAAACTTTCTGCTCAGTATTTTGTCCTTAAGTTTTTCCCCTATTTCTTCGTCGTTTCTCACGTTACTGAGCTTGCACCAGGAACAAACGTAGAATGGCTTCATTTGCTTACTTTCGCTTTCTAGCTGTGTTGTACAATGCAATGAAACCAAAGCTTCACGTCCACAGCCAACTCCATAGACCTTTCCGTGGTGTCGCCTGGCCAGTTCACATGCCCTTGTTTAGCCAGGTGACAGCAGGTCGCTCCCTGTATACCTCATCGCTCCAATTCTCTCTATCTTACGCATGCCTTTCACTCTCCTGGAAATTTATATCCCGATAACTCTATGTCTTTTTCACTCCATCTTTCCATCTTCTTCGCAGTTTCCTCTTTCCTTACGTCTCTCTCTACTGCTGATACGTATCATATCCTCTTGTCTCTCTTCACTCATCCTCTCCAAAAGTGCAGAACATTCTAGTCCACCCTGTTCAGCTCTTTAAATCATGCTACGGTTATCTCTATCACACTGTTTCAACCCTCCTTACATCATCTACTGTCTTCTGGCATCCCATTTCCAACACATCTACCCTTCCTCAACTTCACCTTAACTACTTGTTTACCCATTCCACACTCACTATCCCTTCAGCTTCCACTCTCATCTCGCCCTGACTATCCTATGCTCAGTCCCTCTCCACCTCTCCACCACATCCTCAACCTTTGTATCCCTTAGCTTTTGTCAAATCTTGAAAGAAAACAAAAAAAAATTCCCCCCTCCCCTTTTTTTTGGAAACGATGAATAGATTTTTCTCTTTTATTTTTTCATCGATTTTATTCGTTGTGAATTCCATTACTCACCCGCCATTCATTACGAGATGATGACACATACTTTCCTTTCAGTCGCTCTGGTATTTGAACCCCCTCTCCACCTGCTCTTCTAGTAGACCCAACCCGTAGTACTGATGCATATCAACACTTTATGGACACGAGTACGTGATTGCGTACATGGCATCGCTCTGGGTAACTGTGTTTCTTGACTCGTGTAATATGTATACTGTACCAGGAGGCTCGCCTTCAATAACTCTTGCCACAGTTTGCAACAAGTTTCTCGCAACTTCTGAACTGTTTAGGGCACTTGTATGTCAGGCAACACATGGTGGCGAGTGTGAGTGTGTCAGCTTGTTTTCTCTAGCTTTACTCTCTCTCTCTCTCTCTCTCTCTCTCTCTCTCTCTCTCTCTCTCTCTCTCTCTCTCTCTCGACGCGCTCACCCTGTCTCCAGGCAAAATCTCGTCATAGGTCCTCGTAGGCAAGTACCCTCTCATCCTTGTCTCCCTTCTCTACCTTCTCCCGTTTTTGGTCTCTTCCCGACTCCTCTCCTCGATCCTTCCCTCCCCTCCTCTCATCTATAATTCCCCTCTCCCCTCCCTGCCTCTTCCAACATTATCTTCTTCCTCCCTCACCTTTCCTCCCCGCTTTTTCTTCCTTTCTCTCTCTCTCTCTCTCTCTCTCTCTCTCTCTCTCTCTCTCTCTCTCTCTCTCTCTCTCTCCCACATTCCTCTCTCATCTCCCTCCCTCCCTCCCACGGGCCGGTAATGGAGAGTCAAGTATCAGGAAACACGTGATGGCGAGGCAGTAATCTGCAGACGCTGTCCTGCCATGCACTGCCTCGCTCCTCCTGGACAAAACAATTATCCCGAGAGAGAGAGAGAGAGAGAGAGAGAGAGAGAGAGAGAGAGAGAGAGAGAGAGAGAGAGAGAGAGAGAAATGTATATCCAAGTTCGTCATCACTTCGGGGTTGGGCGGAGCCAAAGGCATCGAGACTGCGAGCAGGAGGGCAAGATAGACAGATGCTCACGAGGGTAGACAGGATGGTGGGAGGTGAGCTTGGGAGGGAGGATGTTTGTTAGAGGGGGCGTGGGGACAGCGAAGGGAAGGAGGGTGGTGGGTGGTGGTGGTGGCGAGCTGGGAGGCCGAGAGGAACTCCCCCACACCAGAGCCATTGTTTGGGAGGGGTCGAGGTCAGTTCCCATGGGAGGGGACGGACGCTCCGGCCTCCCGCCAGTTCATCATTATTGTGTTCCGGGGAGGAGGTCCCAGATCAAGTCATTATCTACACATCCCCAGGGTTCGTAACCTCAAAATCCTCATCACATTTTCAAAGAGACAAGCAAGAGGTGAGAGAGAGAGAGCGATCGGTATAACTCTCCTGATTTTCATGTAGAAAACTGTTCCAAATGACAGCTGGGATGGCCACCTGCTCCTGTACCAACGGAGGCAGAGGAGCGGAAGTTTCCCTCATGAGTGATGAGGCTGTGTTTGCCGGAGTTCGCTTGGTCGGGGGTGTTGGGGGCTGGCTTGGAGGTTGGAATCTAGATAGGTAAGGTGTACGTCGATCGGGGGGTTGGTTAAGTGTGTGAGGTGTATTGGTTTGAGATGATGGTGCAATGCAGAGCAGGTTTTATAGTAGCTGACCAAGCCGTCTTGAGCGGTACAGAAACGTCAACATATATAACACACACACACACACACACACACACACACACACACACACACACACACACACACACACATAACACACACACACAGATGCTTATGGAGGACCATGTTTAGTTAAATGCTCAGGGAACGCGTAGAGACCTCACTCCACGCCCGCACAACGGTATATGAATCGAGGCAACACTAGGAGGAGGCTGGTAGATAGGCCAGAGAGGTTGGCATGTGCCCCCTACTAGCTGGGTCTTCCCGCCTCTGACGTAACAAGATCCGTACGCTTCTGTACATCACTACAAGTGCCACAGTAAGAGCAGCCATTCGTCCTTGTATGAATCCACAAACCTGTGGGGATGTAGGAGCACCCACGACACAACCATGTTCCCAGAACTGTGGCAGTCAGAGTGGTAGTCGAAGCGATGTTGAAAAAAAAGGAAGAGAAAAAAGGAGAACCCTCGAAAATCTCACGAACATGCAGGATGTTGCACCGCACCGAATATTGTCCTTAAATAACCCGGGCGCAGGAAAATGGTGACAGGCAACGAAAGACAGGTAGTTAGGCGCCTAAATACACCCATTACGTCTCGCCCGAGTATTACGTGGGGGTTATAAAACACGGGAATAGACCGCAAATGACAGAGAATTTTGCTGTTGACCCGCTCCTGTGCTTAGCAATTTGCTTACTTGCTCTTGATAACGAGAATGAGAGGATATTTGCGCGTTTGCTCCATATGGCCAAAGGAGACGGCGGGGATTGGGAGGAGGAGGGTGGGGCACCCGACACAGCGACGGGGACACGAGCGGTGTTAAATATTGGATGAGAAGGACACAAATGCCCAGGCTGTTCGTGAGGCCGTTGGCAAGATCGATGTCCGGACAGAGTCCGTGCCATTAAGACATGATGGTTCAACTGTCGAACACGATGAGTGAAGACCCTTTGGGCCTTTGACCATAAGGCTCTCAGGTCGTGTTACTACTGTTCCCATGAGCATGATGGCTCAACCCTTGAATACAACAGTACGAGATGTGAAGGTCTGGCCTAGCATTTGACCGTAAAGGTCAGGTCAAAGGCCAGGCCATCACACTCACGGATAGTACCGTCGTGTTTGAGGATAATATACCATCTTGCTAGTACATAGGTTGTTGGAGACTACGTAGGCCAGCGGGCTACGGGTTCTAACAGTCTGGTCGACCAACGACCCGACCCAGCAACCTAGGGTCCCAACTTGGGGTTGTGAGACGTAGAAAATCCCCGAAGGCTTCACCAGGGATACACACGAGTCCATACGTAGATACAATGGTTGAAGACCAGTTAAGATACTAACTTTTCAGAAGATACTTTTAATATCTAAAAAAGAAAAATGAAGTTACTTGGGATTTTTTCGTATGACAAGGAACAGAGATGGTGCCCAAGTGAGGAGTCTTTCCTCTAACACTCTGTCATCTGTTCTTGAAGGCTACCTCACTCTCTCGGGAAAGAAGAAAGGAATATATTGGCATGGAAAAAAGAACCTAGCAATCTAGTATCACCAGATCTTATTAAGTTTGGTTTCTCGTAGAACAGCCTTGCTCTTTAACACCTCGCCCTACCACTGGCATGTACCACACACACACACACACACACACACACACACACACACAGAGCAGAATTATGATCCATTTCTTACAGGATCATCCGGGCTTGCGCGTCGCAGGTCAGTGCCCTCTCCCCTCGCCCCAGGTGCTCCCCAGCGCCTCCAGCGTTAAACATGCAAAGGAGGATGAGTTTCAGTGATGAATGGTGTGATGAGCATGGACGAAGATAGATAGGATGGAGCATGAATCATGAATGATGAAGTGCTTAGGGACGGTGAAGAATGTCGTTCATGCATAATACACATGATGAGCATGAGGTTTATGAGTTATATGAGGAATGTATGAGGGTTATGAGTTAGACGATGGATGTATGAGGGTTATGAGTTAGATGATGAACATATGAAGGTTATGAGTTATATGATGGATATGTGCGGGTTATGAGTTACATGATGAACATATGCGGGTTATGAGTTACATGATGAACATATGAGGGTTATGAGTTACATGATGAACATGTGAAGGTTATGAGTTATATGATGAATATATGAAGACTATGAGTTACATGATGAACATATGAGGATTATGAGTTACATGATGAACATATGAGGATTATGAGTGATGTCATGACCAAATCAGGGCTATCAGTTATATGATGAACATGTGAGGGTAATGAGTTATATGATGAACATGTGGTTATGAGTTATATGATGAACATGTGAAGGTTACGAGTTATATGATGGATATATGAGGATATGACTTATGTAATGAACATATGAGGATTATGAGTGATATGATCAAATCAGGGCTATTAGTTATATGATGAACATATGAGACGAACTGTGCAATGGCAATGGAAACATACGTGTGCCGTATGAATCCTAAAAGATGAATATATCATATGAGAAAGATGAGTATCGTGACAAGCATAATTAATGAGTGAAAAGACGAAAACAGAACAATGGACAGTGGAAGAGGAGGGGTTCAGGTGGAGAAGAATCCCTGATGGCCAACCCAGATAATGTTCCTCTCTCTCCACCCCTCCTGTGTGGAGTCTTGGTGGAGGCTCGTCCTTGGTGGAGGGACTCCTAGTTGAGGGTTTTTGATAGAGGAGCCCCTGGTGGAGGAGTGCAGATGCTGAAGAGCCCTAGTGGAGGAGTCCTCGGTGGATGAGATCCTCGTGGAGAAGACCCTGATGGAGGAGTTCCTGGTGGAGAAGTCACTGGTCGAGGACTTCCTAGGGGATGGAGGACTTCCAAGGAGGAGGAGGTTTCCGTGGTGGAGGATTTCCTGATGGAGAAGTTCTGGGAGAAGTCCTTGGTGAAGGAGTTCCTGGTGAAGAAGTCCCTGTTGGGGGAGTCCCTGGTGAGGAGTTCCTGGTGGAGAAGCCCCTGGTGGAGAAGCCCCTGGCGGAGGAGTGCAGGTGGAAGAGCTCCTGATGGAGGAAGGTTCCCGAGTGCAGCGTGAGGACGGTGGAATAACGCCGCGGCCTCATCGTTCATATGCAAATGACACTCCCAAGTTGATGGTAATTTACGTGGCCGGACTTTACCCTACCCTCCTTCCCGCTAAACTCCCGTGATTTAAGCTTAAAGAGCTTTCTCTCTCTCTCTCTCTCTCTCTCTCTCTCTCTCTCTCTCTCTCTCTCTCTCTCTCTCTCTCTCCTTCCTGAGGTAAGCACTACTCCCCAGCCTTGCTTTTTTGACAGAATGATGATCTACGTATTGAAAAGCACAAAGGAAAACTAAAACAGGAAATGTAACAGGATCATAACAATATGGACGAGGGAAAGTGATTCCGTCTACAAACATTTTGTGAAACAGAACAAAAAAAGCATCAGACATATACATTCGAAAGCCCAACAAGAGCGAGAGAAAGACTCTTTAGTGTTTTACACAATGGAATAAGAAATCTATAAGAACTAAATGTTCAGGTCTGCGAAGGAAGATTAGACACATGATTGAACACTGTGCCAGATGAATGCAAGACACACCTCTATGCAGCGCATATGGCAGTAGAGAGCAAGACACGATCGTCATTTGCCACTGGTGTCAAATGCCAGATTAATGGAACTTGAAATGTAATGATGAAGACGTTGGTTTAAGGTGTGTGTGGCAGTTCCGAGTTAGCTTTTAAAGTGGAGTCCAACAGGGGCCTTTGAAGTCCCAGTCGGTCTCAGTCCCAGTCGGTCCAGAGCCACAGTGCTATGACGACGGCAAGGATTCAGGATATATATATATATATATATATATATATATATATATATATATATATATATATATATATATATATATATATATCATTCAAACTATTCGCCATTTCCCGCATTAGCAAGGTAGCGTTAAGAACAGAGGACTGGGCCTCTGAGGGAATATCCTCACCTGGCCCCCTTCTCTGGGTCAGAACCATGTGAGATCAGGACCATGTAGGGTCAGAACCATGTGAGATCAGGACCATGTAGGGTCAGAACCATGTGAGATCAGGACCATGTAGGGTCAGAACCATGTGAGATCAGGACCATGTAGGGTCAGAACCATGTGAGATCAGACCATGTAGGTCAGAACCATGTGAGATCAGGACCATGTAGGGTCAGAACCATGTGAGATCAGGACCATGTAGGGTCAGAACCATGTGAGATTAGGACCATGTAGGGTCAGAACCATGTGAGATCAGACCATGTAGGTCAGAACCATGTGAGATTAGGACCATGTAGGGTCAGAACCATGTGAGATCAGGACCATGTAGGGTCAGAACCATGTGAGATCAGGACCATGTAGGGTCAGAACCATGTGAGATCAGACCATGTAGGTCAGAACCATGTGAGATCAGGACCATGTTGGGTCAGAACCATGTGAGATCAGACCATGTAGGTCAGAACCATGTGAGATCAGGACCATGTTGGGTCAGAACCATGTGAGATCAGACCATGTAGGTCAGAACCATGTGAGATCAGGACCATGTAGGGTCAGAACCATGTGAGATCAGGACCATGTAGGGTCAGAACCATGTGAGATCAGACCATGTAGGTCAGAACCATGTGAGATCAGACCATGTAGGTCAGAACCATGTGAGATGAAGACCATAAAGGGCCAACCATGTGAGATCAGACCATGTAGGTCAGAACCATGTGAGATCAGGACCATGTAGGGTCAGAACCATGTGAGATCAGGACCATGTTGGGTCAGAACCATGTGAGATCAGACCATGTAGGTCAGAACCATGTGAGATCAGGACCATGTAGGGTCAGAACCATGTGAGATGAAGACCATAAAGGGCCAACCATGTGAGATCAGACCATGTAGGTCAGAACCATGTGAGATGAAGACCATAAAGGGCCAACCATGTGAGATCAGGACCATGTAGGGTCAGAACCATGTGAGATCAGACCATGTAGGTCAGAACCATGTGAGATCAGGACCATGTTGGGTCAGAACCATGTGAGATCAGGACCATGTAGGGTCAGAACCATGTGAGATCAGGACCATGTAGGGTCAGAACCATGTGAGATCAGGACCATGTAGGGTCAGAACCATGTGAGATCAGGACCATGTAGGGTCAGAACCATGTGAGATCAGGACCATGTTGGGTCAGAACCATGTGAGATCAGACCATGTAGGTCAGAACCATGTGAGATCAGACCATGTAGGTCAGAACCATGTGAGATCAGGACCATGTTGGGTCAGAACCATGTGAGATCAGGACCATGTTGGGTCAGAACCATGTGAGATCAGGACCATGTTGGGTCAGAACCATGTGAGATCAGGACCATGTTGGGTCAGAACCATGTGAGATCAGGACCATGTTGGGTCAGAACCATGTGAGATCAGGACCATGTTGGGTCAGAACCATGTGAGATCAGGACCATGTAGGGTCAGAACCATGTGAGATCAGACCATGTAGGTCAGAACCATGTGAGATCAGGACCATGTAGGGTCAGAACCATGTGAGATCAGGACCATGTTGGGTCAGAACCATGTGAGATCAGGACCATGTTGGGTCAGAACCATGTGAGATGAAGACCATAAAGGGCCAACCATGTGAGATCAGACCATGTAGGTCAGAACCATGTGAGATCAGACCATGTAGGTCAGAACCATGTGAGATCAGACCATGTAGGTCAGAACCATGTGAGATCAGGACCATGTAGGGTCAGAACCATGTGAGATCAGGACCATGTTGGGTCAGAACCATGTGAGATCAGACCATGTAGGTCAGAACCATGTGAGATCAGACCATGTAGGTCAGAACCATGTGAGATCAGACCATGTAGGTCAGAACCATGTGAGATCAGACCATGTAGGTCAGAACCATGTGAGATCAGACCATGTAGGTCAGAACCATGTGAGATCAGACCATGTAGGTCAGAACCATGTGAGATCAGACCATGTAGGTCAGAACCATGTGAGATCAGACCATGTAGGTCAGAACCATGTGAGATCAGGACCATGTTGGGTCAGAACCATGTGAGATGAAGACCATAAAGGGCCAACCATGTGAGATCAGACCATGTAGGTCAGAACCATGTGAGATCAGACCATGTAGGTCAGAACCATGTGAGATCAGGACCATGTAGGGTCAGAACCATGTGAGATCAGACCATGTAGGTCAGAACCATGTGAGATCAGACCATGTAGGTCAGAACCATGTGAGATCAGACCATGTAGGTCAGAACCATGTGAGATCAGACCATGTAGGTCAGAACCATGTGAGATCAGACCATGTAGGTCAGAACCATGTGAGATCAGGACCATGTAGGGTCAGAACCATGTGAGATCAGGACCATGTTGGGTCAGAACCATGTGAGATCAGACCATGTAGGTCAGAACCATGTGAGATCAGGACCATGTAGGGTCAGAACCATGTGAGATCAGACCATGTAGGTCAGAACCATGTGAGATCAGACCATGTAGGTCAGAACCATGTGAGATCAGACCATGTAGGTCAGAACCATGTGAGATCAGACCATGTAGGTCAGAACCATGTGAGATCAGACCATGTAGGTCAGAACCATGTGAGATCAGACCATGTAGGTCAGAACCATGTGAGATCAGGACCATGTTGGGTCAGAACCATGTGAGATCAGACCATGTAGGTCAGAACCATGTGAGATCAGGACCATGTAGGGTCAGAACCATGTGAGATCAGGACCATGTTGGGTCAGAACCATGTGAGATCAGACCATGTAGGTCAGAACCATGTGAGATCAGACCATGTAGGTCAGAACCATGTGAGATCAGGACCATGTTGGGTCAGAACCATGTGAGATCAGACCATGTAGGTCAGAACCATGTGAGATCAGGACCATGTTGGGTCAGAACCATGTGAGATCAGACCATGTAGGTCAGAACCATGTGAGATCAGGACCATGTTGGGTCAGAACCATGTGAGATCAGGACCATGTAGGGTCAGAACCATGTGAGATCAGGACCATGTTGGGTCAGAACCATGTGAGATCAGACCATGTAGGTCAGAACCATGTGAGATCAGACCATGTAGGTCAGAACCATGTGAGATCAGGACCATGTAGGGTCAGAACCATGTGAGATCAGGACCATGTAGGGTCAGAACCATGTGAGATCAGGACCATGTAGGGTCAGAACCATGTGAGATCAGACCATGTAGGTCAGAACCATGTGAGATCAGACCATGTAGGTCAGAACCATGTGAGATCAGACCATGTAGGTCAGAACCATGTGAGATCAGGACCATGTTGGGTCAGAACCATGTGAGATCAGACCATGTAGGTCAGAACCATGTGAGATCAGACCATGTAGGTCAGAACCATGTGAGATCAGACCATGTAGGTCAGAACCATGTGAGATCAGGACCATGTAGGGTCAGAACCATGTGAGATCAGACCATGTAGGTCAGAACCATGTGAGATCAGACCATGTAGGTCAGAACCATGTGAGATCAGACCATGTAGGTCAGAACCATGTGAGATCAGACCATGTAGGTCAGAACCATGTGAGATTAGGACCATGTAGGGTCAGAACCATGTGAGATCAGGACCATGTAGGGTCAGAACCATGTGAGATCAGGACCATGTTGGGTCAGAACCATGTGAGATCAGGACCATGTTGGGTCAGAACCATGTGAGATCAGACCATGTAGGTCAGAACCATGTGAGATCAGACCATGTAGGTCAGAACCATGTGAGATCAGGACCATGTAGGGTCAGAACCATGTGAGATGAAGACCATAAAGGGCCAACCATGTGAGATCAGGACCATGTAGGGTCAGAACCATGTGAGATCAGACCATGTAGGTCAGAACCATGTGAGATCAGGACCATGTAGGGTCAGAACCATGTGAGATCAGGACCATGTAGGGTCAGAACCATGTGAGATGAAGACCATAAAGGGCCAACCATGTGAGATCAGGACCATGTAGGGTCAGAACCATGTGAGATCAGGACCATGTAGGGTCAGAACCATGTGAGATCAGGACCATGTTGGGTCAGAACCATGTGAGATCAGGACCATGTAGGGTCAGAACCATGTGAGATCAGGACCATGTTGGGTCAGAACCATGTGAGATCAGGACCATGTAGGGTCAGAACCATGTGAGATCAGGACCATGTTGGGTCAGAACCATGTGAGATCAGGACCATGTAGGGTCAGAACCATGTGAGATCAGGACCATGTAGGGTCAGAACCATGTGAGATCAGGACCATGTAGGGTCAGAACCATGTGAGATCAGGACCATGTAGGGTCAGAACCATGTGAGATCAGACCATGTAGGTCAGAACCATGTGAGATCAGGACCATGTAGGGTCAGAACCATGTGAGATCAGGACCATGTAGGGTCAGAACCATGTGAGATTAGGACCATGTAGGGTCAGAACCATGTGAGATCAGGACCATGTTGGGTCAGAACCATGTGAGATCAGGACCATGTTGGGTCAGAACCATGTGAGATCAGACCATGTAGGTCAGAACCATGTGAGATCAGACCATGTAGGTCAGAACCATGTGAGATCAGGACCATGTAGGGTCAGAACCATGTGAGATCAGACCATGTAGGTCAGAACCATGTGAGATCAGGACCATGTTGGGTCAGAACCATGTGAGATCAGGACCATGTTGGGTCAGAACCATGTGAGATCAGGACCATGTAGGGTCAGAACCATGTGAGATCAGGACCATGTTGGGTCAGAACCATGTGAGATTAGGACCATGTAGGGTCAGAACCATGTGAGATCAGGACCATGTTGGGTCAGAACCATGTGAGATCAGGACCATGTAGGGTCAGAACCATGTGAGATCAGGACCATGTTGGGTCAGAACCATGTGAGATGAAGACCATAAAGGGCCAACCATGTGAGATCAGGACCATGTTGGGTCAGAACCATGTGAGATCAGGACCATGTAGGGTCAGAACCATGTGAGATCAGGACCATGTAGGGTCAGAACCATGTGAGATGAAGACCATAAAGGGCCAACCATGTGAGATCAGGACCATGTAGGGTCAGAACCATGTGAGATCAGGACCATGTAGGGTCAGAACCATGTGAGATCAGACCATGTAGGTCAGAACCATGTGAGATCAGACCATGTAGGTCAGAACCATGTGAGATCAGGACCATGTAGGGTCAGAACCATGTGAGATCAGGACCATGTTGGGTCAGAACCATGTGAGATCAGGACCATGTTGGGTCAGAACCATGTGAGATCAGACCATGTAGGTCAGAACCATGTGAGATGAAGACCATAAAGGGCCAACCATGTGAGATCAGGACCATGTTGGGTCAGAACCATGTGAGATCAGGACCATGTAGGGTCAGAACCATGTGAGATCAGACCATGTAGGTCAGAACCATGTGAGATCAGACCATGTAGGTCAGAACCATGTGAGATCAGGACCATGTAGGGTCAGAACCATGTGAGATCAGGACCATGTAGGGTCAGAACCATGTGAGATCAGACCATGTAGGTCAGAACCATGTGAGATCAGGACCATGTAGGGTCAGAACCATGTGAGATCAGGACCATGTAGGGTCAGAACCATGTGAGATCAGACCATGTAGGTCAGAACCATGTGAGATCAGGACCATGTTGGGTCAGAACCATGTGAGATCAGGACCATGTTGGGTCAGAACCATGTGAGATCAGACCATGTAGGTCAGAACCATGTGAGATCAGACCATGTAGGTCAGAACCATGTGAGATCAGGACCATGTAGGGTCAGAACCATGTGAGATCAGACCATGTAGGTCAGAACCATGTGAGATCAGACCATGTAGGTCAGAACCATGTGAGATCAGGACCATGTTGGGTCAGAACCATGTGAGATCAGGACCATGTAGGGTCAGAACCATGTGAGATCAGACCATGTAGGTCAGAACCATGTGAGATCAGGACCATGTTGGGTCAGAACCATGTGAGATCAGACCATGTAGGTCAGAACCATGTGAGATCAGACCATGTAGGTCAGAACCATGTGAGATCAGGACCATGTAGGGTCAGAACCATGTGAGATCAGGACCATGTAGGGTCAGAACCATGTGAGATCAGGACCATGTTGGGTCAGAACCATGTGAGATCAGGACCATGTTGGGTCAGAACCATGTGAGATCAGGACCATGTTGGGTCAGAACCATGTGAGATCAGACCATGTAGGTCAGAACCATGTGAGATCAGACCATGTAGGTCAGAACCATGTGAGATCAGGACCATGTTGGGTCAGAACCATGTGAGATCAGACCATGTAGGTCAGAACCATGTGAGATCAGGACCATGTAGGGTCAGAACCATGTGAGATCAGACCATGTAGGTCAGAACCATGTGAGATCAGACCATGTAGGTCAGAACCATGTGAGATCAGGACCATGTTGGGTCAGAACCATGTGAGATCAGGACCATGTAGGGTCAGAACCATGTGAGATCAGGACCATGTAGGGTCAGAACCATGTGAGATCAGACCATGTAGGTCAGAACCATGTGAGATCAGGACCATGTAGGGTCAGAACCATGTGAGATCAGGACCATGTTGGGTCAGAACCATGTGAGATCAGGACCATGTAGGGTCAGAACCATGTGAGATCAGGACCATGTAGGGTCAGAACCATGTGAGATCAGACCATGTAGGTCAGAACCATGTGAGATCAGGACCATGTTGGGTCAGAACCATGTGAGATCAGGACCATGTTGGGTCAGAACCATGTGAGATCAGGACCATGTAGGGTCAGAACCATGTGAGATCAGGACCATGTAGGGTCAGAACCATGTGAGATCAGGACCATGTTGGGTCAGAACCATGTGAGATGAAGACCATAAAGGGCCAACCATGTGAGATCAGGACCATGTTGGGTCAGAACCATGTGAGATCAGACCATGTAGGTCAGAACCATGTGAGATCAGGACCATGTAGGGTCAGAACCATGTGAGATCAGGACCATGTAGGGTCAGAACCATGTGAGATCAGACCATGTAGGTCAGAACCATGTGAGATCAGGACCATGTAGGGTCAGAACCATGTGAGATCAGGACCATGTTGGGTCAGAACCATGTGAGATCAGGACCATGTAGGGTCAGAACCATGTGAGATGAAGACCATAAAGGGCCAACCATGTGAGATCAGACCATGTAGGTCAGAACCATGTGAGATCAGACCATGTAGGTCAGAACCATGTGAGATCAGACCATGTAGGTCAGAACCATGTGAGATCAGACCATGTAGGTCAGAACCATGTGAGATCAGGACCATGTTGGGTCAGAACCATGTGAGATCAGACCATGTAGGTCAGAACCATGTGAGATCAGGACCATGTAGGGTCAGAACCATGTGAGATCAGACCATGTAGGTCAGAACCATGTGAGATCAGGACCATGTTGGGTCAGAACCATGTGAGATCAGACCATGTAGGTCAGAACCATGTGAGATGAAGACCATAAAGGGCCAACCATGTGAGATCAGGACCATGTAGGGTCAGAACCATGTGAGATCAGACCATGTAGGTCAGAACCATGTGAGATGAAGACCATAAAGGGCCAACCATGTGAGATCAGACCATGTAGGTCAGAACCATGTGAGATCAGACCATGTAGGTCAGAACCATGTGAGATCAGACCATGTAGGTCAGAACCATGTGAGATCAGGACCATGTAGGGTCAGAACCATGTGAGATCAGGACCATGTTGGGTCAGAACCATGTGAGATCAGACCATGTAGGTCAGAACCATGTGAGATCAGGACCATGTAGGGTCAGAACCATGTGAGATGAAGACCATAAAGGGCCAACCATGTGAGATCAGACCATGTAGGTCAGAACCATGTGAGATCAGGACCATGTAGGGTCAGAACCATGTGAGATCAGACCATGTAGGTCAGAACCATGTGAGATCAGGACCATGTTGGGTCAGAACCATGTGAGATCAGGACCATGTTGGGTCAGAACCATGTGAGATCAGGACCATGTAGGGTCAGAACCATGTGAGATCAGGACCATGTTGGGTCAGAACCATGTGAGATCAGGACCATGTAGGGTCAGAACCATGTGAGATCAGACCATGTAGGTCAGAACCATGTGAGATCAGGACCATGTTGGGTCAGAACCATGTGAGATCAGGACCATGTTGGGTCAGAACCATGTGAGATCAGACCATGTAGGTCAGAACCATGTGAGATCAGGACCATGTTGGGTCAGAACCATGTGAGATCAGGACCATGTTGGGTCAGAACCATGTGAGATCAGGACCATGTTGGGTCAGAACCATGTGAGATCAGGACCATGTTGGGTCAGAACCATGTGAGATCAGGACCATGTAGGGTCAGAACCATGTGAGATCAGGACCATGTTGGGTCAGAACCATGTGAGATCAGGACCATGTAGGGTCAGAACCATGTGAGATCAGGACCATGTAGGGTCAGAACCATGTGAGATTAGGACCATGTAGGGTCAGAACCATGTGAGATCAGGACCATGTTGGGTCAGAACCATGTGAGATCAGGACCATGTAGGGTCAGAACCATGTGAGATCAGGACCATGTAGGGTCAGAACCATGTGAGATCAGGACCATGTAGGGTCAGAACCATGTGAGATCAGGACCATGTAGGGTCAGAACCATGTGAGATCAGGACCATGTTGGGTCAGAACCATGTGAGATCAGACCATGTAGGTCAGAACCATGTGAGATCAGGACCATGTTGGGTCAGAACCATGTGAGATCAGGACCATGTAGGGTCAGAACCATGTGAGATCAGACCATGTAGGTCAGAACCATGTGAGATCAGGACCATGTTGGGTCAGAACCATGTGAGATCAGGACCATGTTGGGTCAGAACCATGTGAGATCAGGACCATGTTGGGTCAGAACCATGTGAGATCAGGACCATGTAGGGTCAGAACCATGTGAGATCAGGACCATGTAGGGTCAGAACCATGTGAGATCAGGACCATGTTGGGTCAGAACCATGTGAGATCAGACCATGTAGGTCAGAACCATGTGAGATCAGACCATGTAGGTCAGAACCATGTGAGATCAGGACCATGTAGGGTCAGAACCATGTGAGATCAGGACCATGTTGGGTCAGAACCATGTGAGATCAGACCATGTAGGTCAGAACCATGTGAGATCAGGACCATGTTGGGTCAGAACCATGTGAGATCAGGACCATGTTGGGTCAGAACCATGTGAGATCAGGACCATGTTGGGTCAGAACCATGTGAGATCAGACCATGTAGGTCAGAACCATGTGAGATCAGGACCATGTAGGGTCAGAACCATGTGAGATCAGGACCATGTAGGGTCAGAACCATGTGAGATCAGACCATGTAGGTCAGAACCATGTGAGATCAGGACCATGTTGGGTCAGAACCATGTGAGATCAGGACCATGTTGGGTCAGAACCATGTGAGATGAAGACCATAAAGGGCCAACCATGTGAGATCAGGACCATGTTGGGTCAGAACCATGTGAGATCAGACCATGTAGGTCAGAACCATGTGAGATCAGGACCATGTAGGGTCAGAACCATGTGAGATCAGGACCATGTTGGGTCAGAACCATGTGAGATCAGGACCATGTAGGGTCAGAACCATGTGAGATTAGGACCATGTAGGGTCAGAACCATGTGAGATCAGGACCATGTTGGGTCAGAACCATGTGAGATCAGGACCATGTTGGGTCAGAACCATGTGAGATCAGGACCATGTTGGGTCAGAACCATGTGAGATCAGGACCATGTAGGGTCAGAACCATGTGAGATCAGGACCATGTAGGGTCAGAACCATGTGAGATCAGGACCATGTTGGGTCAGAACCATGTGAGATCAGGACCATGTTGGGTCAGAACCATGTGAGATCAGGACCATGTTGGGTCAGAACCATGTGAGATCAGGACCATGTAGGGTCAGAACCATGTGAGATCAGGACCATGTAGGGTCAGAACCATGTGAGATCAGGACCATGTTGGGTCAGAACCATGTGAGATCAGGACCATGTTGGGTCAGAACCATGTGAGATCAGGACCATGTTGGGTCAGAACCATGTGAGATCAGGACCATGTAGGGTCAGAACCATGTGAGATCAGACCATGTAGGTCAGAACCATGTGAGATCAGGACCATGTAGGGTCAGAACCATGTGAGATGAAGACCATAAAGGGCCAACCATGTGAGATCAGACCATGTAGGTCAGAACCATGTGAGATCAGACCATGTAGGTCAGAACCATGTGAGATCAGGACCATGTTGGGTCAGAACCATGTGAGATCAGACCATGTAGGTCAGAACCATGTGAGATCAGACCATGTAGGTCAGAACCATGTGAGATCAGGACCATGTTGGGTCAGAACCATGTGAGATCAGGACCATGTTGGGTCAGAACCATGTGAGATCAGGACCATGTTGGGTCAGAACCATGTGAGATCAGGACCATGTTGGGTCAGAACCATGTGAGATCAGGACCATGTAGGGTCAGAACCATGTGAGATCAGACCATGTAGGTCAGAACCATGTGAGATCAGGACCATGTTGGGTCAGAACCATGTGAGATCAGGACCATGTTGGGTCAGAACCATGTGAGATCAGGACCATGTTGGGTCAGAACCATGTGAGATCAGGACCATGTAGGGTCAGAACCATGTGAGATCAGGACCATGTTGGGTCAGAACCATGTGAGATCAGGACCATGTTGGGTCAGAACCATGTGAGATCAGGACCATGTAGGGTCAGAACCATGTGAGATCAGGACCATGTTGGGTCAGAACCATGTGAGATCAGGACCATGTTGGGTCAGAACCATGTGAGATCAGGACCATGTTGGGTCAGAACCATGTGAGATCAGGACCATGTTGGGTCAGAACCATGTGAGATCAGGACCATGTTGGGTCAGAACCATGTGAGATCAGGACCATGTTGGGTCAGAACCATGTGAGATCAGGACCATGTTGGGTCAGAACCATGTGAGATCAGGACCATGTTGGGTCAGAACCATGTGAGATCAGACCATGTAGGTCAGAACCATGTGAGATCAGGACCATGTTGGGTCAGAACCATGTGAGATCAGGACCATGTTGGGTCAGAACCATGTGAGATCAGGACCATGTAGGGTCAGAACCATGTGAGATCAGGACCATGTTGGGTCAGAACCATGTGAGATCAGACCATGTAGGTCAGAACCATGTGAGATTAGGACCATGTAGGGTCAGAACCATGTGAGATCAGACCATGTAGGTCAGAACCATGTGAGATCAGGACCATGTAGGGTCAGAACCATGTGAGATCAGACCATGTAGGTCAGAACCATGTGAGATCAGACCATGTAGGTCAGAACCATGTGAGATCAGACCATGTAGGTCAGAACCATGTGAGATCAGGACCATGTTGGGTCAGAACCATGTGAGATCAGGACCATGTTGGGTCAGAACCATGTGAGATCAGACCATGTAGGTCAGAACCATGTGAGATCAGGACCATGTTGGGTCAGAACCATGTGAGATCAGGACCATGTTGGGTCAGAACCATGTGAGATCAGACCATGTAGGTCAGAACCATGTGAGATCAGACCATGTAGGTCAGAACCATGTGAGATCAGACCATGTAGGTCAGAACCATGTGAGATTAGGACCATGTAGGGTCAGAACCATGTGAGATCAGGACCATGTAGGGTCAGAACCATGTGAGATCAGGACCATGTAGGGTCAGAACCATGTGAGATCAGACCATGTAGGTCAGAACCATGTGAGATCAGGACCATGTGGGGGTCTCAACCATGTGAGATTAGGGCCATATAGGGTCAGAACCATGTGAGATCAGGACCATGTGGGGTCGGAACCTTGTGAGATCAGGACCATGTTGGGTCAGAACCATGTGAGATCAGGACCATGTAGGGTCAGAACCATGTGAGATTAGGGCCATGTAGGGTCAGAACCATGTGAGATTAGGACCATGTAGGGTCAGAACCATTTGAGATCAGGACCATGTAGGGTCAGAACCATGTGAGATCAGGGCCATGTAGGGTCAGAACCATGTGAGATCAGGACCATGTAGGGTCAGAACCATGTGAGATCAGGACCATGTAGGGTTAGAACCATGTGAGATGAAGACCATAAAGGGCCAACCATGTGAGATCAGGACCATGTAGGATCATGTCCCTTTGGGCTTTGTACTGTTCAGCGCGTCACAACCTTACAAGGAGGAGTTGGGGAAAAGATCCAATGTGGGATCAGGACCATGTGGTGCCAGGGCCATGTGGTACCAGGGCCATGTGGTGCCAGGGCCATGTGGTGCCAGGACCATCCGGTGCCAAGGACCATGCGGTGTCAGGGCCATGTGAGGACAGAGCCATGTTTGGTCAGGACCATGTGGTGCCACGAACATGTGAGGACACAGCTTACCCCGTCTTAAGCTGGACGAATTTCTCGTTATGTCTGTGTGTGTGTATGTGTGTGTGTGTGTGTGTGTGTGTGTTTGGCCGGCTCTCGTTCGCTCTCCCGCTGGTCGAATTATGACTCGTCGAAGTCGCCTCGCGCTCTGTGATCTTTCCCTTGATCAACACTGGGAAAACAAGCAGAGGTCGGCCGCAATTTGCCGCGGCAAAATACACCAAGGTGACATTTGTAAACCAAACAGTCCAACTGTAAATATAAGAGAGAGAGAGAGAGAGAGAGAGAGAGAGAGAGAGAGAGAGAGAGAGAGAGAGAGAGAGAGAGAGAGAGAGAGAGAAAACGGGGTTGCTGATGGGATTAATCCGTTCATGAATGTGAAGCGGGTTGGTGGTGGTGGGTGAGAGAGAGAGAGAGAGAGAGAGAGAGAGAGAGAGAGAGAGAGAGAGAGAGAGAGAGAGAGAGAGAGAGAGAGAGAGAGAGAGAGAGAGAGAGAGAGAATTTTCTATGTTGTCTTGACATAGAAATAGATATAATAAAGTTGACAATAATGGTAATAATGAAGATAATAATAACGGTAATAATGATAATGATAATAATGATAATGATAATAATGATAATGATAAACGGCGTGCCGAATTAAGGCAAGCCCTTCGGCTGAGAATACACAGATGAGATGGTGCAGAACTGAGGAGCCATAGGAGTCAATAGTTTAGTAATCGTGAGAGAACTTTAGGTCAAGTTGGTCCTGGCTCTCTACGTGAGAGCTCTTCCCTCACTCGATCCAGGGTCGTGGTGGTGGTGGTGGAGGAGGAGAGTCTCCAGTCATCGAAGGAGGGAGAAGCTCTCGCGACCTCCATGAATGTTGGGTTAGATTCAGGGCGAAAACGAGCCACCGTCTCTACCTTTATGACGATCATGGCAACGCCATGTCACCCCCTCTGTTTCTTGTCGTGGTAGTGTGGTATATTGATTTCCCCCTGAGAGCATGGTGATGGAGTTCGTTCTACCCTAGCCAGCCGTGGTGAGGGAAGAGTTACACATGGCGTCCCTTCTTCTTATCTTTCTAAGTCTCTGAGACCATGGTAAGGTCACGATTTTCCTTATCCCTGGAGGTCATGGTAGTGTTATATCATACCATGTCTCCTGAGGTCATGGTAGGGTTATACCATCTCTCCTGAGGTCATGGAAGTGTTATACCATCTCTCCTGAGGTTATGGTAGTGGTATACCATCTCTCCTGAGGCCATGATAGTGTTATACCATACCATCTCTCCTGAGGTCATGGTAGCGTTCGCATCACACTTTCTTCCCTGAGGCATGGTGGTGGCATGGACGACAAAACCCAAAGCCCTCATCAACATCATGTGAAGTTGGTTCACCCGCGAACACCTTAACCTACCTCTGATGGCTGAAATCTCTTGATGAGACTGTGTCAAAAGAGACACCCGTTGGTCTCTCGTGTGTGTGTGTGTGTGTGTGTGTGTGTGTGTGTCAGTAGTGATATGAGACAGCTATGACAACCGTAGCAGATGAAGCAGTTGTGGTCACAGCGGTTGTAGAAAGTGATGGAAGCGGCTGTTGGTGTCATCTCCGGCAGATCTTGGATAAGAAGGAACTTCTTAACTTCGTCTGCTCTTCATGAGTGTGGCGCAGCCGTGGGCAATCTCCATAAATTTCTTGCTGTACCCAGAACCGTACTCAGGGTCTGATATGAAATATCCAAAGGTCATGGTTTAAGTGACTCGTAGGAGGAGGAGGTCTGGC
>NC_092292.1:10808995-10951495 GCF_036320965.1 Panulirus ornatus | reverse complement strand
TTTTGTTTGCGTGTCCCCGCGATCTATATGTGGATATTGACCGTCCCTGATCAACAAGCAGGCCTGGAGAAGCGAGGGGAATGACGGAGGCTCATGTCAAAGTCTCTCTCTCTCGATAGCGAAGCTAGGGGGAAGTATGATGGGAAAATACTGGGTATATACGATGTGAGTGGGAAGCATCATGGTGGTGAGGGAGCGTCCTGGGCAGGAGGGCGTCCCTCTAGGGACCTGGTAGAGTGCTGCCTGACCTCACACTAAATCCATTATGAATAAAGGTGAGGCAGCGCCTGTGAACGGCGGGACGACGCGGTCTTTGTGTGCTGCCCGGGGGGCTACTGCTGCAGCTGCCCCTGCCTCCCTCTCCACACCCCACTTTCACTCCCCTCAACCACTCCCCACACACACACACATACAATCCAGCCGCTTCCCCCCTCCCCTGTGCCCAGCCTCGGAGACCTCCTCTCTCTCTCTCTCTCTCTCCCTCCTCTACCACCACCCCCTACCGGCCCATTCTTCCATACTACGCATCATGAAGATAAGCTTCCGCCCCTCCACTCCCTCCCAGCCCGCCGCACGTGCTGGGTATCACTTGGCACATGAGCCCAGCCTAACAGTGTAGGCTCAGGGACCATGACAAGGGAGTGGAACTGTACGGATGGAAAACGTGGGAGACCTCTTCAGAAATGTGTCGAGGAGTGTGAGGAGTGAAAAGAGTGACGGTGAATGATGTTGCGAAATGAGAGGAGGTAGGGGAAGCATAGCATGGGTGGTTTTTTTGTCGCGGAAATGGAATCATTCATCCTCTCCTCCTCTAAGACGACCTCTTCTTCCGATCCTTGGTCCAGCCATTCCTGTTCTGAGACCATTCAGGCAAGGGATCAGGCATATCGGGCTTTCATTCCTCCGACCCCATTCAGCATTTATCACCGCCCGTAATCATTGCAAGTACGTTATCTACGCGGCATAGCGTTCCTTTACACAAAGTAGGTACGATAACCTCTCCTCGTCATCCACAGTTAGGTATTTCTGGTTTTTAGTTGAAGGCATCGCTAAAAGCTTCTGTCCCCCTACCTTTCCTTCAGTTTTCCGCTCTGATGGCACTATATCTGTCTCCTTCATAGACAGAGCAAGTTTCCACTTCTCTGTCTTGGGTGACTAACATTCCTTCACCCCCTGATGCTCCTCTTACTAATCCTATGCTTCTTCCCGTAATCTCTTTCGAACTGTCCGAAAAGCGCTTCTGTCTCTGGAGACAGACAAGGCTTATGGTCCTAATAGCATCCATTCCCGTGTACCAAGAGAGTGTGCTTCTGAACTTGCATCTGTGCTTGCTCGTCTGCTGTGTGTCTGTGTGTTTAAAAACAAGAACTTTCCCTTCTTTTTGAAAGCATGCGTAGGTACATCACATCCCTAAGAAGAGTGACCGTTCTAACCTCTTTAACTATCCTCACGTTGCTTTGACATCTTCCATTTCCAATGCTTTTGAATCCCTTCTCAACTCCCATAGCCTCAAACGTCTTGAATCTCATAGTCTTCTCTCGGATCAGCAGTATAGGATTCCGTCAGGTGAGATCCACAGGTGATATTTTTTTCCCATCTTACGAAAGTCTGGTCATCATCCCTGAAAGAATTTGGAGAATCCTATGTAGTTTCCCCTGACATATCCAAAGCTTTTGAGAGGGTATGGTGGCATCGGGGTCTCATCTCTAAGGTTCTAACCACTTTGTTCTTTCATATCTAGCTTCCTCTCTGGCTGATCTATCTTCGCGGTTGTCGATAGATCAGCTTATCTCCCATTCTCCATCAACATCGGAGTCCCTCAGGGTTCTGTCCTGTCTCCTGCACTTTTTCTCCTTTCTTCCACAAATAACCAAATGCACTCATACGCTGACGACGCAACACTGCCTTCCATTACATCTTTCACTTCTGCTCCTTCTCTCACTTGATCTGCATTTCGTCTCGACACAACTTCCTCAATTAACTCGGACAGAATATATCAGTGGGGTAGACGAAATCTGGTTTCATTTAACCTCAAAGATGCAATTTCTACCCCTGCCTCTATTAACATTCCTCCCAAGTTTCCTCTCATCTTTAACGGTTCTTTAATTCCACTTCTTGTCTCACTGAACATGTTTGCTATCGCTGCAACATCCACCTTGTCTGGAACCCCACATTACGGAATTAGCTAAGTCTCCATCTAAGAAATGGAATCCTGTTTACATGTCAAAATGTTTTTCTTCCGAACAGTTGTTCCTTTTATACAAAGGATTAAATTCGTCATTATATAGAGTACTGGACTCACATTTGGGGTAGCTCTAGCTTAGCATTCTTACTTGACAGAGTTGAGTTGAAAGCGGTTCGACTTATTATAAGCTTTCCCAGGCTAACTTCAAAATCTGACTCGCTTGCCCTGCGCCGAAGTGTCAACTCACTTTCCATTTTCTATAGTCATTACTTTGGTTTCTGCTCCTGAGATCGGGCTGCTTGTGTGCCCCCACCACTAGCTAGACCACGCAATGCTCGGCAAGCTATTGCGTCACATGATTATTGTGGGATCGTTGGTAAATCAAGGGTGGGCCGTTTTGATATCTTTTTCCTTCCCTACACCTCGAAGCTTTGGAACTCTCAAACCTCTGATGTCTTCCACAATAACTACAACCTGTCACATTTTGAAAGACGGATATTTTTTCAATTATCCAAAATTCGTAGATACCCTCCCTTCGTCTCATCTTTCCCCCTCTCTATATTTCAGTTAAGGCCCAGCCTTCATGTGAATTTTGCCTGTGACTGGAGCCTCCAACGTAAGAGAAAAAGAAAGCCTTGTTCTCGATGAAGTGCAGCGTAGTGTTAGGAGTGGATGGGACTGCAGTTGAGTTTCTCGAGAGAGATGATAATAACAACTGTGCTGATTACTCAAACTACTCTATGTTTGTATGGACTAGAGTGAGGTGCCTGATGACAGGCAGATTGAATGCGCATAACCCATATATATATAAAGGTTAGGAAGGGTAGAGGGGATGGGAGGAATTACGTAGGTATAATTCCCCTGAAGATACATGGCAAGGGTGTACGGAAGAATAGTGATGGAGATGCTGACTGTATACGCCAAGCAAGAACGGGTGTAGAGAGGCAGTGGATCACCAGCCAAGAAGGGACGGGTGGTAGAGAGGCAGTGGATCAGCCTCGAGCAAGAACGGGTGTAGAGAGGCAGTGGATCACCAGCCAAGAAGGACGGGTGGCAGAGAGGCAGTGCATCACCAGCCAAGCAGGGACGGGTGGCAGAGAGGCAGTGCATCACCAGCCAAGCAGGGACGGGTGGTAGAGAGGCAGTGATCACCAGCCAAGAAGGGGCGGGTGGCAGAGAGGCAGTGCATCACCAGCCAAGCAGGGACGGGTGGCAGAGAGGCAGTGCATCACCAGCCAAGCAGGGACGGGTGGCAGAGAGGCAGTGCATCACCAGCCCAGCAGGGACGGATGGGAGAGAGGCAGTGGATCACCAGCCAAGCAGGACGGTGGTAGAGAGGCAGTGGATCACCAGCCAAGAAGGGGCGGGTGGCAGAGAGGCAGTGCATCACCAGCCAAGCAGGGACGGGTGGCAGAGAGGCAGTGCATCACCAGCCAAGCAGGGACGGGTGGCAGAGAGGCAGTGGATCACCAGCCAAGCAGGGACGGGTGGTAGAGAGGCAGTGGATCACCAGCCAAGAAGGGACGGGTGGCAGAGAGGCAGTGGATCACCAGCCAAGAAGGACGGGTGGCAGAGAGGCAGTGGATCACCAGCCAAGCAGGGACGGGTGGTAGAGAGGCAGTGGATCACCAGCCAAGAAGGGACGGGTGGTAGAGAGGCAGTGGATCACCAGCCAAGAAGGGACGGGTGGCAGAGAGGCAGTGCATCACCAGCCAAGCAGGGACGGGTGGCAGAGAGGCAGTGCATCACCAGCCAAGCAGGGACGGGTGGCAGAGAGGCAGTGCATCACCAGCCAAGCAGGGACGGGTGGTAGAGAGGCAGTGGATCACCAGCCAAGAAGGGACGGGTGGCAGAGAGGCAGTGGATCACCAGCCAAGAAGGGACGGGTGGTAGAGAGGCAGTGGATCACCAGCCAAGAAGGACGGGTGGCAGAGAGGCAGTGGATCACTAGCCAAGAAGGGACGGGTGGTAGAGAGGCAGTGGATCACCAGCCAAGCAGGGACGGGTGGTAGAGAGGCAGTGGATCACCAGCCAAGAAGGGGCGGGTGGCAGAGAGGCAGTGGATCAGCCTCGAGCAAGAACGGGTGTAGAGAGGCAGTGGATCACCAGCCAAGCAGGGACGGGTGGTAGAGAGGCAGTGATCACCAGCCAAGAAGGGACGGGTGGTAGAGAGGCAGTGGATCACTAGCCAAGAAGGGACGGGTGGTAGAGAGGCAGTGGATCACCAGCCAAGAAGGGACGGGTGGCAGAGAGGCAGTGGATCACCAGCCAAGAAGGGACGGGTGGTAGAGAGGCAGTGGATCACCAGCCAAGCAGGGACGGGTGGTAGAGAGGCAGTGGATCACCAGCCAAGCAGGGACGGGTGGTAGAGAGGCAGTGGATCAGCTGCCCAGCAGGGACGGGTGGGAGAGAGGCAGTGGATCAGCCTCGAGCAAGAACGGGTGTAGAGAGGCAGTGGATCAGCCTCGAGCAAGAACGGGTGTAGAGAGGCAGTGGATCACCAGCCAAGCAGGGACGGGTGGCAGAGAGGCAGTGGATCACCAGCCAAGAAGGGACGGGTGGCAGAGAGGCAGTGGATCAGCCTCGAGCAAGAACGGGTGTAGAGAGGCAGTGGATCACCAGCCAAGAAGGGACGGGTGGTAGAGAGGCAGTGGATCACCAGCCAAGAAGGGGCGGGTGGCAGAGAGGCAGTGCATCACCAGCCAAGCAGGGACGGGTGGCAGAGAGGCAGTGGATCACCAGCCAAGAAGGGACGGGTGGCAGAGAGGCAGTGGATCACCAGCCAAGCAGGGACGGGTGGTAGAGAGGCAGTGGATCACCAGCCAAGCAGGGACGGGTGGCAGAGAGGCAGTGCATCACCAGCCAAGCAGGGACGGGTGGCAGAGAGGCAGTGGATCACCAGCCAAGAAGGGGCGGGTGGCAGAGAGGCAGTGGATCACTAGCCAAGAAGGGACGGGTGGCAGAGAGGCAGTGGATCACCAGCCAAGAAGGGACGGGTGGTAGAGAGGCAGTGGATCACCAGCCAAGAAGGGGCGGGTGGCAGAGAGGCAGTGGATCACTAGCCAAGAAGGGACGGGTGGTAGAGAGGCAGTGGATCACCAGCCAAGCAGGGACGGGTGGCAGAGAGGCAGTGCATCACCAGCCCAGCAGGGACGGATGGGAGAGAGGCAGTGGATCACCAGCCAAGAAGGGACGGGTGGTAGAGAGGCAGTGGATCACCAGCCAAGAAGGGACGGGTGGTAGAGAGGCAGTGGATCACCAGCCCAGCAGGGACGGATGGGAGAGAGGCAGTGGATCACCAGCCAAGAAGGGACGGGTGGCAGAGAGGCAGTGGATCACCAGCCAAGAAGGGACGGGTGGTAGAGAGGCAGTGGATCACCAGCCAAGAAGGGACGGGTGGTAGAGAGGCAGTGGATCACCAGCCAAGAAGGGACGGGTGGTAGAGAGGCAGTGATCACCAGCCAAGAAGGGACGGGTGGTAGAGAGGCAGTGGATCACCAGCCAAGAAGGGACGGGTGGCAGAGAGGCAGTGGATCACCAGCCAAGAAGGACGGGTGGCAGAGAGGCAGTGGATCACCAGCCAAGAAGGGACGGGTGGCAGAGAGGCAGTGCATCACCAGCCAAGCAGGGACGGGTGGTAGAGAGGCAGTGGATCACCAGCCAAGAAGGGACGGGTGGTAGAGAGGCAGTGGATCACCAGCCAAGAAGGGACGGGTGGTAGAGAGGCAGTGGATCACCAGCCAAGAAGGGACGGATGGGAGAGAGGCAGTGGATCAGCAGCCAAGCAGGGACGGGTGGCAGAGAGGCAGTGGATCACCAGCCAAGCAGGGACGGGTGGTAGAGAGGCAGTGGATCACCAGCCAAGAAGGGACGGGTGGTAGAGAGGCAGTGGATCACCAGCCAAGAAGGGGCGGGTGGCAGAGAGGCAGTGCATCACCAGCCCAGCAGGGACGGATGGGAGAGAGGCAGTGGATCACCAGCCAAGAAGGGACGGGTGGTAGAGAGGCAGTGATCACCAGCCAAGAAGGGACGGGTGGTAGAGAGGCAGTGATCACCAGCCAAGAAGGGACGGGTGGTAGAGAGGCAGTGGATCACCAGCCAAGAAGGGACGGGTGGTAGAGAGGCAGTGATCACCAGCCAAGAAGGGACGGGTGGTAGAGAGGCAGTGGATCACCAGCCAAGCAGGGACGGGTGGTAGAGAGGCAGTGGATCAGCCTCGAGCAAGAACGGGTGGAGAGAGGCAGTGGATCACCAGCCAAGAAGGGACGGGTGGTAGAGAGGCAGTGGATCACCAGCCAAGAAGGGCGGGTGGCAGAGAGGCAGTGATCACCAGCAAGCAGGGACGGTGGTGGTAGAGAGGCAGTGGATCACCAGCCAAGAAGGGACGGGTGGCAGAGAGGCAGTGCATCACCAGCCAAGCAGGGACGGGTGGCAGAGAGGCAGTCGATCAGCTGCCAAGCAGGGACGGGTGGTAGAGAGGCAGTGGATCAACCATGATGCAGGGATGGATGGGAGAGAGGCAGTGTATCAACAGCCCAGCAGGAACTGGTGGGAGAGAGGCAGTGGATCAACTACGATGCAGGGATGGATGGGAGAGAGGCAGTGGATCACCAGCCAAGCAGGTGCTGGTGGGAGAGAGGCAGTGTATCAACAGCCCAGCAGGAACTGGTGAGAGAGAGAGAGGCAGTGGATCAGCCTCCGAGCAAGAACGGGTGGTAGAGAGGCAGTGGGTCACCCACCAGCCCAGCAGAAGCCGGTGGGAGAGGGGCAGTGGATCAACCTTCCGTCGGGGTAGAGTGAGAGGGGCAGACGCTGCTGGTTGGGAGGGCTGACTATTATCCCTTAACAGACAAACAGATGCGTGGTATGTGCCTGCAGGTGAAGAGAGAGAGAGAGAGAGAGAGAGAGAGAGAGAGAGAGAGAGAGAGAGAGAGAGAGAGAGAGAGAGAGAGAGAGAGAGAGAGAGAGAGAGAGAGGAGTATAGTCTACCTCCAGTTAACTCTGTTGTCAAGGCGACCGGACGCGTGTGTTAGCTTCTGGCTTGATTGTAATCCTTCAGGATGCTTTCGCTACTAAGTCTCATACATACAACTGACGTAACTGAAGAGCGGTGACGTAAGGAGAAAAAAAAGGACTATGTTTCTCCTCAACACCGCATGCAAGTATTGCTACGCAAAAAGACATTTGAACAGATGTTTCCATGAGCATGATCAATAGATACTATGGTACTGTTTCTGCCCGAGTCAGCCTGGGTTATAGATACTCATGGGGGAGTTGGCCTCTTCTGCTGATGCTAAACAGACTCGAAAAACGTAAACACTGCCAAGAGAATTCCTCAATCCCTCTATAACAACGTGTCTATTTTAACGTTGTAATATTGCTGGTCACAAAACACAATTCCTACCGAATGCGACGATATGTTTGTTAGCATTTCGTTTATAGCAATGTTCTCCATCAAGTATTTGAAAAGTGAGTTAACTCTTCCTATTTTTCTTAAACCCAGTTGTTCTTGCCTCACCTTTGTAAGGAATTTACTCAGTAAATTGTTGACTGATTCATTCGGTAATGTCCAGTCCTTCGAAACATTTCTCTAGTATATAACTTGTAACTCAATCACAGAGGCCCAGTTCCAGTAGCTTTGTGTGCTCTGTATCCTCTTTTGTACCGTCATCATCGCTCACCACAGGCTGGGGAAGAGCGCAACAATAAATGCGTCGCTCTTGTGGCAAAAAATCAAATTCATCAATGGAGGGTTTGATGCGTGTGTGTGTGTGTGTGTGTGTGTGTGTGTGTGTGTGTGTACTACAAACTCTGCCCGTTTTCACGGCTATGACATATATATATAGTAATAAAGTTCCCGCCGGATGTTCTTATACGTCGTGAGGACTCAAATACCAAACTCATTATCGATCGTTGCATACTGAATGCCTCAGTGTCGGCAGTGAGTACACAGGCCGACCCCCGTGGACGGAGGAAACCAAGAAGGAAATAAGCTTTGAGCGGACGAAGCCCCTGACGCTTCGTCGCGCGCCAACGGGTCACACTGTGGCGCTGTGTGCCCGATGGTAGAACGCGTAGCAAAGACAAGGAAGAGCTTCGGGACTAACGGAGTGGAGCCGCGCGGCGATAGAAGTCAACTGGCCTCCTCATGAATTAAGCAATCACACTAACGACCTTTTGGCGTCACGCAAAGGTGAACATGGTTAGTATATGTGTTATCAAGACGAGTAAAGTATTGGTATTTTTCTATTATTTGCGCAATTCTTGGAATAAGATTACGTAAGGAAGCCTCGTAACAGAGCTGATGATGCGATTATATGCTGGAGGGGTTTTTAGAAGACTTCAAATTTATGTGGAGACAAGGAAAGGAAGCCAAAAAGCTGAACAACTTGATATTAGAACATTTGGTGGTATTTACGGGCATATTTTACGTACAAACAAACATCAGACTTTGATTAAACATCCGAAATAGTCGAGGGAAGTACATTATGGTAATTTTCTGAGCTACGAGTAATATGGGAGAAATACGAAAGCTTTTCTTTTCCCCCTTCAAACCTTGTCATGTGTTCAGCACCTCACTGGGCCGCTGGCCGGTTCCCCATCTCTTTTCCTTACCTGCGTCGTGGGATCTGTTTTAAGGGGAATTACCCCAGGGAGCCGGGGTGAGAAGGACGCCCAGATATGTGAACGCTACCAATACAAAAACATTCCCCAGTTCTGCGTGGCTCGCTTGGGCGTGTGGCAGATCTCCTATAGGATTCCGATATGGCATAACTCGCCGTTACTGTGAGAGGTAATGTCTGGCCGGGAGCCATTCACGCTCTGTGTGCGACCCTCCGCTCAGGTCAGTGCATATCACGCCGCGGCTCACAAGCATTGGCAGATGGCGGTCGTTATACACCAATTGTGTCACTCGTAACATTAGATTATATACGGGATATAAACACCTGTAATGCGCTCCTCTGAACAGACAGGTTTACCATATCGCTGTCACTATGGATTCTTATGCTTTCCGACAATGGACAGTACACCAAACTACAGTTACGTATGGTTCATCATCGTCTAAGCCAATGGCGCGATTACAGAATGATCTCCCTAAACTTCAGAGATGTGACATCCCTCTAGATCCATCCTGCAGGAGTGACATGACACTGAAATCACTACGGCATCATTTAGGGTGACTTGATGACCTTCGTATAATCAAATCATGGAAAGAAATATTTTACTCCCGTTTTTCTTTTTATTATAGTTCTTGTCCTCCAGCTGCCTAGCTTGACGCTGGGCCAGCAACACGAGATTGAAGGCTGAAGGTACTCGGGGGAGTAATATGGCCGGAATTACATCCGACCCTCCTGATTCCCCAGGTCACAGAGACAATTTGCACCTGGCGGACCTGGGGAGAAGGGGAGAACACCAGCTGACGAAGGTGTGAGTATCAGTCGAACTCATAACCTACTACTTCGCGTTCTTGTGTTCGAGTCACTGATCAATGCAGTATCCCTCTTGAGTAAATTGTTCTCTTCAGTTTTCATTTCAATACGACGAACATCGTTCATTGCAAACGTTTGAGATAATCAGACTCAGTCTATAACGAACGGATACAGTTGAAATTCGATATGAAACAAAATTGGCCTTCGAGTTTCTGACTACAGTGGCCGTCGAAATTTCTTGAAGAAAACGTAAAGAAAAGAATCTTCTCAAAGAGGTAGAGGAATCGAAACCCATTTTCTATACTCGCAACGATGGCCACATCTGACGTGAGTATTTCAAAGAGGTTCTAGGAGGAGGGTAGACTACTGAAGAAATAAACGGAAGGAAGATCAAATTTACGGGTTGTCATCTCAATTATAATTTCCTCATGACTTCCCTTTAGGATTCTCAGTCCATACAGACCACAAACACAGATAATGACGAACAATCATCTTATCTTAAAGTTGTCAATCTTTAAGCAGATAAGGGGTTAATTAAGAGGAAATTCATAAAACAATTGGATGAAACAAAAGTAAGATATTCCAAAGCTATTCATCTCTGACGTAACCTCACCCAATAATATTGTAAGTCGTTCTCATCTTCCTTGGGGAGGCAATGGCCCACATACACAGAGCATATAGAATTATCCTGAACACCTGAAGAACGTGTTGAATATTTCCTTCTTCGGTAGTCTGATGTAACTGGACGTTGAGGGCCTTAATGAACCTAATAGTTTGATCCGCCTCAAACCCAACTACCCTCGGGGGAAGGGCATCCAAAGCGTTTCGCCAACAGCCAGTGCACCCCATCCAGCGTTCCCAGAATAGTTTGGGAAACCATTATTCCCGATAGAAAAATGAACGTAAAAACAATTTTCTTCCGTAATAAAACGATTTCGAAGTAAATTCATTTATATCATTTAGAGAGAGAGAAAAAAAAGGGCGGGCGAATACCCAGGAAATACTTGGTGAAGTTATTGGAGGTTTTCTACTTCCACAGGCAGGGCTGGGCTCAAGATATTGGGGTTGGGTCGTTGGTCTACCAAGCTGTTGGAAGCCGCAGCCCACAGGCCCACGTAGCCCCGAAAGCCTGGCTAGTCTGATATACTTTGCAGGTACTTGTCTCCAGCACTCTAGACCTTCTCAGAATCGACAGATGTAACGTATGCATACTTTTCTGAAGGAATCAAAATGCAGCTCTGAATACAAGGGTGAATATTACCACTAACGCGACATTTAACTTTCGAAAACAGATATCTTGAGGTCGAAGGCGTATTTAGTTAATGTTTCTTTTACAGTTGGTTAGTTCTCTGTCTGGCAAGGGCTCTCGTTTCATCAACGACCAGTCCTCTAGGTAACTGAAGGCGCGGATCGGGAGATAAAGCGATGAAAGATAAGAGGCAAAATATAATTCGCAACCGAATAATGACAAGTTCTGGAGACATCTGCTAGGCTTCATTATTTTTCCCAGGCGTTACATTCCAATTCTCCTCATTAAACGCAATTTTCCCTTCCTCAAGACCATCCTCATACACTCCTGTATATCATTAATATCATCAATAGACCAAAAGTATATTGTAGTCTTCTATCAGATTTATGTGGCAAAATTATTAACAATAAAAAAGGGAGATAATTATCATTAAGAACGCGTCCCTTCAATATACCTTCACCAAAATGTGTAAAGCACCTGAGGGGTTATCATATATCTTTATGGCATAATTAGAAATTCTAAACTGTGAATACTGTAAAATTTTAGCGTCAGACACCTGACAATCCACTGAAATTATCTAATCGCTATTTCACGGCTATAATTAGTTAATGGCCTGGCTATAACTACATGTACTGTTTCCAATCTAATGGAGTGGGAATTATTGTGTAACAACAGTACAGTTCCATCGTAATGGGTTTTTGTCGCGTTTAATTCCCACCAATGATAACGTCCCAGAGTTCTGCCGGCACGTAGCGTTACTCCACGAAGGAGTGTTGACGGCAGATCTTTGGACACGACTGACAGACTGTTGGTGTCATTTAGCCATCACGACCTTAAGAGAGGCGTCCTTGGTGACCTGGGCCTCATCTAGTCACTTCACAGTGACATCGTCACAGCAGAACCTTCGTTGCGACATCGTAACGTTGCTAAACCTCGTTGCGACAGAGTCGAAGCAGAACTCGAGAAGACGCCGTGACAGGAGACCATCCCTCTTTGCGACACCGTTACCTCAGACCTCATCACGACACCGTCACAGCAGACCATATCACGACACCGTCACAGCAGACCATATTACGACACCGTCACAGCAGGCCTCATCACGACACCGTCACATCAGACCTCATCACGACACCGTCACAGCAGACCTCATCACGACACCGTCACAGCAAACCGTATCACGACACCGTCACCTCAGACCTCATCACGACACCGTCTCAGCAGGCCTCATCACGACACCGTCACATCAGACCTCATCATGACACCGTCTCAGCAGACCGTATCACGAAACCGATACATCACAACATCGTCACAACAGGCCTCTCTACCACACCCTGAGTCAAGTACAGACTCTTCAACCATCTAAATCTCACCAGCGCTCAGGTTCCTCTTCGCCACAGACCCGTACGAGTCACAAGCTTCACCGACGATCTTGTTCGTGTGTCTGACCGACTTTCGCTCACGTCGAGGGGAAATGGAAGTAAATCTGTGTGTAAAATGGGGGCGAGAAATGTCGGATCATTTCATTGATGGGGAGATAACCCAACTCATATCAAACGTAAGAGTGCAAGAGTAGCACTTTGAACGTTAAACGAGTCACCACCAGTTACAATGACTGGTCGATCCGGGACTTTCATTTTACGACTCTGGTAGTAATGACGCTCTAATTCCGGGCCTCATTATTTTCTTTAATTCTTTTTACGACAACGTAAAAGAAATTAATTGCATTTCTGTGGGTCAGGGCTTTAGCCTTTTTTTTCCTATCTTTTTTATTGGGAGTGTGTGTATTCTGACGATAGGGTACTTCAGGAGGGTCTATCATTAACGCCTTTGCTTTTCTTTTTTCTTCCCCCAAACAGATGGCGTTGCTGCTTGTGCTCCTGTGGGCCTTTGCGAGCACCTCCTGGGCCTGTCCCCGGTCGTGTCGATGCTCTTTGGACGAGCGTGGGCGGCGGGGCATACGATGCGAATCTGGCGGCATGAGGGATCCTCTGCCGGTGACGAATATGGGCGCCGAGACGGAACTCCTGGTGATTTCAGCGCCTCCCAACAACCCCAACTCTTTCACGCTCGGCCCCATCTTCAAGGGACTCCAGCGATTGGAGGAAGTGCACATCACACACTCAGGGATCCCAGCCCTCGGCGCCCACTCCTTTTGGGGTCTTCAGCGACTACATGTTCTCAACCTCACCAACAACCACATCTCCGCACTCATGGACACCAACTTCCGCGGCGCAGACGCACTCCGCCATCTGGATCTGAGCCACAACCGCATCCAGTCTGTGCCCTCGGCAGTCTTCCGCCACGTGCGTCACCTCCGCACGCTCACCTTAGCCCACAACGTGGTGCCCGAACTAGTGCCAAGGATCTTTTTTGGACTGGCGAGGTTGGAGCGTCTTGATCTGAGTCACAACCCCCTGGGCGACCTGCAGCCCGAGCGGTTCACGGATGTGCCAGAGCTCCGGCAGCTCTCTTGTGCCGGTTGCCACCTCAGCTCGATCAGCAACATCCTTTTGGAGACGCTACCACAGCTACGCGACCTCGACCTCCGGAACAACCGGCTGACACAAGTGCCTCGCGGGATAGCCTCAAATGCTCTACCCCATTTAGTCACCCTCAGAATTGATGGGAACCATCTCTCCTTCGTGGAACGTGGAGCCATATCGGGATCACCTCTGACCTCGCTTCACATTTCCCACAATCGTATTAGTCGATTGGAGGTGGACGCCTTTGCCAACAGTTCGATGAGGCACCTGGACATATCCTATAACCGCCTATCTCACCTAGAACCTAGTGCTCTAGAGGATACCCTTCATCAGCTGCATGACTTTCAACTGTCGGGCAACTCACTTCACGTGGACCAACTCCTCACAATACTGCCGAAGGCCCGTCAGCTGCGGCGCCTAGGACTCGGTGACATGGGCCTCACGAGACTACCCCCCGAGCTTCTTCGACACTCACGCCATCTACACCACCTCAATATCTCAGCCAACTACCTTACTTCTTTCTCTACAGAAGTCCTATACAATGCACCACACCTTCGCTCTCTTGATCTCTCTCTTAACAACTTCCGTGGATTGGACGACGCCTTCTTCGAGTCTGTGACCACAGCACCAGAGCTGCGGACACTTCGCTTGGAGGGGAACCCTTGGCACTGCGACCAGTGCCACGTAGGGCCGCTGTTGCGCTGGCTTCAGGACGCACCTGACCAGGAGTCCGGGTGCAGCGAGCCGCGAGTCTGGACCTGTCTTCAGTGCGTCGGTCCCAGAGGTGTGTCTGGGTTAGCACTGGCTCTTTTGCCCCCAGGCGACCTGCCCCCCTGCCCCTACACCACGCCCGCAGCTGTGGCCGTCATGCCTACGTGGATCGAGCCTTCCCTCGATGTGATGACGGACGAACCTGAGCTTCCTCGAGGCCAGCTGACCCGTCAAGAGGATGCTGACGTGGGCTGGTCACTAGAGAAAATGATGAAGGAGGAACTCTACTTGGTGATAGTGGCGGGGTGTGTTCTCGTTCTGTTGTTGCTGGCGCTCATCATCGTTGGCATTGTGGTGTACAATCGCCACTCCGCCTTCTACTACACCTACGAAGACGACCCTGAGAAGAAGGAGAAACTCATGAAATTTAAGGACAGTAAGAACAACAACAGCCCGGCCAACAAGGCGCCTGCCAAGGACAAACTTGACGTCACCATCGCGACCATCGACGAGATGACGGACATCGCTGGGTCGCAGGGAGTGTTGGAGGACGACCAGGTGGAGCAGAACCACGCCCCCAACCCCTCACCAACCCCCGCCAACAACCATAACCCAAACCAGAACCACATTATCAACCACACTCCGCCGGTCATCCACAGTCAGGAACTAAACCACACCCCGGTCCTCAACCACAATCTCACCCCGAGTCACTCTCCGACCATCAACCACATCCAACCACAAAGCAACCCCGCAGAAAACCGGCCCAGCAGTCCAAACCTCTAGTGGGACGTGCTCTTATAGTGTGTTTATGAGGGACAGGTAACTTTACCTGAGGATTTTCAACAGGTAAAGGAAACTTGGACTGTGTGAATGCAGTTACGTTGTGAGATATTTAATTCTTCCTGAAATGGTAGGGCTGTGAAGACTTGCAAGGATTCGAGTACCGCTTTACACTTATGGCGTCTGGTCTGTGGTATAGTGAAAAGACGTGTGTAATCACCAATACTCTGTGTTTCAAGTTCTTGTCGGTGTTCTAAAAACGGGAAAACAGTGTTGGTTTGACGCTGATGAGACAATTAAACTAATTATATATGAGAATCTCCGACTTGAGAATGACAAAAAAAAAATATATATATATGATGGGAATTCATATAATCATGAATTATACATATATATACATATATATAAAAAGACATTACCTCTTTCCTCGTATTTGTGGTGACTGTTCTTCAAAAGTGTGTTCTGTCTTCTCGTTCCTGGGACCATTGCAGATGCCGACAGCTGAGCCAAGATCATAGACCCAAGATTGTCTTCCAAAAACTCTGAGTTCATAAACTTCATTAGGCTGAAAGCTTGACCCAAAGTTTACTCTTACAACTTTTATAAGTGACCTGAACCATCAGTTTTAGTTCCTCTTGAAAAATAAATGAATATATAGACAGAAGAGAGAGAGAGAGAGAGAAAATAAAAAAAGAATATAAATGCCTTTCATATGTAAGTTTGTGCCGTTCCTACTCTTATCATACTGATAAATGTGAAAGGTTTTCTATAATTATAGCAAAGGTGATTTCATATTTTTTCACGCTCTTATAGAACTAAAGTTTGCCGCTCTTGATTTAGTGCTTCTTGACACGATGTATGCTTTACCTTCCTCCCTCCTCCCCAGTGGTTCAACCTGGTGAACTATGAACCACCTGTCCGAATCACTGAACCGCTGAGGCACTGAAGGCAACATCGGGCGGATTCATTTTCCTTTTTTTTTCCTGTTTTTGATTTCATTTTTTTTCTTCTTCTCTTTTTTGTTTCCATGACTTCAGAACAGAGGATTTATTTGTCTTCACGAAGGGAATGATTTAGCCTGAAGTATATGACATATTTGTTGTACTAGTCACTCAGTTTGCTTGGTAAAGAAATGAACAACATGTATACAACAATAAATGTGAGACTCCAGGTAAATTCCCCCATCCCCACACCTCCTCCCTCAAAAGAAAAAAGGTCTGCTAGGGATGCGGGCCCGACTGTGTTGCGTCCGGACCCGTCAACACCAGATTATTCTCGTATATATGACATAATTTGCTGTCCATATAGGATCTGTTCTCTTCTGTCAAGAGAGAGAGTTCTTTTTTTTTCCCCTCTCTGTCATCTTTTACCTGTCCGTTGATTTTTCTTTTTCTGTATATATGGTATGTATGTGTGCATAGGTTATTTTGAAGCTTATTTTAAATGTACAAATTTTATACTACTCATAAATAATAAATAAATCAAAACAATACTTGTTTTATTATTCTTTCCGTATAACATAGACAATATATGATCAACGCTAAGGCACTTATGACTGAACTAGACAATATATGATCAACGCTAAGGCACTTAAGATTGAACTAGATAAAGAATGATATTCCTGGATGGCTTCATTGTTGGATTTTGTGATAGATATTCGATGCTTAAATCTAAGGCCATAGATATCTATTGCAACATCTACAATACCTCGCAACCCACCAATAACACTAAGGCCACTAATATCTATTGCAACATCTACTATCCCTCTCAAAATCCATCAATAACACCAACCAGGAATTTGATTTCATATATGGTTGAATCTTAAGTACCTTGGTTTGTGATAATATTTCTAAGTGTAGTTACACACACACACACACACACACACACACACACACACACACACACATATATCTTAGAGAAGTCCCTTTCAAAAAGATTCAGAAAACATATCACACTTTTACATACTTAAAGATATTTTTCAACCACTTTTGGTTACACAACAAATCCCCACCATCTAGAAACTTACCAACATAGTACTCGACTTGAAACCCCTCTAAACCACCCAAGTCCCCCTTTCTCTTATCGTCGTACATAAGTAACCATCATCCAAATCCAAACTCCTCAAGAAACTGATCTGCAGCAGAGCCAACCCAAATGTCACACTTTAACCCACACAGCACGAGTTTGAACCCAGGCAACTACACCAACACATTGCATCTCACCTTGATGGCTTCAGAGAATCACAAGCCGCTGTCTCACACCGTACTAACGGCAGTAGATATTAACAAGACATTCGATACTGTCCCACGACACATGTCCTACGACACATCCTCACGCGAGAGAACCTGGACTGAATTCATCCTCCACAAAAATAATAAAGAAATTACCAAACCAACCTCATAGCTGGTCGCCAAGCTAAGATTAGCAAACCAATCTCATAGCTGGCCGCCAAGCTAAGATTAGCGAACCTACCTCATAGCTGGCCGCCAAGCTAAGATTAGCAAACCTACCTCATAGCTGGCCGCCAAGCTAAGATCGTTCGCCTCACCTCCAAAATCCTAGAGCTATAGAGTAAAGTCATCTAGGGAGGAGTTTTTTTCCCTCCAGCCTTCTTCAGTCTCTTCCTGTATAACTTCCCGTCACCTGATACAGATCAGGGAGTTAAAGTCCCTTCATATGTAAAGCTCTGCAGAGTCACATCACAGCACCCTGACGCTACATCACGCAATTAGTAACCTGGCTAACTCACACCAGATGTCTGCCTCTCCAAAGAAATCCACCGATATTCTCCCATCACCCTCCTATAACCCTGAATGGTCAACCACCTCCATTCAACAGGCGACGTTCATTCCCTGTACGACTGTGCCACAAACATCAACACGGAGGCCATGGAAAAATTCAAACGCCCCTAGAATTCAGAACACGATTTATAAGCTCCATCCTAAAGTATGCCTCACCTGCCCAGTCATCCACCGTGTCCAAAGCAAATAGAGCAAAGTCGCAAACTTCACAAAACAGAGCACTTAGAACAATCACCGGCTGCCAAGCAACTGCAAACTTTCAACATCTGCAAAACGAAACAAAAAACATTTCCAGTACAATCATACTTAGGTACTCTCAGCATTCAGCTACTTGCGACAGCCAAATGGCTCCGTAACCATTGACTAACACCCAGGTAGGAATGAAAAGCTTACTGAGTTTGGTAAAGTGTGTGAAAGAAGAAAGTTAAGAGTAAATGTGAATAAGAGCAAGGTTAGGTTAGGTACAGTAGGGTTGAGGGTCAAGTCAATTGGGAGGTAAGTTTGAATGGAGAAAAACTGGAGGAAGTAAAGTGTTTTAGATATCTGGGAGTGGATCGGGCAGCGGATGGAACCATGGAAGCGGAAGTGAATCATAGGGTGGGGAAGGGGGCGAAAATCCTGGGAGCCTTGAAGAATGTGTGGAAGTCGAGAACATTATCTCGGAAAGCAAAAATGGGTATGTTTGAAGGAATAGTGGTTCCAACAATGTTGTATGGTTGCGAGGCGTGGGCTATGGATAGAGTTGTGCGCAGGAGGGTGGAGGTGCTGGAAATGAGATGTTTGAGGACAATATGTGGTGTGAGGTGGTTTGATCGAGTAAGTAATGTAAGGGTAAGAGAGATATGTGGAAATAAAAAGAGCGTGGTTGAGAGAACAGAAGAGGGTGTTTTGAAATGGTTTGGGCACATGGAGAGAATGAGTGAGGAAAGATTGACCAAGAGGATATATGCGTCGGAGGTGGAGGGAACGAGGAGAAGTGGGAGACCAGATTGGAGGTGGAAAGATGGAGTGAAAAAGATTTTGAGTGATCGAGGCCTGAACATGCAGGAGGGTGAAAGGCGTGCAAGGAATAGAGTTTATTGGAACTATGTGGTATACCGGGGTCGACGTGCTGTTAATTGATTGAACCAGGGCATGTGAAGCGTCTGGGGTAAACCATGGAAAGTTGTGTGGGGCCTGGATGTGGAAAGGGAGCTGTGGTTTCGGGCATTATTGCATGACAGCTAGAGACTAAGGGTGAACGAATGGAGCCTTCGTTGTCTTTTCCTAGCGCTACCTCGCACACATGAGAGGTGAGAGGGGAGGGGGATGTTATTCCATGTGTGGCGAGGTGGCGATGGGAATGAATAAAGGCAGACTGTGAATTGTGTGCATGTGTATATATGTATGTGTCTGTGTGTGTATATATATGTGTACATTGAGATGTATGGGTATGTATATTTGCGTGTGTGGACGTGTATGTATATACATGTGTATGGGGGTGGGTTGGGCCATTTCTTTCGTCTGTTTCCTTGCGCTACCTCGCAGACGCGGGAGACAGCGACAAAGCAAAATAATAATAAAAAAGAATATATATATATATATATATATATATATATATATATATATTTTCTTTTAAACTATTCGCCATTTCCCACGTTAGCGAGGTAGCGTTAGGAACAGAGGACTGGGCCTTTTTTGGAATATCCTCACCTGGCCCAATTCTCTGTTCCTTCTTTTGGAAAATTAAAAAAAAAACGAGAGGGGAGGATTTCCAGCCCCCCGCTCCCTCCCTTTTTAGTCGCCTTCTACGACACACAGGGAATACGTGGGAAGTATTCTTTCTCCCCTATCCCCAGGGATAATATATATATATATATATATATATATATATATATATATATATATATATATATATATATATATATATGTGTGTGTGTGTGTGTGTGTGTGTGCGTGTGTGTGTGTGTGCGTAAATAATATATCTACTTATAGGACAAGAAAGCCTCTAAATCAAAGCCATACATCTTATTTTAGATGAACATTTAATTTTTCCACATTCTTTTTTTTTTTGTTCACTTACGAACCCAATTGACGAGCCATGGCAATTAGCAACGCGAACAACGTCAGGCAAAAAAAAAAACCTTCGTCATCTGTGGAGCGCCGAGAGATATCCCACTGAGCTTTGCATCGTGGACCCATCGTGGAACATAAAGGAAAAAGTCATTTTCCTTTGAATGTCACTTCATTAAGTTATATCCAGCTTCGTTTCATCAATTCTTACTATCTATAGATCGTATCTGAATCTCAGACAGAAGGCAATTTCCTTTTGAATATTGCTTAATTAATACCAAACTTCGTTTCATCGATTACCATGACTAAGTTCACAGTGCTCATTAATCGAAACTTTAAGTCTTTTGAGAATGATATTCTCGTCATTGGCACGTCTAATCAATAATGTCCTACGAGACTACACAAGTTAATCATTCTTTGGCTTTCGCTTAATCTTTCTTAAGACACTTGAATCTCCCAATCATGCGCCCAGCCCCTGAACGATCGGGGTTTCAGAAGGCTATCAATAAATCAGCCACTGTACGAGGTAGAAGATCACTTTATCCTAAGGTAATGTGCAAACGGTGGCAGTATGTAATGTCTTCATCATATGGCTAAGTCGGAGGGAGGAGGTTTCAGACCAAAGACCTCTCTTTGACCGTCAATGTTTTTTTTTTTTTTTGTTTGATGCGATACAGCGTATGAGATACGCACGAGAGAGAGAGAGAGAGAGAGAGAGAGAGAGAGAGAGAGAGAGAGAGAGAGAGAGAGAGAGAGAGAGAGAGAGAGAGGAGAGTCCTAGCTATAGCTGTAGTGTGTCGTGAAAAGCGACGCTTTCTCCGCAACTCCTGGTCCGCGTTTCACCTTCTGACGAAGCAAACGTTTAGTCGGTCCTGTTTTGCGGATATGTCTTAACCTCAAAGCCGGAGAGAGACAGCTCCGCAAAGGTCCGCTGGCTCATTTGCATAGATTATGATACATGCCTCGAACAACGGCAGGGATTCGAACTCCAGTGCATGTCATTACCTTACCGACGGATCTCCGAGTCTCCCAAGTACGAAGAAAAAAAAAATAATAGAATTCGACTTATTTAATGGCGGAGAAATATGGTATGATTTTGGGGCCTTAAAGTTACCTTTGAAATCTGAAAGGGTTGAGGATTTCTCTCTTTTAGTGATTATATATTGACGGTGACGACTTCAAATGACCCACATGGCACTTCACAAGATGATAACAAACAGTTAACCAGCCAAGAAAGAGATATGATTTTTTTTTTCTTTCATACAAATTCAATTACTGTGATCGGTAGAGTAAAATAACATCTTGATTGTATGTTATGGCGATTAAATACACACACACACAGACACACACACACACACACACACACATATATATATATATATATATATATATATATATATATATATATATATATATATATATATATATATATATATATTGGAAAGGATCACAATTTTGTGCGTTATCAAGATATTCCTATGAGTCCACGGGGAAGATGAAACACGATAAGTTCCCAAGTGCACTTTCGTGTAATAATCACATCATCAGGGGAGACACAAGAGAGAAATATAAGTCAGCTGATATACATCGAAGAGACGAAGCTAGGACGCCATTTGGTAAACATGTAATTGTCCAAAACATCATTACACGAAAGTGCACTTGGGAACTTATCGTGTTTCATTTTCCTCGTGGACTCATAGGAATATATATATATATATATATATATATATATATATATATATATATATATATATATATATATATATGAAGTCTGTTGGGGATGAGAGAGCTTGGGAAGTGAGTCAGTTGTTGTTCGCTGATGATACAGCGCTGGTGGCTGATTCATGTGAGAAACTGCAGAAGCTGGTGACTGAGTTTGGTAAAGTGTGTGAAAGAAGAAAGTTAAGAGTAAATGTGAATAAGAGCAAGGTTATTAGGTACAGTAGGGTTGAGGGTCAAGTCAATTGGGAGGTGAGTTTGAATGGAGAAAAACTGGAGGAAGTGAAGTGTTTTAGATATCTGGGAGTGGATCTGGCAGCGGATGGAACCATGGAAGCGGAAGTGGATCATAGGGTGGGGGAGGGGGCGAAAATTCTGGGAGCCTTGAAGAATGTGTGGAAGTCGAGAACATTATCTCGGAAAGCAAAAATGGGTATGTTTGAAGGAATAGTGGTTCAAACAATGTTGTATGGTTGCGAGGCGTGGGCTATGGATAGAGTTGTGCGCAGGAGGATGGATGTGCTGGAAATGAGATGTTTGAGGACAATGTGTGGTGTGAGGTGGTTTGATCGAGTAAGTAACGTAAGGGTAAGAGAGATGTGTGGAAATAAAAAGAGCGTGGTTGAGAGAGCAGAAGAGGGTGTTTTGAAATGGTTCGGGCACATGGAGAGAATGAGTGAGGAAAGATTGACCAAGAGAATATATGTGTCGGAGGTGGAGGGAACGAGGAGAAGAGGGAGACCAAATTGGAGGTGGAAAGATGGAGTGAAAAAGATTTTGTGTGATCGGGGCCTGAACATGCAGGAGGGTGAAAGGAGGGCAAGGAATAGAGTGAATTGGAGCGATGTGGTATACCGGGGTTGACGTGCTGTCAGTGGATTGAATCAAGGCATGTGAAGCGTCTGGGGTAAACCATGGAAAGCTGTGTAGGTATGTATATTTGCGTGTGTGGACGTATGTATATACATGTGTATGGGGGTGGGTTGGGCCATTTCTTTCGTCTGTTTCCTTGCGCTACCTCGCAAACGCGGGAGACAGCGGCAAAAAAAAAAAAAAAAAGAAAAAAAAAAAAAAAAAATATATATATATATATATATATATATATATATATATATATATATATATATTCCATTTTGTACATTCAATCACTGTGTCTGGCTGGATGAGAACGACATCATGACTGTATATTAAGGTGAATCAATGATTCTCACACTGATCTCACAATGCGTGATCCCTACAGCTTCCCCGACAAGAGGCGCTGCGTCGTGAGAAAGAAAGCTGGATGCCCGTGAGGTAATTTTATTCCCAGGGAAGGCAATAACATGCAGATGAAGACTCTGGGATAAACTGGGGATCTCCCGGAAGCAGAGAAAATGAAAATGTCTTGAAAGAAAATTAAGGTGAGAAGGGAACAAAGGGTGAAAATTAAACCCACTCGCTTTGTGGCTCATTCAGGAGTTCGATATATTTTCAGGAGGACGTGTGTGTGCGTGTGTGTGTGTGTGAGAGAAGAGGGAGAGAGAGAGAGAGAGAGAGAGAGAGAGAGAGAGAGAGAGAGAGAGAGAGAGAGAGAGAGAGAGAGAGAGAGACTAACATATTTCCATAAGACAGAGGAGGGGATGGAGAGACAAAGATTTTATGTGATATCATATATAACCGCACATGACAGTGTTGAGAGTACACACCGTGCAGTGGTGCACATGGCTTGTGTAGCGGCCTGCATGAGCTCGAACCAATTGGACGAGGTTGTTGGTGTCGAACAGCAACTCGGGGACGAGGGATCTCGAGAGGTGGCGATGGCCTGGATGGTGCAGTAACTGCTTCACCTTGGGCTATCGGATGAGGGGTGGGTGTTGGCAAATGCCGAGCTCCCCTTCAACAGGGGTGTAACAGGGGCCAAAGACGACCCTGCAATGTCCTCAAGGGTTAGGAGGGGTTGGAACCCGCACGGATGTAAAGTGTGTGTGTGTATGTATGGGTGAGGGATGATGAGCGGCGAGGGGATAGGCGTTTTAAGGTGGTTAATACGTGAGGGGTGTGGGGAGCTGTGATAGAGAGGGAATGAGGAAATTGAATGGGTGAAAGATACGAGGTGGTGGTGAGGAGTATGGGTTGCCTGGGGTGAGGTGAATCATGAGGTTGGTTTGAGGTGAGCCATGAGGTTGAGAGGTTCTAATGATGAAGTGACTCATGAAGTGACGAGGCTTGTCGGACAAGCAAGCTGGAGGTTTCGGAAATGAAACTAGTGATTCAGACCAATAGCACTGTACTAATGTGTAAATTGACTAATGACAAACGATAAAAAAAGAGAAAGAACTTTTATAACCTTTTTAAAAAGGTGTTGATCGCCCATATTGTTCGGGGAAGAGAATCGAATTTTCTTTTTTAGTACTGTCAACAGCTGCATTGATGATGATGAAATGGATGGATAAGTTAAAATCATATTTGGACACGATATCGCCATCTACATCTTCTAATTGGTACTGCAAAACACCTAGCAAATGAGATATTACAACCAATTTCCTCAATAACTCTGTTCCTTATGTTTTTTTCCTTTCCTGCTCGATTTCATGAAGCTATAGGTCAGTGATGGTTAACCACAAAGTACTGCAAACATAGTTTTAAAAAGACTTTTCATATAGGATTTCCCAAAGATTTCTTTCTGTGTTTAATCTTCCTCAAATACAGTTGAAGATCAAGCAAGAGATCAAAGAGTCTTTAGATATTACGTTGTACAATTCATATAGCGTTTTAACAGCGATGTGTTCAAATCTAGTTGTTTAAAGATAAAATGTAGCTAAAAAGGTACAGAGAAATAGACGAAAATCTGTCAGACTTTGCCTTTACACATCACCTCTCTCATGCAATAAAGAAATTGTGAAGACTTACAGAAAAGATGTTTAAGAAGAAATCAGCATTAGTCAAACTGAAGGATGACCAGAGAAAGCAACATCAGCAAAGATTTTCAACAATACTATGTTAAGATTTGATGCGAACACAAGACGCTTTCCTGAAAATAAAGCTGGCCCCAGGTAGAAAGGCTAAAGCTTACAGGAGGGACATCGGGACGAGAGGACTCCAGCTTGAAGAGGGCCTGCTTAAGAGACCTGCCTGAAGGAAAATCTAATTTGAAGGACCTGTCTTAAAGAAGACCTACCTGAAGGTGGTCTGTCCTTCCCATTTACTCCCATGTACAAAACCTTTGCGTGATGGATCTGTGTCTAGCATGACCTGTCTGAAGGTGAATTCTCATACTTGAAGGATTTAAGGATTACTCTAAAGGAGGAGGACCTACCTGACGGAGGTCACACATAAGGGATGATCTACAAGAAAGATTACGTAACTGGAGACTCTAATTAAGAACTAACGTGATTAAAGGGGACTCGCCCGAAGGGACGAACTGAGCTAGAGGAGACGTACATGAAGGACCTACCTGACGAAGGAAGGTTTGACGGATTCACTAACAGAGAGTCCAAGTACCTACGAGGAGGACTGGAGGGACGACTCTCCAGAAGGAAGATTGACCTCATCTCGTATTATCTTTATTCGTTTCATACTCTCACTCTGTCGTTATTCGTCTCATACTCTCACTCTAGTCCTTCCCTCTCACTGACTGGTTACCCTCGCTGTCCCAGTCATCTCCCTCACTATGACCCTGTCCCTCCCACTGGGGATGGGTCTTTTCTACATGCTATGTGGCTTTACTAACGTCAACATATTGCAGCTTTCCTATCATTTTTCCTCTTTCCCGTATCCCTTTTTCTCGTTCCCTTCCATTCCCTATTCTGTTCCAAACTCTTGGCGCATTTCTACTCTCCTATTCTCCCCCTCAGGGATGACCCTTTCCGGGATGTTATATTTCTTCGAAAATATTTACACCTGCTTCCTTCTGCCCAAACCCGTCCCACCCTTCGAACTCATATCGACGCACACACACACACACACACACACACACACACACACACTTCATCCCTCGCACCTTATCCCATGGTCTTCCCATTTTCCTTTCTGTTATCTCTCTCTCTCTCTCTCTCTCTCTCTCTCTCTCTCTCTCTCTCTCTCTCTCTCTCTCTTCTTGTAACTTTTCCTCGCTTGTCTTGGCATTAAATCGAAAGTAATGTCCATGTCCCGTGCATAAATGATAATCTGGGACACCGAAATGAGAAAAGTTTACGAATAAAAGCTATACCATGATAGTCCTCCTTTTTTTTTTGTCTCTCTTTCTCTCAGACATTTAGAAGTTCATAATGTATGTTTTATTGTTAGAGTTTTTCACTGTTGCAGTGCCAGGATTGCTATAGTCAGTCACTGCTATTGTGCCAGCAATAGTTTGTCACAGTTGTTATAGTTAGTCACTGCTGTAGTGCCAGGATTGCTATAGTCAGTCACTGCTGTAGTGCCAGGATTGCTATAGTCAGCCACTGCTGTAGTGCCAGGATTGTCATAGGTAGTCACTGCTGTAGTGCTATTATTGTTATACTTAATCACTGCTGTAGTGCCAGCTACAGTTTATCACACCTACAGTGCCATGTTTGTCGTAGTGTTTAGCCACTGCTGCAGTGCAAGGGTTGTAATAGTATGGCACTCCAGTAGAGCCAGATTTGATACAGTTGGTCACTGCTCTACTGCCATGGTTATCACAGTCCGTCACTGCTATAGAGGCAAAATCGTGTACGTGATGATTCATAGGTGAATAAGATGGACAAAAGACATCTGCAACTAAGGTCCATGAGACATTTTCCCGTCCCCAGGAATTCATCCTAGCTTCTAAAGCCTCCAATTTGCCATCACTGTTTCAGTATCATAACTGATGCGTCTCTGAAGACATCGAGAGATACTTTAAGAAGACTAGACATTGATCAAAATGCAGCCCAAATATTTCGTGAAACAACGAAGAATCTTTGTTTTTTTTTTCCGTAAGTTATTTGATTATATCAAGACGACAATATGGCTAGGCTCAAATCATTTTCGAATATTAGAATTATTACCAAAGAGAAAAAAAATATATATATCACTGCAGTCCAATCAAATTTTCTTATGTAAATTAGTTTGAAACTGCATAAGAAAGTGATTTACATGGATTAGATTTCTTATTAAGTCTTTCATTCAAAATTTTCTCTGATTAGTTGAACTTAGTTCAAGAACTTCGATCGCTTCAAAGGTGCTTCGACCTTTGTCCAAAAACTTAAGTTTTATTTACCAGATGTGTTGATCAACAGCGTTTTCTATCCTCCATTTCCATCAAGGAAGGACTTCATATCCTATGAAATGATTAATTTCTTTAATCTTTTAATCATAATCTTTCTTGTCAACCGACGTGGCGTCACTACATAACAGGAATAAATTCACTGTACTTGACACCGATCAAAAAATGAACATATGTATTCATAATGAAGTGTTGTATTGATCGGATGCAGTGATACAGTGAGACGCTGATAATACATCCTGCAGTGAAGTGCTGAGGATGTGCGATCGCGTGCAGTGATGTACAATAGGGACGCAAAAGTAGTCTACACTGATGCAACTGTGCGCTGAGCACTGCACTGATGTGCTATGTTAGCACAATGTGGTGGTGTAGACGAGTGCGTCCTCACAGTATAATACTCACACGAGCGGGGAGAAATAAAATTAGGTAGTGTCCCCTCCAACCCCGGATCGATGTGTACTTAGAAAACGGGAATGGAGACACAGAATGTATAACATATCCAAAGACGTCATCATTCTGCATCATCCTGTGGCAACGATGTACCGTAAGGATACAGTGATATACTACAGCTGTAACGGTGATGTGCAGTGACGGTGCAGTGACAAGAGAGCAGAGAGAAGAGTACGTGTTCCGACGATGGTAACACAAATAGAAAATGTCTGAAAAAGAAAAAATAGCGTTCACGTTTCCTACCTTACCGAAGACGAAGCCCATTCGGGTGTGATGGTGTACGCCTTTAATGTTCGCAATGGTTATTTTGCCAACAGATCCAACAAACCTCCCGGCACCATTAGGTCAAACACTATTATGCCGACAGCGTTTATTTTCCCTTGCGAGTGTTTACAACAAGATCTATGTGAGGTGTTGACCAACGCTGGGTTCAGGTGAGGTATGTTAGGGTCTGTGTGTGGGGGGGCCAAAGTTTCCCCCCACGGGATCAGAGAGGTAAAGTAAGGGTGATTTATTTGACTGGTTTAACCTAAATTAATTGACTGTTTTAACCTAATTCATTTGACTGTTTTAACCTAATTCATTTGACTGTTTTAACCTAATTTTACAGAGTCTTCGGGACGGCGATGGGAAAGGGGTTCCGTGAAAACCCAGATGGACATGATGGACTCAAATATTGATCTTCTCGATATTTGGAGGAATTCTCCTCCTCCCGGAAGAGCTGGTCAATCCAGCCATAAGGGAACACAATGTGGACAAATCAACAAATGCAGCCATTCATTATCTACTTGAAACTGCATAATAAAGCGATCTACTTTGGATTAGACTCCTTAATTCAGGTCTTTCGTTAAAGATTTTATCTGATCATGTTCAGCAAGTTTCGTAAGTGTTGAAAACAGTTCCACAAATCAACGAAAACTCACGTTCTCAAGAGGGAAATGAAGATTACAGGTACTGAAATCACACCATCCCGTCTCTCATATCCATCAGATATCACCACCAAATCTCATGATTTCCAATGAATATGGTAGCCTAAGTTACGTCAAATCTTTCCCTTTTTTTTTTTTTCATCCCAACTCTCCGTCTTAGCCCAACGGAATCAGAATCCTCTATAGGGCTTATGCCCTACTGACTGAACTGAATACTAGAGTGTTAGCGAAGCCTGGACCTCTTCACATCCACGACCTGCAGATATGACAGTAAAAGGACATGTAGTGGTAGTGGGGGGTGGTATTCGGTGCTACAGGAAACTCCACTGTACTGGGTTGTAGTCACGCCCTTCCATAACCCTGAGGAGGAGTTTGAGATCTCCGTGTGATAACGTCGGATGACCTCACACCCACACACACACACACACACACACACACACAAAGCACAACAAAGGAACTGTTGCATCAGCTATAAGATGATGAGGGTAGATAATGAGAAGTTTAAAAATCTTTTACTCTGTTCTGAGTGGAATATTGGCGTGTGTGTGTGTGTGTGTGTGTGTGTGTGTGTGTGTGTGTGTGTGTGCGTGTATGTGTGTGTGTGTGTGTGTGTGTGTGTGCGCTAATCTAACATGTATGGAGATGGTAGAATCATCAACCCAGACAATGTTCAAAAAAGACCCTCCACTGTTCATACCCCTTCAGTAATAGCACCTTGGTCAGTGAGACATTATTTTTGCACTTTAACTGAACTGAACAAACCGTATATCCAAAAGACAAGCCGGGAAATAACCTCGGGATATATCCTCGGGAAAATACTGGAGACACAGTGTTTCATCTGAATACGACAGCACTTCCCTGCTGGATTGTCAAACTCGGCAGACTTGGTAAATTAGATCTGGATTGGCAATGGTAGGAATAATAGCATGAACGTTTTGGATTCATCTCAGTATCAAACTACTTAGGAAACATCCCTTCTTATTCTCTGCTCGCGTCTCTCATCTTATCGTGGAAGCGTCGGTGTGTGTGTGTGTGTGTGTGTGTGTGTTAGGAGGCGATCAAAGCTTGAAAACAGAAGAAAAAGATTATAAAATCCCCACTTGGCTCTCCCTTCTGTTTCTGGCTTTAGAATGCTATAATTCAAGAGGGAGAGAAATCCGGGACTCGGTTCTCGCCTTTTTCGACATGCAGGTGATACGTTGGTGTGATGGTTAGCATCCCCTGTTCCCACTGATGGCTTCGATATATATATATATATATATATATATATATATATATATATATATATATATATATATATATATATATATATATATATATTCCTATGAGTCCACGCGGAAAATGAAACACGAAAAGTTCCCAAGTGCACTTTCGTGTAATAATCACATCATCAGGGGAGACACAAGAGAGAAATATAACAGTCAGTTGATATACATCGAAGAGACGAAGCTAGGACGCCATTTGGTAAACATGTGTTTCATTTTCCCCGTGGACTCATAGGAATATCTTGATCACGCGCAAAATTGTGATCCTTTCCAACATATATATATATATATATATATATATATATATATATATATATATATATATATATATATATATATATATACATATATATATATATACATATATATATATATACACCAGTTCATGTGTGTGTGTGTGTGTGTGTGTGTGTGTGGTGGCACAGTTTGTGATGTGTAATAATGAACACACAGACGGGGACATACATCTGCAGCGAGTTACACCAGCTCACATACAGTGGCTATGCCTGAGTGACGACTGCAGCACACAATAGTCTGGTTCATCATCATTTACGTGCAAGCTTCAGTCACAGGCTGAGCTGCGGGGATAGAGCGGAGCCCCTTGAAATCAGCCCCAGGGATGCGAAAGGAGAAGGGGAGGGAGAAGGGGGAGGAGGGATACGATGGCTGTTTCTTTTTTCACTGTTGAGGAGCAATTCTTGCAGTGTAGCGAAAGCAGTTGATATGTTGTCGCGGTGATGTCCTGCATCTTGTAGCAGTACGATGATGTCCTACAGCGGTGACGTAATATCCTGCAGTGATACAGTGATGTGGTGCAGTGTTGGAGTTACGCACTCGAGCGTTGCAGCGAAGCGCTTACAGTGCGAGGTGCTGCAACGCTGCTGTAATGCTCTGCAGCAACACAATGCTGTAACAGTGAAGTGCTGCACAGCAGCATTATAGTAATGCGTTGTAGCAGTGATATAATCCACTGCTTCAGCGGTACGGTGATGTGCCGTGGCGATACAGTGAAAAAGACACACGATTTTCTATCATCTTTCCGCTACTGTTCGCCTCCACCCTCACACACTTAAATGACCGGGACTGCCTGCTCAGTATGGGCTCCGCTCCGCACCTGATGATAAGAAAAATGCTGCCTCAGGGAGCTCATTCTGATCACAAGGGAAGGGAAAAATCATGGAATTTTTGGCGCCGAACATCGCGAAAGAATCAGAGGGCGAGACTCGAAAATATTCAATAGAAATCGAGAATGATAAGGGACAGCATAGGAAGAAAATGGGATCTTACTTTTTTCCAGGCAATTTAGAGAAGATGCATAAGAAAGGTATGAAATGGGGAAGCTCCTAGAAATGACCTCTGGGAACAGAAATAGAGGGTTTAGAAGAGGTTATTATTAAAAGGAATATGTAGGAAATGAGACATGGTGGTGGCCTAATCCACACACTGTAGACTCATGCAGACATGGTGGTGGCCTGGTCCATATACTGTAGACTCATGCAGACATGGTGGTGGCCTAATCCACACACTGTAGACTCATGCAGACATGGTGGTAGCCTGGTTCACACACTGTAGACTCATGCAGACATGGTGGTGGCCTAATCCACACACTGTAGACTCATGCAGACATGGTGGTGGCCTAATCCACACACTGTAGACTCATGCAGACATGGTGGTGGCCTAATCCACACACTGTAGACTCATGCAGACACAGTGGTGGCTTAATCCACACACTGTAGACTCATGCAGACATGGTGGTAGCCTGGTTCACACACTGTAGACTCATGCAGACATGGTGGTGGCCTAATCCACACACTGTAGACTCATGCAGACATGGTGGTGGCCTGGTCCATATACTGTAGACTCATGCAGACACAGTGGTGGCTTAATCCACACACTGTAGACTCATGCAGACACAGTGGTGGCTTAATCCACACACTGTAGACTCATGCAGACATGGTGGTGGCCTGGTCCATATACTGTAGACTCATGCAGACATGGTGGTGGCCTAATCCACACACTGTAGACTCATGCAGACATGGTGGTAGCCTGGTTCACACACTGTAGACTCATGCAGACATGGTGGTGGCCTAATCCACACACTGTAGACTCATGCAGACATGGTGGTGGCCTGGTCCATATACTGTAGACTCATGCAGACATGGTGGTGGCCTGGTCCATATACTGTAGACTCATGCAGACATGGTGGTGGCCTAATCCACACACTGTAGACTCATGCAGACATGGTGGTGGCCTGGTCCATATACTGTAGACTCATGCAGACATGGTGGTGGCCTAATCCACACACTGTAGACTCATGCAGACATGGTGGTGGCCTAATCCACACACTGTAGACTCATGCAGACATGGTGGTGGCCTAATCCACACACTGTAGACTCATGCAGACATGGTGGTGGCCTAATCCACACACTGTAGACTCATGCAGACACAGTGGTGGCTTAATCCACACACTGTAGACTCATGCAGACATGGTGGTAGCCTGGTTCACACACTGTAGACTCATGCAGACATGGTGGTGGCCTAATCCACACACTGTAGACTCATGCAGACACAGTGGTGGCTTAATCCACACACTGTAGACTCATGCAGACACAGTGGTGGCTTAATCCACACACTGTAGACTCATGCAGACATGGTGGTGGCCTAATCCACACACTGTAGACTCATGCAGACATGGTGGTGGCCTGGTCCATATACTGTAGACTCATGCAGACATGGTGGTGGCCTAATCCACACACTGTAGACTCATGCAGACATGGTGGTAGCCTGGTTCACACACTGTAGACTCATGCAGACATGGTGGTGGCCTGGTCCATATACTGTAGACTCATGCAGACATGGTGGTGGCCTGGTCCATATACTGTAGACTCATGCAGACATGGTGGTGGCCTAATCCACACACTGTAGACTCATGCAGACATGGTGGTGGCCTAATCCACACACTGTAGACTCATGCAGACATGGTGGTGGCCTGGTCCATATACTGTAGACTCATGCAGACATGGTGGTAGCCTGGTTCACACACTGTAGACTCATGCAGACATGGTGGTAGCCTGGTTCACACACTGTAGACTCATGCAGACATGGTGGTGGCCTAATCCACACACTGTAGACTCATGCAGACATGGTGGTAGCCTGGTTCACACACTGTAGACTCATGCAGACACAGTGGTGGCTTAATCCACACACTGTAGACTCATGCAGACACAGTGGTGGCTTAATCCACACACTGTAGACTCATGCAGACATGGTGGTGGCCTAATCCACACACTGTAGACTCATGCAGACACAGTGGTGGCTTAATCCACACACTGTAGACTCATGCAGACATGGTGGTGGCCTAATCCACACACTGTAGACTCATGCAGACATGGTGGTAGCCTGGTTCACACACTGTAGACTCATGCAGACATGGTGGTGGCCTAATCCACACACTGTAGACTCATGCAGACATGGTGGTGGCCTAATCCACACACTGTAGACTCATGCAGACATGGTGGTGGCCTGGTCCATATACTGTAGACTCATGCAGACATGGTGGTGGCCTAATCCACACACTGTAGACTCATGCAGACATGGTGGTGGCCTGGTCCATATACTGTAGACTCATGCAGACATGGTGGTGGCCTAATCCACACACTGTAGACTCATGCAGACATGGTGGTGGCCTAATCCACACACTGTAGACTCATGCAGACATGGTGGTGGCCTAATCCACACACTGTAGACTCATGCAGACATGGTGGTGGCCTAATCCACACACTGTAGACTCATGCAGACATGGTGGTGGCCTAATCCACACACTGTAGACTCATGCAGACATGGTGGTAGCCTGGTTCACACACTGTAGACTCATGCAGACACAGTGGTGGCTTAATCCACACACTGTAGACTCATGCAGACATGGTGGTGGCCTGGTCCATATACTGTAGACTCATGCAGACACAGTGGTGGCTTAATCCACACACTGTAGACTCATGCAGACATGGTGGTAGCCTGGTTCACACACTGTAGACTCATGCAGACATGGTGGTGGCCTAATCCACACACTGTAGACTCATGCAGACATGGTGGTAGCCTGGTTCACACACTGTAGACTCATGCAGACATGGTGGTGGCCTAATCCACACACTGTAGACTCATGCAGACATGGTGGTAGCCTGGTTCACACACTGTAGACTCATGCAGACATGGTGGTGGCCTAATCCACACACTGTAGACTCATGCAGACACAGTGGTGGCTTAATCCACACACTGTAGACTCATGCAGACATGGTGGTGGCCTAATCCACACACACTTTAGACACATGCAGACATGGTGGTGGCCTAATCCACACACTGTAGACTCATGCAGACATGGTGGTGGCCTGGTCCATATACTGTAGACTCATGCAGACATGGTGGTAGCCTGGTTCACACACTGTAGACTCATGCAGACATGGTGGTGGCCTGGTCCATATACTGTAGACTCATGCAGACATGGTGGTGGCCTGGTCCATATACTGTAGACTCATGCAGACATGGTGGTGGCCTAATCCACACACTGTAGACTCATGCAGACATGGTGGTGGCCTGGTCCATATACTGTAGACTCATGCAGACATGGTGGTGGCCTAATCCACACACTGTAGACTCATGCAGACATGGTGGTGGCCTAATCCACACACTGTAGACTCATGCAGACATGGTGGTGGCCTAATCCACACACTGTAGACTCATGCAGACATGGTGGTGGCCTAATCCACACACTGTAGACGCATGCAGACATGGTGGTAGCCTGGTTCACACACTGTAGACTCATGCAGACATGGTGGTGGCCTGGTCCATATACTGTAGACTCATGCAGACATGGTGGTGGCCTAATCCACACACTGTAGACTCATGCAGACATGGTGGTGGCCTGATCCACACACTGTAGACGCATGCAGACATGGTGGTAGCCTGGTTCACACACTGTAGACTCATGCAGACATGGTGGTGGCCTAATCCACACACTGTAGACTCATGCAGACATGGTGGTAGCCTGGTTCACACACTGTAGACTCATGCAGACATGGTGGTGGCCTAATCCACACACTGTAGACTCATGCAGACATGGTGGTGGCCTAATCCACACACTGTAGACTCATGCAGACACAGTGGTGGCTTAATCCACACACTGTAGACTCATGCAGACATGGTGGTGGCCTGGTCCATATACTGTAGACTCATGCAGACATGGTGGTGGCCTGGTCCATATACTGTAGACTCATGCAGACATGGTGGTGGCCTAATCCACACACTGTAGACTCATGCAGACACAGTGGTGGCTTAATCCACACACTGTAGACTCATGCAGACATGGTGGTAGCCTGGTTCACACACTGTAGACTCATGCAGACATGGTGGTGGCCTAATCCACACACTGTAGACTCATGCAGACATGGTGGTGGCCTGGTCCATATACTGTAGACTCATGCAGACATGGTGGTGGCCTAATCCACACACTGTAGACTCATGCAGACATGGTGGTGGCCTAATCCACACACTGTAGACTCATGCAGACATGGTGGTGGCCTAATCCACACACTGTAGACTCATGCAGACATGGTGGTGGCCTAATCCACACACTGTAGACTCATGCAGACATGGTGGTGGCCTAATCCACACACTGTAGACTCATGCAGACATGGTGGTGGCCTAATCCACACACTGTAGACTCATGCAGACATGGTGGTGGCCTAATCCACACACTGTAGACTCATGCAGACATGGTGGTGGCCTAATCCACACACTGTACACGCATGCAGACATGGTGGTAGCCTGGTTCACACACTGTAGACTCATGCAGAGGTGGTGGTGGCCTGGTCCATATACTGTAGACTCTTGTAGTTATGGTGTTGGTCTAATCCACACACTGTAGACTCATGTAGATATGGTGGTGGCCTAATCCACACACTGTAGACTCATGCAGACACAGTGGTGGCTTAATCCACACACTGTAGACTCATGCAGACATGGTGGTGGCCTAATCCACACACACTGTAGACTCATGCAGACATGGTGGTGGCCTGGTCCATATACTGTAGACTCATACAGACGTGCTGTTGACCTGATCCACGCACTCTAGACCAGGGAGGTAATGCTTGATAGAGAAAGATGAGTGCGTTCACCTGACAGGTACTCAAGCATGACTAGGAGTGACATCTGAAGGTTGGGTGAACTCTCTTTGATGATTATTAATCATGCGATCAATAAGTTGATAATCACCGAGGAAAGACGTTAGATTAACTCAGCTCAAGGATTAAATGGAGATAATGAGCAATATATGTTTACAAAAAACAAAAAATACTGGTAGATAGATCAAAAGGGAATTTAACTTATAGGTAAAAAAGAAAAAAATCTGATCAGCTCAGTAATTTAGTTGGGAAATCCTCGATGATCAGGTGATGAACATAGCCAAGCGTGATGAACCGGACCCGCTTCCACCCACTTTAAAAAAATATCTTGGGTGATTGACGTATCGAAGGGCTGACGACCATTACCCCCCTCCGCATGTGACCTTTGCTGGGGAGGGTCATTAGTTATTGATCGTTCGCGCTGATCGTTTGTCAACAGGTGTGATACCCGGGCCTGATGAATGCCATTAGCATACAGACAATCATGTTACCCTAGGGCACAAAGGGGTCCTCCCCCCCCTCCCCCTATCGCTCGTAAAGGCATAAACAACGTCATTTGCACAGCCACGCTAATTTGGCGATGATTTGACTGGCTGGCAGGTCATTTTCCCTTCACCTGGACTGTTCTGACATTATGTTCAGTTTTCAACGTCCCTCGTTTCCCCTCTGCAAGTACGGAGGGCGGTGAGTGTGTGCCTGGGTAATGTGCTGTGAAGTGGACGATATGATGAGACTTAAGAATGGCATGACAATGAGGGATGAAGAGGGTGAAGTGAAAAAAAGTACGATTAAGCCAAATCATTTCGAGGATCTTATGATCGCACACTAGAGCTGTCACATCCAGGCTCTCTGAATATTTGAGCAGGTATTGAAGACAAAAGGATAAATCGTATTTTCTTTTTTCTTTTTTTCTTGTTAGCTGAGACAGCAGATGTTACTGAAGCCCTGATCGAGGTCATCTCATGAACGATATATATACACATGTGTGTGTGTGTGTGTGTGTGTGTGTGTGTGTGTGTGTGTGTGTGTGTGCGGTGAGATCGCACTTCCTTAGTTCATGCAATTTTATTTAACATGTAATCTTTTCTATACATGTTTCGTGGGGACAGTCCACCTCATCAGGTGCCAGTACTGAACAAAGTTCTTTCAATCCCAACATCACACTTGATTCCCGCCGTCCAACATCAGTCTTTCTAGACCAACCACTTTCTCTGCTTTGCCTGGTCGTAACCATTGTGAGGGACAGTGATTAAGGAAGGTCACGCGGCGGGTAGGTGTGTGTGTGTGTGTGTGTGTGTATGGGTTTACCCTAATCAAAGATAGGTAGGTACACATTTCATCGACCAACCCCTATGGGTGGATGAACAGCTGGGTTGACTGTTGACCGAGTGCCTCAACCAGGACTCGAACCTATGCGTCACGGTCAGGAACGCGAACCGCTACACCACGGAGGTCCCTTATATATACTGTGAATATTGGAATTCCATACTAAAACAATTATCGATTGATATAACGCTTACCTACACACACACACACACACACACACACACACACACACACACACACATATGAAAACTGGTTGCAGATGATGCAATGATCATGAGAGAAAAGTGAAAAGAAAACGTGGAGGATTGCATCAATTTACAAGGGGACCAAGACACACTCCAAAGTTGGTCTGATATACATGGTTGATGAAACTCGAGTAGATGTAATGTATTGGGTCCGAGTCACAGCGAAGACGGCTTCGAGATGAGTATCACTTAACAGGAAATTAAATGTGCTTGTCAAAGGACATGGGAGTCGACATCATCTCGAATCATTTGCCAGAGTCTTTCCTTAGAATAATCAAGGGGACCAACTGTCTACTGACAAATATCAGAACTGCATTCAAGTCTGTGAATAAGGAAACATCCAGCAAGCTCTTCATAACATATCATTTTTTTATAACATACACAATCGCTGTTTCCCGCGTCGACGAGGTAGCGTCGGGAAACAGACGAAGAATAGCCCATCCACTCATACACACACACACACACACACACACACACACACACACATACATATATCTTTCTTTCTTTCTTTCAAACTATTCGCCATTTCCCGCATTAGCAAGGTAGCGCTAAGAACAGAGGACTGGGCTTCCGAGGGAACATCCTTTCTTTTTTTCAAAAATAAGGAACAGAGAAGGGGGCCATATATATATATATAAATATATATATATATATATATATATATATATATATATATATATATATATATATATATATATATATATATATATATATGTCCACATACGCACATATACATACATGTACATGCGTATACGCAGACATTACATACATACACATGTGCATATTCATATTTCCTTGCCTTCATCCATTCCTGTCGCTACCCCACCCCATTTTTGGTCACCACATATAAAGAAGCATAAACAGCTAATAGGGAAGGTTCAAAAGGCAGCAGCAAAGATGGTACCAAAATGAAGAAAGCTGGGTTACAGGGAAAGGCTAGAGGACTTAAATTTCTCCAACTTGGAAGAGAGATGAGAGAAGAGAGACCAGATCACTACACTCTCAAAAGTTTTTAAAACAGACTGATGACCTAAACGGTGAAGCCATCTTGGAAAGATGGAGGGATAGAAGAACCAGAGGACTTAACATGAAAAATCAAACAAGAAAAGTGTTCAGAGAGACGTAAAAAAAAAAGAAGTACTTTTAAAAGTGTTCAGAGAGACGTAAAACAAAAGAAAAAAAAAACGTACTTTTGCAGTATTATAAGAGTGGTGGATGAATGGAATTATAAATGCCTGAAGACAATACAAAGAAAGTTAAGAAGTTGAATACCAGCAGAGAATGTTCAGGAGATGGAGCCCCACGAGTGCAAAACTTTCACTTCGTATCACACACACACACATACAAACACACACACTCACACACACACAGACACAGACACACACACACACACACACACACACACACACAAGTGCACGCACAGACACTGAGCAGTTCTTTGAAAAATGCAAGGGTAGAACAACCAGAATCCTTATCATACATTTTTGCAAGAAAACTTCTTAAAAACAGATGTAAAGTAATGCTTTTACAGCACAGGAGTTGCGAATGTGCATGGCATAAACGCAATTATGAGATTGTGAACGTGGTGAGCATACGGGAGATTAAGAAACTGCATGGGATAGAGTGCTTTGTAGTGGTGTGGTACATAGGGGGCGACGTGGCGTCATTGGATTGAAACCAGGGCATGTGGAGCTTTCAGGGGAAACCACGGGAAGGTCTGTGGGGCCTGGGTGTGGGTGGTGGGGTTGTCGTCTCGGTACATTAACAATGTCAGCTGGAGAATGGCGATGAGCGGACGTAGGCCTTTCTTCATCTGCCTCTGGCGCTCCCTTGTTAACACGGGAAACATCGAACGGTAATAGATAGATAGATAGATAGATAGGTAGATAGACAGAGAGAGACAGACAGATAGATAGATAGATAGATAGATAGATAGACAGACCGATAGATAAATATATAGATAGATACGTAGGTAGATAGATAGACGGACAGATGAGATAGATAGATAAATAAAGTTATAAAAGAGTATTGGTGTCCACGCCATGAAATACTGGAGAGCTTCAGAAATGAATGAAAACCCCTGAACTCATCCCATTTAATGGATCAAAGAAAAAAATTCAATAACGCTATATAAGAATCTAACTCGTCACAACTGAATATATATATATATATATATATATATATATATATATATATATATATATATATATATATATATATACATATATATATATATATATATATATATATATATATATATATATATATATATATATATATATATATACGTCTATACACGCACATACATATACATATATACACACGTACATATTCATATTTGCTTGCCTTCATCCAGGTGGGCTGTTTAGAAAGGGTAGTGAGTGGTGGGATGAAGAAGTAAGAGTATTAGTGAAAGAGAAGAGAGAGGCATTTGGACGATTTTTGCAGGGAAAAAATGCAATTGAGTGGGAGAAGTATAAAAGAAAGAGACAGGAGGTCAAGAGAAAGGTGCAAGAGGTGAAAAAAAGGGCAAATGAGAGTTGGGGTGAGAGACTATCAGTAAATTTTAGGGAGAATAAAAAGATGTTCTGGAAGGAGGTAAATAGGGTGCGTAAGACAAGGGAGCAAATGGGAACTTCAGTGAAGGGCGTAAATGGGGAGGTGATAACAAGTAGTGGTGATGTGAGAAGGAGATGGAATGAGTATTTTGAAGGTTTGTTGAATGTGTCTGATGACAGAGTGGCAGATATAGGGTGTTTTGGTCGAGGTGGTGTGCAAAGTGAGAGGGTTAGGGAAAATGATTTGGTAAACAGAGAAGAGGTAGTAAAAGCTTTGCGGAAGATGAAAGCCGGCAAGGCAGCAGGTTTGGATGGTATTGCAGTGGAATTTATTAAAAAAGGGGGTGACTGTATTGTTGACTGGTTGGTAAGGTTATTTAATGTATGTATGACTCATGGTGAGGTGCCTGAGGATTGGCGGAATGCGTGCATAGTGCCATTGTACAAAGGCAAAGGGGATAAGAGTGAGTGCTCAAATTACAGAGGTATAAGTTTGTTGAGTATTCCTGGTAAACTATATGGGAGGGTATTGATTGAGAGGGTGAAGGCATGTACAGAGCATCAGATTGGGGAAGAGCAGTGCGGTTTCAGAAGTGGTAGAGGATGTGTGGATCAGGTGTTTGCTTTGAAGAATGTATGTGAGAAATACTTAGAAAAGCAAATGGATTTGTATGTAGCATTTATGGATCTGGAGAAGGCATATGATAGAGTTGATAGAGATGCTCTGTGGAAGGTATTAAGAATATATGGTGTGGGAGGAAAGTTGTTAGAAGCAGTGAAAAGTTTTTATCGAGGATGTAAGGCATGTGTACGTGTAGGAAGAGAGGAAAGTGATTGGTTCTCAGTGAATGTAGGTTTGCGGCAGGGGTGTGTGATGTCTCCATGGTTGTTTAATTTGTTTATGGATGGGGTTGTTAGGGAGGTAAATGCAAGAGTCCTGGAAAGAGGGGCAAGTATGAAGTCTGTTGGGGATGAGAGAGCTTGGGAAGTGAGTCAGTTGTTGTTCGCTGATGATACAGCGCTGGTGGCTGATTCATGTGAGAAACTGCAGAAGCTGGTGACTGAGTTTGGTAAAGTGTGTGGAAGAAGAAAGTTAAGAGTAAATGTGAATAAGAGCAAGGTTATTAGGTACAGTAGGGTTGAGGGTCAAGTCAATTGGGAGGTGAGTTTGAATGGAGAAAAACTGGAGGAAGTGAAGTGTTTTAGATATCTGGGAGTGGATCTGTCAGCGGATGGAACCATGGAAGCGGAAGTGGATCATAGGGTGGGGGAGGGGGCGAAAATTTTGGGAGCCTTGAAAAATGTGTGGAAGTCGAGAACATTATCTCGGAAAGCAAAAATGGGTATGTTTGAAGGAATAGTGGTTCCAACAATGTTGTATGGTTGCGAGGCGTGGGCTATGGATAGAGTTGTGCGCAGGAGGATGGATGTGCTGGAAATGAGATGTTTGAGGACAATGTGTGGTGTGAGGTGGTTTGATCGAGTAAGTAACGTAAGGGTAAGAGAGATGTGTGGAAATAAAAAGAGCGTGGTTGAGAGAGCAGAAGAGGGTGTTTTGAAATGGTTTGGGCACATGGAGAGAATGAGTGAGGAAAGATTGACCAAGAGGATATATGTGTCGGAGGTGGAGGGAACGAGGAGAAGAGGGAGACCAAATTGGAGGTGGAAAGATGGAGTGAAAAAGATTTTGTGTGATCGGGGCCTGAACATGCAGGAGGGTGAAAGGAGGGCAAGGAATAGAGTGAATTGGAGCGATGTGGTATACAGGGGTTGACGTGCTGTCAGTGGATTGAATCAAGGCATGTGAAGCGTCTGGGGTAAACCATGGAAAGCTGTGTAGGTATGTATATTTGCGTGTGTGGACGTGTGTATGTACGTGTGTATGGGGGTTGGGCCATTTCTTTCGTCTGTTTCCTCGCGCTACCTCGCAAACGCGGGAGACAGCGACAAAGTATAAAAAAAAAAAAAAAAAAAAATATATATATATATATATATATATATACACACGAATGTCTGAGGGCATTCGCACTTAAGAGTGCAGTGGAGGGACGCAGTAATGCCCCTTACGGTATGCGTCCTGAGGAGCCATTTCCCCAGATGCAGCTGGCGATAAGAAGTCCCATTTGGGAGCGAGTGTCAGGGTGATGGTAGCCGGGTTATGAGGCCGGCGATAAGGAGGTGTTGCTGCTGGTAATTTGGGGCCGCGAGTGAGCGAAATGAAATGCGAGATAAACACCGAAATCCTTGGGGGAAGGAAGGACAAGTGAACGTCGGCCAGGTATGATTGTGGAGCGTTCTGAGGGCGGGACTGAAGGGCCCGATGTGTGAGGCACGGGGTGTGGACGAGGAGCACAGCCAACGCTGCTGCTTCACGGGATGGGTTTGCTTCAGGTGTACGTGTGCGTGTGTGTGTGTGTTATGGAGAGAGAGAGAGAGAGAGAGAGAGAGAGAGAGAGAGAGAGAGAGAGAGAGAGAGAGAGAGAGAGAGAGAGAGAGTTCTACACTCGCGTTGCCTCGTCTCACTCGCGTTGCCTCGTCTCTTTAACATTGCATATGTATCACGTCTTTACTCCTCTGTATTCACACACACACACACACGCACACACACACACACACACACACACACACACACACACACACAACACCCCAATCTGAGCCAGGTACCCATTTATCAACAGTTCCCGTGGCAGGGTGAACACCTGGGTTGGGTGTGAGCCAACTGCCACACCAGGGGTTCGAACCCATACGGACTGGCCAGTGCTGACTTAGTAATGCTAACCACCACACCACAAAGGCACGCCTGTGTGTGTGTGTGTGTGCGTGTGTGTGTGTGTGTGTGTGTGTCTTTACCATCGTCAGGTAAAATGACACAACCTCATTTTATCATGCACCACTGACGCTCTCTCTCTCTCTCTCTCTCTCTCTCTCTCTCTCTCTCTCTCTCTCTCTCTCTCTCCTACACATCCTCCCTCTCTCCCTCTTCCCACCTGGCATCATCATCACCCATGCTCCATGATAGCGAGGCTTCACAGATTACACACATTGCAGTGAACAACTTCCTCGTGACTGTAGATAAGACTGAAAATCTATAGATGCAGGAGATTCCTGGGGAAAAAATATCTGTAAAGGAAATGAAGAGAAGTGATAGAAACACAGACTGTTCGACTGTGTGTTTTTCATTCTCTGAACTTGCCTTTGATGAATGAGCGTTTGAACCATCTGTAGCTAGGAAAGGAGAATATCTCATCCTTACATAAGCATTAAAAACCCATAAATCCTAGGGTGGAAGTCATCCAAGTACGACGTGATTCTAATGAAGACACAAAACAAGATGAATTCATAAGAATCTTCAATCACACAAGAATCCAAATTAACACAAAAGGAAAAAAATTGTCTCGGAATCTCACCCAGATATCAAAACCAGGCGTGAGATCCACAGTTCGGGCCTGGCGCTAGACAGCCACTGATTTATTGCGCACGCCTTGCTTCACTGGCCCCAATTCCTAAGCTGCTCATTCAACGCCTCTCTCTGCCAGAGTTGCCACCTGCCTCAAGACCAAATGGTCAGATGAATCTGCGACAGGGAAATGGTCCGGGTGGGGGATGATGTATGTGTACTTGGCGTATGCATCCACCAGTCGGTGTCTACTATCCTCTGTACCCGTGTTCGAGGCCTCGTTCCTACGGATGGACGGTGCTTTGGAGGAACCAAGGTTGGTGAACTTTCAGCTCATTTGGTATTAATTGGAATATATCTCATTTTTCCCTTCGTCTCTGGCAGTTCTTGGTCTGATGAGAACCGACAGAATATCAATATATAGTTCAATATATCAAGACTGTTTTATTAATTGGGCGTGACGCATTCTTGGGCCACCCAGAGTCAAGCGCATTGGTTCGAATCCTGGTTATGGCTGTTGGTGTGCAGTCAACCCAGCTGTTCATCCACCCCTAGAAGTTGGTCGATAAAATGGTTCCCTGGCTCGGGGTAGGGTATATATATATATATATATATATATATATATATATATATATATATATATATATATATATATATGTATATGTATATTCTTTTTATTATCATTTTCATTAATAAAATCATCATTCCTAGTCGCTGTCTCCCGCGTTAGAGAGGAAGCGCAAGGAAACAGACGAAAGAATGGCCCAACCCACCCACATACACATGTATATACATAAACACCCACAAACGCACATATACATAGCTATACATTTCAACGTATACATACATATGCATACACAGACATATACATATATGCACATGTACATATTCATACTTACTGCCTTTATCCATTCTTGTCGCCATCCCGCCACACATGAAATATATATATATATATATATATATATATATATATATATATATATATATATATACATATGATACCGTCTATACCGTCTCAGCTAACATAGAAAAAATCTACCATGTATCTGGCAATTTACTCTAAAGTGTATTCCTTAATTTCTTCGTTGACTCCTATGTCCATTGTTAATCTTCTTCATTACACACTTTATCTCCCCACTGTACGAAAATATGGGAGGACCTGATCTCGCCAGACGAGGGATATAAAAGGACATACCCGGACCGCTTCTGCTGTTGGCCCATAATAGCACCACTACCAAGCCACGCGAACTCAGGCGCCCCTGGTGAGGAGTCAGGTAATGGTGCCTGATAGCGAGCTTACCAGAGGGCGCCACCCCAGACTCCTGCCCTCTCCTGAAGAAGTAATGTGGGAAGCTGGACGGGGGACGAGCTGTTTGTGGAGAAGGGAGTCTGGGCTGCCTAATGAGGCTTGAAGGATAGGCAAGTCCATAGGGACAGAGAGTAGATCCCTGGCAGTAGATTCATGGGAGTAGATCCATAGCAGTAGATTCATGGTAATAGATTCATGGCAGGAGACAGGATAAGGCAGACGAGGCAGTGCGGGGATCAAGGCACCAGTCTAATGGGGAGGAGAGATGTACTGAAGAAGTATACGAGGAGGGAGCGTAGCGTGAGAGATCATTAAAGGTGCAAGTAGAAGACGGTTGTGTCAGCCACAGGATACCTGTAGATGTAGGAATATATTCTGGAACAGCTCTGAATAATGTCGGACATGCTAGGACAATTATGACACCTACACTATATATTGAAGAAGACAGAGGGGGAGTGAGGAGGGAGAGGGAGAGGAACTGAAGGAGATTACGAAACGGTAAATTATGATTAGGAATCTATGATGGAAATATATTGAGGGTATTGAGGAACTGGGCCACAAAGGCTTTTACGCGATTTATACGAACGTCTGGAAGTGAGACACCGTGCCGAAGTAATGAATGGATGCCAAAGTTGCACTTTTGCGAAGAGGTGAAAGGGTACAGACAAACTGGAGAGAATTACGGAGGGTTTAGTTTGCTTAAGTGCAGGAGGTTAGCTATGTGGCAGAGTGGTATGAAGAGAAGCTGGTAAATCTTAGCCAGATGAGAAACAGAACTACCATCATGATCATCTTTTGCGTGACTCTGTGGCCAATTTACTTTGAGTCTGATTGCAGAGAAAGAGTCGTAAATGGAAGATAAAATGTATATAGCACTTATAGCCTAACGAAGGTCGAACGTGCTGAGGGACGGAATCGGTCATTGATCATAATAAGTGAACACAGTCATGTGTAAATGATCTGGGGTTAAAGTAGGATCATATTCATATGGCTGTTCAACGTCTGCATGCATGGAGATGCACAGGTGGTGTTGGCAGGCGTTGGTGGCAGAAGAGTGAAACGAAAAAAAAAAACTCATGGTAGACACTGACTGAAGCACTGGGATGCAACTGTCTGTGGACGATGCTGTACTGATGAGCCAAGCAGCCACAGAACAGTAGGAATCTGTGGGTGTGAAGAGTACGTAGGAAGAGGAGCCTTGATACAGGGATGAGTGTTTGTGAATGAGACCGAAGATGCTGAGTACGATATACAGTTGAATGGTAGAGTTGTAGACGCTGAGGTATTCTGGGCATGTTGGAGTGGCTTAAGGAAAAGGGGTAATGATGCTGAATGTACGTATACAAGTGGCTCTTTGGAACGTTACTGATGGAAAGAATGTAAGTTTAAATGAGCGGTAAAGCCACTGGAGGGAACAGCTCATCCTGCTCTGATGTGTGGTAGTCAGTATGTGATGACACGCTGTCATAATGGAGATGGATTTCCTAAGACTTGAATGTGGGGATAGAAAGTCTAGAGAATAGTGCTATATCTAGAGCTGAGAGCAGGGTCGTTGAAAAGACAAGGTTGAAATTTTTGTAAATGAAATGGACTTATGCAAGAAAATGATGGTTGAATAGCTGACGAATATAACTTAAACGATGTCTGAAGAGGGACATGGTAGAGTACAGGAAAGAGAGAGAGGCTGTAGGGCAGACTGAGGAAGCATATGGGACATGTCGTCTTCACAGAAGAACTTTTGGGGTCGCGCACAATCAAGGCTATATGGAGAAGGCTTCAAGTGTTCACCCACTTGCCTGTGGGAGACGACTCACCGGATGAGGATATATGGGACGAATAGTATTAATGGGCAGATGGAGAGGCAAGTTACAGGACCTAAGGAAGCTCATCTTTAGGAGAACCGGGAAAAATCAGCTTCCTAAAGGTACATCTCTCGTGCAATGTGAAGTTCGAGGCGTAAAATTGGAATGGATCTATTACCAGTGACATTAGCCTTGCCCTCTTGAGGTATCAGCAACAAGGCTGACATATTAGGGGCGTGAGTGCCGAGGGACGTGACATGGAAAGATAACACAAGCAGGTCTACCCTCTTGGGGGGGTCTGAACTAAGCCTCGTCAACGACGACCTAGTTCCTCAAGCTGAGCGTCTCCTGTGGCATTAGATTCGACTCCAGGTGTCTTTTACTCTCATTCAATCCTTTATCTTTTTGTCTACTTCTAAGAGCACTTGCAAGGTCCTTATGTGTTGCCTTACGCAATGTCCTGAAATCAGATGCCAAATCAGACGCCACACCCGCTGAGCAAATGCGCTTTACGCTTTAAAGTCTTTAGCGAAACAGATCGACGGGAAATTGCTGGATATGTCTTTTTTTTCTTTTTTACCATCGCTAATTGGTCAACGTACCGTCAGTTCCCCCCACCCACCACACACACACACACACACACACACACACACACACACACACATACAGTGTATCCATGTATAACGAATACGTTTACATCAAAGGAATTTTCAGTACAGTAACGCTTAATCAAAGTTTATAATGTATGTCGCTGGGATTCGGTGGGTAAATAATGAAAAGGTATAGAGAGAGAGAGAGAGAGAGAGAGAGAGAGAGAGAGAGAGAGAGAGAGAGAGAGAGAGAGAGAGACTCGTTCCATACAAAACCCGTCGTTCATTTGGTCCCCCCAGCGTCAAATAACTACGAGAGGCCCTGAAAAGCCTTTTTAAAAGGCGACCATTATCAACCACCTGTAGCATACATGCCTAACGATATATCATACATACTTTTAATACATAATACACATACGGGAATTTTGGTATGACATTTTTTTTTTTCCACCCACTTTTTTTCTCACCTATGAATTGAGTTTAGTGAATCGCTTCAAGTGGGTTTAAGCTAATTGGGAACGACAGGACGACCCTTAAGCACGACGGTACGACTTTTTGGCTGTGATAGCGTGGTCGTTAACCTAATATTTTCTTTCGTGAGGATCGGGTCTAAAACGTGGTCAGACCCACAGGTCGTACCGTCGTACAGGTATCGTAATATCGACCGTCGTGTTCAAGGGTCGTACCAAAACCCTCAAGGGTCGTATCGTCGCTCTAATACGTTTTCATCGTCGTGTTTGAGAGTCGCAGTGCTATGTCGACAGTCGTGCTTAAGGGATCGTACCGTCGTGCTCAAGGAGTCGTACGACCACCGCCATGTGTCGCATCACCGTTCTCCGTGGTTGAACCGTCGTGCTCAAGGAGTCGTACGACCACCGCCATGTGTCGCATCACCGTTCTCCGTGGTTGAACCGTCGTGCTCAAGGAGTCGTACGACCACCGCCATGTGTCGCATCACCGTTCTCCGTGGTTGAGCAGTCGTGCTCAAGGAGTCGTACGACCACCGCCATGTGTCGCATCACCGCTCTCCGTGGTTGAGCAGTCGTGCTCAAGGAGTCGTACGACCACCGCCATGTGTCGCATCACCGCTCTCCGTGGTTGAGCCGTCGTGGTCGAGGGTCGTACAGCCGTGCTTCAAGGGCGTTGTCTGCCGGTGCGTTGCTGCGGTACGTCAGGGCAAGGGAGGACTGATGGCTGTTTGCATGGCAGCAGCCATGGGAACGAGAGAGAGAGAGAGAGAGAGAGAGAGAGAGAGAGAGAGAGAGAGAGAGAGAGAGAGAGAGAGAGAGAGAGAGATTTGGCTCTAAATGTCAAAGTACAAATTACAAATATCTGTGCAAGCCCTGCAGCAGAGAGAGAGAGAGAGAGAGAGAGAGAGAGAGAGAGAGAGAGAGAGAGAGAGAGAGAGAGAGAGAGAGAGAGAGAGAGAGAGAGAGAGAGAGAGAGAGAGAGAGCTTTGGCTCTAAATGTCAAAGTAGAAATTACAAACATCTGTGTAAGCCCTGCAGCAGAGAGAGAGAGAGAGAGAGAGAGAGAGAGAGAGAGAGAGAGAGAGAGAGAGAGAGAGAGAGAGAGAGCTTTGGTTCTAAATGTCAAAGTAGAAATTACAAACATCTGTGTAAGCCCTGCAGCAGAGAGAGAGAGAGAGAGAGAGAGAGAGAGAGAGAGAGAGAGAGAGAGAGAGAGAGAGAGAGAGAGAGAGAGATTATGGCTTTTTCAGATTTAGTCTCTGAGAAGTTATGCTAGCCATATCGAGCTGAGGTTTTTCTGAGAATCTAATCTTAAAAACAAAGAGTAATGGCTTTGAGTTTTGTGGACTGGCAACACTGATCCTAGGGATCTAGGTTTCAAGTGAACTGGCAACACTGATCCCAGGGATATACGACTTTAGAGTCAAATCAACTGACAACACTGCTGATCCCAGGGATATATGCTTTGGGAGTGAAATGAACTGGTAACACTAATCCCAGGGATATATAACTGGCAACACTACTGATCCCAGGGATATATGATATAGGAATCAAGTGAACTGGTAACACTAGTGATTCCAGCGGTATGAGCTTTGGAGAGTCGAGTGAACTGGCAACTTTGACCCTAAGAATACGAAGTTTGGAACGAGACAGCAAAAATATTCGTATAGAAATGCGGTTTGAAGTCAGGTAGCAACATTGATTTCTCATTCACCCTCCCACTCCACCTGCTTCCCACATATCACCTCCCTACCTCCACTTGCTTCCCACATATCACCTCCTTACCTCCACTTGCTTCCCACATACCACCTCCCTACCTCCACTTGCTTCCCACATACCACCTCCCTACCTCCACTTGCTTCCCACATACCACCTCCCTACCTCCACTTGCTTCCCGCATACCACCTCCCTACCTCCACTTGCTTCCCACATACCACCTCCCTACCTCCACTTGTAGCGTCTTAAAGCCAGACGCCCAAATGTCACCAAGTATTTGAAGAGGCCCAAATGCCACCTAGTATTTCTGGGCTCCTAAATGTCGCCTAGTATTTCCGGGCTCCTAAATGCCACCTACTATTTCAGAGCTCCCAAATGTCTCCTAGTATTTCAGGGCTCCCAAATGTCACCTTGTATTTCAGAGCTCCCAAATGTCATCTAGTATTTCAGGGCTCCCAAATATCACCTAGTATTTCAGGATACCCAAATATCACCTAGTATTCCAGGGCTCCCAAATGTCACCTAGTATTTCAGGAAGCCCAAATGTCACCTAGTATTTCAGGACTCCTAAATGTCACCTAGTATTTCAGGAAGCCCAAGTATCACTAGTATTTCAGGATGCCCAAATATCAACCTCGTATTTCTGACGCTAAATGTTTCGTGTGAGGAAAGAGGCACAACTTGAGGAGTAATATTCTACACAAATACCTACAGAACTAAAGCCACGGCAGATCAGATATGATACAAGGCATCACTGTGGTGTACAGATGGTCATGCCTTGACTGCAAAACCAATGTTACACAAACGTACATGAAGTGACGTGTGAATGCGCATGGGCGTTGCTGAGCAGGCTTGTGGGAAGGCCTACTTCAAGAGGGAATGATAGAAAAATACTCCAAGCTCTGAGGTTAACAAGTCATTACAAACAGGTACCAAGGAAATGAATAAGATCACTCTGGAAGCATTGAGGATAAAAGATCACTAGCGAGGATAACAAGACTTTTAGATAACAGAGCCAACAGGTAATGAGGATAACAGGTCTTGGAGTAATGATGATAATGGGTCACCCACAGTCATGAAGATAAGAAGGACATCATGAAACGAGAATAACAAATCATCAAGTTATGAACTCATGAAAGTTTAGTACACGAGATTATTGTGCACAGGAGTTGGCCAAGGCCTCATATAGCTTGCTCTCATGGGCTTGGGCTTCAGACATCTTGCTCTTGTGGGCTTCAGATATCTTGCTCTCGTGGGTCTGGGCCTCAGCAATCTTGCTCTTGTGGGCTTCAGATATCTTGCTCTTGTGGGTTTGGGCCTCAGCAATCTCGTTCTTCTGGGCTTCAGATATCTTGCTCTTGTGGGTTTGGGCCTCAGACATCTTGCTCTTGTGGGCTTCAGATACCTTGCTCTTGTGGGTTTGGGCCTCAGCAATCTTGCTCTTGTGGGCTTCAGATATCTTGCTCTTGTGGGTTTGGGCCTCAGACATATTGCTCTTGTGGGCTTCAGATATCTTGCTCTTGTGGGTTTGGGCCTCAGATATCTTGCTCTTGTGGGCTTCAGATATCTTGCTCTCGTGGGTCTGGGCCTCAGACATCTTGCTCTTGTGGGCTTCAGATATCTTATTCTCGTGGGCTTGCCTCAGATATCCTGCTCTAGTGGGCTTGGGCCTCAGATATCTTGCCCTTGTGGGCTTCAGATATCTTGCTACCGTGGGCTTGGGCCTCAGACATCCTGCTCTCATGGGCTTGGGCCTCAGATATCCTGCTCTCGTGGGCTTGGGCCTCAGATATCCTGCTCTCGTGGGCTTGGGCCTCAGATATCCTGCTCTCGTGGGCTTGGGCCTCAGATATCCTGCTCTCGTGGGCTTGGGCCTCAGATATCCTGCTCTTGTGGACTTGGGCCTCAGATGCCTTGTTCTCGTGGGATAAAGAAAAACTCCGGAAGTGTTTAAGGATTCCCGCTACCACATCAGTTTACTGAGATAAATATGTAGAGCAGTTCACAGCGGGTGGTTTAATGGCTAGATAGCTTTCCCCCTTTTTTTTTTCTAAGATATTAGTGATGAGGGATATTCCCCACATCGGAAGCCTTTGGTTCATATATGGAAAAAAAAAAGAAATAAATTGATATAGTGGATCGTCCTTTTAGGGATAATATCAGCGTTCATTGCCGCCCTTTTCAGCTGCTTGGGTGGTGAAGTTTGAGACAATCGTGCTGGTTATTTCGAAGGGGAATATGATATATAAGTTTTGGTTATGAAGCTTAAAGTCTAGCAATGAAGGCTGACAGTGAGGGGTGAGGATGTATCTTACTGGTGTACCAACCATATGTGTGTGGTATGAATGAGGAATCACTGCTTGTTTGTACGTTAGGGGAAGAGAGTTTTACGTATGTGTTGCCCTTGTATGTATGTATCATGTCTATGTGTGTGAGTGTGTGTGTGTGTGTGTGTGTGTGTGTGTGTAGATAGTGTAAAGAGGAGATAAATGACAATCAAAAAACCATTACCAGTTGAAAGGCATTGTACACATCAGTTTCCTGCCACGTTGGAAGGTAAAACAAGTTTACTGATTTACGTGAAAACTTACAGAGTGATAACCTTTTTTTTTTTTTATGTCACTAGACAAAGGTCCGGTTGAGAATGTAGTGTGTGCAAGGGGACAGAGTTTTCATCACGCTCACCATAAAATAAAAAACAACTTACATCGGAGAATATAACTCGTAGGTGGCGTGTGTCGCCTTGCAGAAAATTAAGTATGTACGACTGAATTACGAGTCCAATATATACGACCAGTCGGAGGTCGGAGCCACAGCCAGTGCTAGAGCGAGTGCTCCGCCGAAGCCTTCCTCCCTCACCTGGTTTATGTCTCATTTCCCTGACAGATGGCAACGACGCTGAGGCGACAGCAGCGTAGATCCATCGCTAGGGAAGGGGAGGTTTCAGTCGTCCTGCCCGAGCCCAGGTAACTGGCGCGGGAAAAACAAGTTGGTCATGAACTTTACAGACCTCAGCACACCTAGCGTCTCAGCGGAGCGTCTCTTACCGCTCATATTGCTGCCGCCGGGGTTACGTGGGTACGGCATGAATGCTGAGCTGCCTATGTTGCCTGTGTTCATAAGTGTGTGTACGTGTGCGTGTGTGTGTGTGTGTGTGTGTGTGTGTGTAAGTGTGTGTGTATGTGTGCAGCTATATATCATCCCTCATCTGGCTTTACCATATTCAAATCTCGACTTGTGCTTAATTCATTCAGTAATACGTACGGATTACAGTAATATCTCTTTTTTTTACACCGTTCAAACTCATACAGACTGAGAGAACAGAATGTTACAAAGATCAAGTGTCTGACAGAAATATCACGGTATGAAGGGTTGAGGGAGCTTTGATGTAAATGTTATGTCCTCTGGAAAGAAAGGAGCTGAATTAATCCCACAAAAAGGAGGTGCACGTTTCAGCCTCTTGGTTTTCACCCTGATTTCAATTTATTAAGACAAAGCTATAGAGGAGAAAATACCTCATCACCTGGGCACAATTGCTCATATATTTTTTTCACAATGAGGCGACAAAAGCTTTCTCTTGTGTATATCATTAACCGTTCAAACTCCTTTTAATTTACGTATCTAACAAAACGAGACGATTATCATCATCATCAAGCCAGCAACCCTTACATTCAAATGCAAAAAGGAACCTTTGAAAATCGAAGATATATTTAGAGTTACATTTATGCACAGACCACGCAGGTCCAAGCGAGGTGGACAGGCCTTAACTCAAGTGAAAAAGACATGGTCCTCTTGAAACCAGTAGAAGAAAAGGAGAGCAAAGCAAAGTAGAATCTACCATAGACTTTAAGATCCAAAGACTTTTTGGTGAAAGTCTCTGAAGTTAAGAAACACAACTTCCGTCTTTCAGATCTTGAAGTGCTGAACTTACGTTAAGACAGAGGTCGGTTACAGTAACAACCCTTCAGGATATTGAGATCCTACCGCGCCTTACTTAATTTCTAGTCACTCACACTTAAATTTCTGAAAGACTTGCGAGTCACGATATCTTCCTATAGCGGTAAAGTTGGAGTCTCCTGGTAGGAAGAGGAGGCGAATAAGGAGAAACATGAGTAGAGCAACTGGGAAATATATTTTCTATTCGTGTTAAATAAGATGGCGTTACGGGTATTACTTTCACTCATACGGAATGAGCCATCAACAACGCTGAAGACTTACCAAAATTCTTAGCTTAAATATGTTTTGTGATTCAGACAGAGAATAGAAAAAATAAACAGCAGCCATATCAATACGTACGAAGTAGGTTTTTTTTTGGGGGGGGGACTGAATCACGTATTCCCCGCATGTCGTAGGAGGTAATTAAAGGCAGCGGAATCCCTGAGGTTAAGGGAGAAATATTACTTCTCTTCTCACGTATTCGTAGAAGACAATTGAACGGGACAGGAGCTCGGGGGACCGGACACGCCCTTGTATTTCTAATTTCGGAAAACTGGGACAGAAAAAGGAACCAAATGCTTATCCTCCTCGAAGGCTCAGGCCAGGGTGTCTGAGTGTGTGTGGATGTAATCAAGATGAGAAGAGGGAGGGATAGGTGGTACGTCTGAGGAGATGAACCTGGATATTCTAGATATGGGTGAGACAAAGCTAAAGGGACAATGGGAAGATTGGTTTGGGAATGTCTTAGGAGTAAAGTCAGCGGATGGTGACAGTGAGAGTGCTAAGGAAGGGGTAGCACTGTTGCTGAAGGGGGAGTTACGGGAATGTGTGAAACGTGTTGGTGTGGTGGTTAGCGTTGCTGATCGTGTCGCATTCCCAGGCCGCCTGGGGTCGAGGGCATGAGATTCGAATCTTAGTTGCAGCACTCAGTCACCAGTCAACCCTGCTGTTCATCCTCCCTTTGGGGTTGGTCGATAATCTGGTACGTACATATCAAACATACGGTACCATTTTTACGCGACGTTTACCCTGGTGCTGTTGGTGAGCGAGAGTGTGGGGTACAAATGCACGTGTGTGTGTGTGTGTGTGTGTGTGTGCGTCCTTAGTTAAGGGGACCTGTGTTATGTAGACGTATAGACGTATCTCCCTCAATACTTGTATTATAAAGATCATTCTGATACAGGTTGTGTATCCCTTGTTTTGTTTTTTTTCTGAGGTACACTTTCTTTTGATCCTGTTTACATCCAGAAGCTCGCCAGTTCTCCAAAGCAGTTCTCAGAAACGTAAACACCTTCGAAACCATTAAACCAGAGAGCTGGTGGTGAGGGGAAGAATTCTACTAAAGGCTCTCCGTACACACCGGTGTCAAGTGTTTTTTAAGACGCATTCCATCCTCGCGCAGCTGCTAAAAGCGACCACAGTTCGAGATAAAGACAAAGAGATATCACCTCCGGCCGTAGAGGCATTACGTGTGTATAATAACAGCATCACCAAAATGGACGATGAATTATTCTCGCTTATCATTAAGCCAAAAGTTACAGCTCAGGTCAGAGGACATTAACTTACATAGATTATTAACCTCTCTCTCTCTCTCTCTCTCTCTCTCTCTCTCCCACCCCGCGTCCCCTCACTGAATAGTTGTATGAGTTTATGATAAGCGTAAAATATACATTACAGTGAGAGTAGACTTCATGTGAGCAAAAGGGAGTATTAGGACCCTTATTTTGCATAGCGACGCGAACAACATCGCTCTGAATTACGTTCAGAAAACAAAATTCCTTTGTCTTTTATCTTTTTTTCTCACACACCTACCCCCTCCCCTCCCTTCTATATCTCCTCCCTCAATCGCTAAAAATACATGGGAGCTTAATTTCATAAGACAAAAATAAATTTTCAGCATTCTCTCTGTCTGTCTGTCTGTCTGTCTCTCTCTCTCTCTCTCTCTCTCTCTCTCTCTCTCTCTCTCTCTCTCTCTCTCTCTCTCGGGGGGGTTTTTGGTCGGTATGCCGATGTAATCTTCCCTCCGTGCACACGCGGCTTCGGCCCTGGGTTGAAAAAAAAAATATGTGGCTCCGGTGGGTTGGTGGGGGGCGAGCGAGCCGCCCCTACTGTGAGTCGAACTATTTCCTGCTATTGGAATAACCTGAATATCTCGGCGGCCAGTTCTGGCCCGGCCTAACCTCAAACACAACGTGAAGAAAAACGCAATACCTCGGCGGCGACCCCACCACGAGCTCTTCCCCCCCATCACACAGCTCTTGCCCTGTGATACTGCTCTCGCCTCACAGCTCTGCCCTGTTCTCGTCTCACAGCTCTGCCCCTGTGATACTGTTCTCTCTTCACAGCTCTGCCCTGTGATACTGCTCTCGTCCCACAGCTCTGCCCCTGTGATACTGTTCTCGCCTCACAGCTCTGCCCTGTTCTCGTCTCACAGCTCTGCCCCTGTGATACTGTTCTCGTCTCACAGCTCTGCCCCTGTGATACTGTTCTCTCTTCACAGCTCTGCCCTGTGATACTGCTCTCGTCCCACAGCTCTGCCCTGTGATACTGTTCTCGTCTCACAGCTCTGACCCTGCGATACTGTTCGCGTCTCACAGCTCTGCCCCTGCGATACTGTTCTCGCCTCACAGCTCTGCCCTGTGATACTGTTCTCGTCTCACAGCTCTGCCCTGTGATACTGTTCTCGTCTCACAGCTCTGCCCTTTGATACTGCTCTCGCATCACAGCTCTGCCCTGTGATACTGTTCTCGCCTCACAGTTCAGTTCTGACCTGTGATACTGTTCTCGCCTCACAGCTCTGACCTGTGATACTGTTCTCGTCTCACAGCTCTGCCCTGTGATACTGTTCTCGCCTTTCACGTGAGCCTGGCCTGCCTACCTTGCTCACCACTAGAACAGTAGAACATTCCTAGAAAGACTTTTAACACTGGCTCTCAGAGCTTAGTGTGTAAATGCTATGACCCGTGCAGCTGTAAATTCTATGAATCGTTAGCTGTAAATTCTATGAATCTCATATAGCTGTAAATGGTATAAATCATATAGCTGTAAACGCTGGTAAACAAATAGCTGTAAATGCTATGAACCTTACAGGCATTAAGTGAACCATGTAGCGTTAAATGCTTTGAACGTACAGCTAAAAAATAATTAATGAATCATAAGCATTATGAAACATAGCTGTAAATTTTGTAAGCCATATAGGTGTAAACATTATGATTCACATAACTATATAATAATGTCTATAGCTATAAATTCTATAAACCGTAAAGTTGCCCGTGTTGGAAATCACATAGCTAAAGTTACATACAGATCATATAACTATGAATATCCTATATCATATATATCATATAGCTGTACATCTTATAAAACATATATTTCTGTACATGTTACTAATCATATATCTGTAAATGTTATGCATCAAACAGCAGTAAAAGTCATGAGCAATGTAGCTGTAAAGTCAACGACTCATATGCCTGTAAATGAATCATATGCCTGTAAATGAATCATATGCCTGTAAATGAATCGAATGACAGAGCTATAAAAGTGACAACTCCTTTAGCTGTAAATAGGCTGAATCTTTAAGATGTACACTATTTACGTGTATGTGTTTACCCATACATATCGGGGTAAACAAAAATGCAACATTTCTCCTTGATAGCTGTTTACCCATACATATCGGGGTAAACAAAAATGTAATATTTCTGCCTTGATAGCTGTGTAATCTGATTCATTTACACCTTCATAAATCTTATCATTCATACCTGTATTACTGAAACCATTTTGTACTCATGTAGTTCATAACTGCTACAGCTGTATCATCTATAGATTTAGAGCTGCAGAGTTGCATTCATAGTTACATACAATACATCAACATATGCATAATTAATACAATTCTTCCTCGTACATAATTCCTAACATATACACCTACAATATCTATACCAATAGGTAGCCATAGAATCCAGGTATACAGCAATGTTATGCAAAGGAGTTACCCATACAGTTAGACGACTCGCACTATATAGGATTTACAGCTATTTGAACTAAGACATTTACAACTATATGACTGAAAAAAATATAAATCTACCGCTTTATGATTAACAAACTACACCTTTTTGAAGAGAGAGCCATACTGAGGGACGATACAAGGAGCAGGGATTGACAAAGAAGACGAAGTCTGAAGGAAGAGAATTTCAAGTGTGTGTGTGTGTGTGTGTGTGTGTGTGTATGTGTGTGTGTGTGTGTGTGTGTGTGTGTGTGTGTGTATATGAACATTCGTCTGTCTGGTCGTAATGAATGTATGAACGGAAGCGTGTTTGTGGACACTGTATAAAGGAGTCACACACACACACACACACACACACACACACACACACATACACACATACACACACACACACATACACACACACACACACATACACACAAACACACACACAGACACACACAAACACACACACACATACATGAGAAAGGAAATAAAGTGGAATTTGAACAACTGGAAAGATTTATTGATAGCGGGGATATATTATTTTCGTTTCCTTCTTTTTCTAGTCATGAAGTCTTAGAGCGATGAAGGCAAGGTGAAGGCAGTGTGTGACACAGAGGCAAGCACACGACAATCATCTGGACGAGGAACTCATCAGCGAGGCAAAATAGGAGAGAGGCAGCATCAAAAATATTTCTCATCAGGAGTTATTTCACTCGCATCCTTCCCTTCTTCTCAAAATATTTCCTCGTTATTTGACACGAGATGGTTCAAACACTCATCTCTGATCCGCCACTTTATTCATCCATCAGATATTCAAATACCAGGGGTGTAAAAGAGACGAGGCTATATTTAAATACCAGGGGTGTAAAAGAGACGAGACTATATTTAAATACCAGGGGTGTAAAAGAGACGAGGCTATATTCAAATACCAGGGGTGTAAAAGAGACGTGACTATATTTAAATACCAGGGGTGTAAAAGAGACGAGACTATATTTAAATACCAGGGGTGTAAAAGAGACGAGACTACATTTAAATACCAGGGGTGTAAAAGAGACGAGACTATATTTAAATACCAGGGGTGTAAAAGAGACGAGACTATATTTAAATACCAGGGGTGTAAAAGAGACGAGACTATATTTAAATACCAGGGGTGTAAAAGAGACGAGACTATATTTAAATACCAGTGGTGTAAAAGAGACGAGACTATATTTAAATACCATGGGTGTAAAAGAGACGAGACTATATTTAAATACCAGTGGTGTAAAAGAGACGAGGCTATATTCAAATACCAGGGGTGTAAAAGAGACGAGACTATATCTAAATACCAGGGGTGTAAAAGAGACGAGACTATATTTAAATACCAGGGATGTGATAGAGACGAGACTATATCTAAATACCAGGGGTGTAAAAGAGACGAGACTATATTTAAATACCAGGGGTGTAAAAGAGACGAGACTATATTTAAATACCAGGGGTGTAAAAGAGACGAGACTATATTTAAATACCAGGGGTGTAAAAGAGACTATATCTAAATACCAGGGGTGTAAAAGAGACGAGACTACATTTAAATACCAGGGGTGTAAAAGAGACGAGACTATATTTAATTACCAGGGGTGTAAAAGAGACGAGACTATATCTAAATACCAGGGGTGTAAAAGAGATGAGACTATATTTAAATACCAGGGGTGTAAAAGAGACGAGACTATACCTAAATACCAGGGGTGTAAAAGAGATGAGACTATATTTAAATACCAGGGGTGTAAAAGAGACGAGACTATACCTAAATACCAGGGGTGTAAAAGAGACGAGACTATTTAATTACCAGGGGTGTAAAAGAGACGAGACTATTTAATTACCAGGGGTGTAAAAGAGACGAGACTATTTAATTACCAGGGGTGTAAAAGAGACGAGACTATTTAATTACCAGGGGTGTAAAAGAGACGAGACTATATTTACACGGGGAGATAATGGAGATCTAGGGGGAAAAAAAAAAGAAAAGCTTGTCAGATTGTTTTTTTATGGACACTGAGAGTGATAAGAAATGTCTGAAAAGAAAAGAGTCATCGTTAGGGAAGCTCCTTTAGGATAGCAAATAGAGACTCGAAGTCTACGATGTTATTTTCCGTGAAAGAAAACAGGTTTACCCAAGGGCCATAGGCTCGTGACTTTCCCGAGATCTAAGCAGTGGTTTGGTTGACCTATCCTGACACTGATAATGATGTATGGGTCCCTCAGCCACCAGCCAGGTACGGTCGAAAGACTCGTATGACCTTACGAGCTGCCCTGAACTCCGCCTGCATGCGATTACACCACTCCAGAGGAATCCATCATTACCCTGCTACTGGTTGTTGCGCAGTCTTGAAGCAGCGAGAGCTCCCCGAAAGGCGTCCTTGGGTTACTTAATCAATTAATCATGACCTTACGGTGACATTTAGAGACATTTCTGTCCCAAAGTCGACCTTTTTCTGCTTCTCTGTAAAACACCCGAGAGAAATCTTAGTAGATTACACATTCAAGATCAGACTAATTTAATGTAGTCAACAGTCCTGTTGAGACTTAGATTGCCTGTACTTCAAGTTCTGGATAGATACACCAGCTCATATGACGTCCACATCTCCACTACTGAGACCGAATAACAATGCCTACGCCTTATTCACTAGGTTGGGTAAGTACCATACGATGGTAATACATCTTACCCACCAGCTTGGCTAGGTACCGACTGATGATACTAACCTCACCAGTTCCTCTGCCGACCGAATGATCACACAAAACGGAATCTTATTGCGTCTATGTCTTCAGCATCTGTTTACCTGAACAAACCCACAACCAGGAGGGTAAATATATCCGCCAATTCGCTCACAGTCAACATTGTTAGTATTACAACCATCATTGACGCGATCGCAAAAATCTGGGTCTTCAAATTCCGGCTATGTTAACCCATCTCTTCCCTGGGTACAAGATAGGAGCATTAGTTCTGGTTATACGCGTGCCACTACCACCACTCCAACAGACAATGGAGCCTGCTAGGGAAGGGAAGGTCTGTATATAAGACGAGGTGGGACGTCAAACAGTTCATCCTTTTCACAAGATCAGTTGTTGACGACTTGCTGCAGACCAGGGGTCCTATGAGCGAGTGAAAGACCATTCGCTACTATGTGCCATTTGTGCCCTGCTGTGAATAGCGAGTTGGAGCCACAGACGGATGGATTAAGCGTTGTTCAAAGCATCAACTGTTCGATTTATGTTGAGAAAAATATTAAGACGAGGAGAGTATGATGTTCGAGTTAGTAAGGATAGCGAGATGGCAGAGAGGTTCATGTCGAAAGTTGTAAGAATGTGTTAAGGCTGGTTAGCTATTTGGGCTTCGGGTTTGAAAACTGCCCCAGGAACATAAAGAACATCAACGTATGTGATAACCACAATTATCATTATTAATACAATTATCATTATCATCATTTTCAATATTGTCTATCATTATCACAAATATTACTATTACGATCATTATCATTATCACAAATATTACTATTACGACCATTATCAAAATCATTTGTAAATCATTAAAAAAAAAATGAGAAATCGATTATACGAGCAGACTTTTAACATGCCAGTATCGAAGTGGGGTAAAAATAGTTTTCCAGTTGCCCTGGACATTGGCAGTAAGTAACACCCGTGATAGTTTTCTGATGCAGCGCCTTGAGAAACCTGCTGGCGACGTGAACACATTAGACTTAATCCGAGCAACAAACGAGAAAGTCGTCGGCAGTGTCGCACTGGGGGGTAAGGCCTGGTGCAGGTGATGACGGACAAATTACGTCTGAGTTGGCTTTTCAATACTGCTTTCCACGTAGGGCATTGCGACAGTCGTGGCAAAAGTGTGTATTTATAAGACTTTAGACACGTAGTAGATTCCATTGGTCTTCGCATTCCTCTTGACAAGAATAGCTGGGATAACGTCGTAAATGAAAATGATATGGACTTACTTTGGAAAAGCTTCAGTAACACTTTCAAAGTCGTAGTGGAACCATATGTGTCACTCTATAACAGACTGTTAAACATTAGCGTAACACAAAGGTATAACTGCCCGTTGTCAGTATAGGAAAGAAATACAAGAAACTGATAGAATTATCATTGGTAAAAGAAATCTTTAGGAATTTCATGGTTGAGTTAATTATAAGAAAGTTCTCCCAAGACAGTTCGACATGCTAGCGAAGATGCGGAAAAGATTTTATGTCATTTTCCATCGGGATTAATATTGAAGACATCTCGCATTCCAGATGTAGTCCCATTGCTTGTGGATGATAACTTTTTGGTGCATGTTGACATACACAATCAAGATACACATCACCATTTAATGGGAACGTAAAAAGAAGCTTAAAATGAGGTAGTTAAGCCACTGTGTCTGCTCTGTTATTACCATATCATTATTATTATTATCATCATTATTATTATTATCATTATTATTATTATTATCATTATTATTATTATTATTATTATCATTATTATTATTATCATTATTATCATTATTATTTTATCATTATCATTACTATTGATATCATCATTATCATTATCCATATTATTATTATTATCATTATTAGCAGTAGTATTAGTAGCAGAATTATAATAATTTATGATCACTATAGTTCACATCATGTCAGAAAAGCGACTGATTTAATAACCAACTCCCTGCCTGGTCGGCACATTTGATGATACTCACCGACACAGAATTAACTAATGGACATGAAAACTAACATTTGAACACCAGTAACTCGACCTCCTGATCATGAATAGTAATTACAGCTTCGATATGCGTAACCAGGTATCCACATTTTGTCAACACAGTGGCAAGCGTGACTGACGAGGCTGAATATATAAAGAAATAATTGAAATCCCTCTCGTAAGTCGGAGAATGTAATTCAGTATGATTCACAGTGATTCCAGTTCAATAAAAGGTATTCAGGTTTTTGGGCAATGGGAAGGAAGAAATTCCTAAAGAACATCGTGTCTCTTGTCTGACTTATCAGGCAGGAGCAGGTAAGTGTTATCACATGTCCTGACTCTCGAAGCCCAGGTTCGGTCACTGCTTCGAACGAAACCGGTGAGTGTTACATTGAGACTAACACACCGCAGTTTACCCTCCCGTCACTCTATTCTCTGATCTGTCCCATGTCTATGCCCTGTTAATGCCTACGGACGTCAGACAGCATCTGGGACATACCTAAGATATTTAACTTAAAAGTTAACGAAGTGAACCAGAGACGGGAAGTAGAAATGCGAGTCGCGAAGTGAAAGTTAGATTCTAATATCTATAATCGTTGTTTCTGACGATCTTACGTATCTCTCGGGGTAATCTGTACTGATAATGGAAAAAAATAATTCAGGACAAAAGAGAAATATCTTATTTCAGACGAGCCATCCATCATGAGGCCGTCGCTTGGCCTTCAATACTCATGTTGAAGCGACTGTCAGGTTGTCAGAGTCCTGCCAGTGTGATGATGTACCCTGACCTCACAGATACACACACACACACACACACACACACACACACACACACACACACACACACACCGACAGCTTTACATGTATATGGTAACGGAGACACAGTCTTTAAACAGCTTGGGTTCACTTCGTTTTTAATGTCCCTTGATGAAAGTTTGTGTGTGGGTCAAGGAAACACCATAAAGCCTACATCAAAAGGTTCTTTTTTACACTCGATTTACTGGTGACCTAGAAGAGAAATTTGAGCACAACTGATACACTGTTGTAGAGAAGTGATAAACTGGACTATATATATATATATATATATATATATATATATATATCTTTCTTTCAAACTATTCGCCATTTCCCGCATTAGCGAGGTAGCGTTAAGAACAGATGACTGGGCCTTTGAGGGACTACCATCACCTGGCCCAATTCTCTGTTCCTTCTTTTGGAAAATTAGAAAAAAAAAAAAAAAATGAGAGGGGAGGATTTCCAGCCCCCCGCTCCCTCCCCTTTTAGTCGCCTTCTACGACACGCAGGGAATACGTGGGAAGTATTCTTGCTCCCCTATCCCCAGGGATAATATATATATATATATATATATATATATATATATATATATATATATATATATATATATATATATATATATACACACGCACACAAACAATTATGGCATTTTCTTCCCCCCATCTACCCCTCCTCCACCCACACAAACAGTAACCCCCATTTCCCTGGTCCTGGGTGCGACAAGCCAGCCTGGAAGGAACCATTAGATTTAACCTCATTCCAGGGCTGTTTCTCCTCCCTCCGCTGCCCACGCCCTCTGCACGGTACCATCCAGGGTGATATTGACAGTGGCGACCACAGTCCTGCCGTGGTGTGCTGGTGTTGTCCCTGTGGAATGCTCCCTCCGCCACTCCTTCGACACCTACCCTCGCCACCCTCACCAATCCTTGCCCATCATTACCCTCCATCTCTCTCATCCATTACTACTCTCCAACACTATCCTCCATCAATCCTTCCTTCCTTCATACTCATCCTCCATCACCTTACAACGGGTCCTGCCAGACAAAGCGGACAGTGGTTGGTCTGTACTGATTGGTGCTGGACGGCGGGACTCAAGTGTGATGTTGGGATTTGAATAACTTTGTTAAGTACTGGAACCTGATGAGGTGGACTGCCTCCACGAAATATCTCGTGCCACATTTGCAAAAAACTAATGAAGTGCGATTTCACCTTTTGCATGATATATATATATATATATATATATATATATATATATATATATATATATATATATATATATATATATATCTTTTTCTTTCAAACTATTCGCCATTTCCCGCATTAGCGAGGTAGCGTTAAGAACAGAGGACTGGGCCTTTGAGGGAATACCCTCACCTGGCCCAATTTTCTGTTCCTTCTTTTGGAAAATTAAAAAAAAAAAAAAAAAAAACCGAGAGGGGAGGATTTCCAGCCCCCCGCTCCCATATATATATATATATGTATATATATATATATATATATATATATATATATATATATATATATATATATTATCCCTGGGGATAGGGGAGAAAGAATACTTCCCACGTATTCCCTGCCTGTCGTAGAAGGCGACTAAAAGGGAAGGGAGCGGGGGGCTGGAAATCCCCCCCCTCTCATTCTATTTTTTAATTTTCCAAAAGAAGGAACAGAGAAGGGGGCCAGGTGAGGATATTTTCTCAAAGGCCCAGTCCTCTGTTCTTAGCGCTACCTCGCTAATGCGGGAAATGGCGAATAGTATGAAAGAAAAGATATATATATATATATATATATATATATATATATATATATATATATATATATAAATAATGTATTTTTCTTTCTACTTGCTCATTTGTAAGTATATGCGCATGTTTGCGTGCCTATAAGCTCCTGTTTACTGTCAACTATTCCATCCATTCACGATGGATTGGACAGTAAAACTTAAACGCCCTTTGCTCTAATACTCTACACCCGTTTCTATTCTATATGGCAACATTGCATTGCAATATCATGGGGGCATATTTTCCCCTGAATGAAAATTCAAACTCAAACATTTATTTTTCCGATATGTATTAATTGCAAAAGTGTATTATATTGAGTTATGTATATATGTCATGTCAGTCGGAATATTATATCACAATAATTATATATAATTGAGTATTTCGTGGCCCATCCGCATAAAAATACGTGAAACTCGGTTTTCATAGGAAATATACACTTATCAGAGTATGTGTCCACATGTCTGATTTACGTAGATACATTTTTTTGCCTTATCCCTATAAACTGTAGGTCGCATTACATTTCAGTGCAATATATATATATATATATATATATATATATATATATATATATATATATATATATATATATATATATATATATGCATACGAACAAAGTGCATTGGAACGCGCACCTTCATAGAACATGCAAACCTTCAACAGCCAGGCCCATAGCCTAGCAGTAGCATTCCCGCCTGTTACACAGGGGTCCCGGGTTCGATCCTGGCTGTTGGAGCTTTGTATGATATATATATATATATATATATATATATATATATATATATATATATATATATATATACTTATATAAACTAGCTCGCCGTTACCTTTGTGGTTAGATAGCGCCAAGAGCAGACGAAGAAGGATCTCATTCGCTCTCATCCACTCTCTAGTTCTCAAGCACCGATAAAAGAACCTTCTATCTGCACAACTGCTACATAGTTTTCCCTGACCACTCTTTTCATCCCTTGGTTGAGTCAACTAACAGCACGTTGCCCCTGTATATCACATCGCTCCAGTTCGCTTTATCCCACGAGCACCTCTCATCCACCTGAATGTTCCAGCCTCGATAACTCAAAGCCTCTCTCTCTCCCTCTCCCTCTCTCTCACTCTTCTTTTCTCTCTCCACCTCTGACGCTTACACCCTCTTGGTCTCTGTTAGTTCTCTCTCATCTTATGTCCAAGCCATTTTGGTATACCGAGTTCAGCACCCTCTCTCGTATGTTGCTTTCTAACACCACCTCTCTCTTACAGTGTCGTTCACCCCTACGATCAGACTTCCACACAGCACAACCTGTCATTTCCAGTATACCTACTCCCCTTCTCTCGTATCTAGAGCCCTTTGCTGGCACTCATACAGCGCCCACTGGAGTTACCGTTCCACCAACCATCCCTACTTGACACCACAGACAGTGTCCTCTCTTGCCACACACTCCCTAAATGTACCCAGGAACTTTGCTTCGTCGTCCAAGCTATGGCTCACTTCAGCTCCCACACTTCCATCCTCTGCCACTTCACCTCTGGGTACCTAAAAGCTCTCAGATCCCACTATGTTGGCTTTTTCTGTTATTGTTAGATTCGTTATTGGGGAGGATGATTTCGTTGAGGTTCTTGCCTTTATTTTTGGAATTGTCTTTGCTCCTGGCGACATTGGTGGCGTCTTTGTTTGTCTGTTTGTTTTTTTTGGCTCTTCATTCAGTTGTTGCAGTCAGTGGACTTCTCGTTTCCTTGGTACTAATGTAGTGTCATATGCAGTTTAGTGTATCTTTCATATTCGTTGTTATTTTCAGCCATTTTCAACTATTCTACGTCTCAAGTAATCTTCTTCTTCTTCTTCTCCTCCTCCTCCTTCTTCTTCTTCTTCTTCTATTTACTGGTAACGTTTCTGAAGCTAATTTAACAGTTGCTGATATCTAATTCGTTTTCTTCTCTTTCCTCGCCTTTTGCTGTGGGTATCATATTTGAATTCCTTCTCGTTATCTTTTGATTATTCAATTTCTCTTCGTTCCCTCCACTCTCCCTCATCAGTCCTCAACACCATTTCATCCATTTCTTTTTCCCTTGTCAGTGACGGTTCCTCATCCTCCTCACGCTCGATCACCACCAAGAAAGACGTTCGTCCCTCGCTCTCCCACCTCAGCTTCGCACGGACCTCCGAACTCGCTGAAGATCTAGCGAGATATTCCTGACGACCCGGGGATATTCTTCAGGTATTTGATCTCACCCCCCAGGCAGGATACGCCGACGCCCCAACAAACTTCTTACTGATGAACAAAATCTCACAGCTTCTTGACCCTCTTCACCCCGTGAGTGACCTAAGAGTTACAGTAACTTTTAGTTCAGGGAAATTCTGATACTGTGACAATTCGTATATAAGGATGTCTAAGTATGGGAACCCGTTATGATATAGGATGGTATATAGTGCCCGATGCATGAGAGGCCACATATACATGGATGTATTTCTGCATCTGTATGTATGCCTAAAGGCACTTATATAGGCATTTACACAGAAAATGACACATAACCCCCCATATATATATATATATATATATATATATATATATATATATATATATATATATATATATATATATATATATATCCCTGGGGATAGGGGAGAAAGAATACTTCCCACGTGTTCCCTGCGTGTCGTAGAAGGCGACTAAAAGGAGAGGGAGCGGGTGGCTGGAAATCCTCCCCTCTCATTTTTTTTTTAGTTTTCCAAAAGAGGGAACAGAGAAGGGGGCCAGGTGAGGATATTCCCTCTAAGGCCCAGTCCTCTGTTCTTAACGCTACCTCGCAAACGCGGGAAATTGCGAATAGTATGAATAAATAGATAAATAAATATTCATATATATATATATATATATATATATATATATATATATATATATATATATATATATACATATATATATATATATATATATATATATATATATATATATATATATATATATATATATATATATATATTGGAAAGGAACACAATTCTGCGCGTGATCAAGATATTCCTATGAGTCCACGGGGATATTGAAACACGAAAAGTTCCCAAGTGCACTTTCGTGTAATAATCACATCATCAGGGGAGACACAAGAGAGAAATATAACAGTCAGTTGATATACATCGAAGAGACGAAGCTAGGACGCCATTTAGTAAACATGTTTAGCAAATGGCGTCCTAGCCATTTGGTAAATGGCTGGATGACCGCCCAGGGTAGAACGCATAGGTTCGAATCCCGGTCAAGGCAGTCTGTCTACAGTCAACCCAGCCGTTTATCCCCACAGGGGGGGGGGGGGGGGTTGATTGCGTATTTCTGTTTGTTATTGTCTAATGAGGCTAAGCCTGAAGTTGCATACGAAGAACATTTTGCTAATGCACGAGAACTTAATTACATCGTTTACAAGTTTTGAATATAAGATATAAGGAGAGCTTTACTTAAACTCCCACCCCGTATAGTACACACACACACACACACACACACACACCTCTCCACAACATTCAGTCTCGATATGATTTTAATTTAACTCTTGAAAATTTGGATTCCCTTTATATTTTAGCCGAATCACCGAATCACGAGTAGGGGGGATGAGTCTACGTGCAATTAGCAGACCTCATCAGGGTCTGTAATCTGAGTAGATTGCAGGACCCTCGTAAAATAATAAGTGTAATTGAATTTGCCTCTTCATGTCAGGTCGTATTAAACCCCTAACACATGAAGACAATGAGTGTGTGTATGCAAATGATAGGAACGTAGGAGGAATATGAAACGGCCAAGCGAACTTCACTCCCAAGTGAGATTACAATCTAATTAACCTTTATTAGAATTAGAATATAAACAGAATTATTTTTGCTGTGGATATTAAATAGCTAACGAACACTGCTTTCAGTTGAGACTTGAGTTTCAAGCATGGTTACTGAGAGCAGACGGAAAAGTAACATGTTTGATGTACAACACTGACACGTAATGTAATCTTATGTCAAAGAGATTCTCTGTAAAATAATTATATCTCATGTTCAACTGTAGTGGTAAGTCATGCTCTGATTTTCTAAGTAATCCTCTGCTAATTGAATGCCGTTACAAATGTTACATCATACCATTTTCTTCCCCCAGTGTACAAGTGGCTAGTGATATCAAGAAAACGAATTTCAATTCTGTGTAATGTCCAGATTTTACGTGACCTGTGACTTTAACTTTGATCATAATATACTTTCTTTATTATTACTAAAGTTCCTGTTATTATTATTGATATTTTGATATTATTATCATCGTCATTATTATCATCACTACTATCATTATTGTTGTTATTATTATTATTATTATTATAATTATTATTATTATTGTTATTATAATTGTTGTTATTATTATTATTATTATTATTATTATTATTATTATTATTATCATTATTATTATCATTATCATAAATATTATTATTATTGTTGTTGTTATTTCTATTATTACTATTGTTGTACCATTATCATTTTTACTATTATCATTATTATTATTATTATTATTATTATTATTATTATCATTATTATTACTATTATTATTATTATCATCATTATCATTATTATCATTATTATTATTATCATTTTTATCATTATCAATCAACTTCTGCAAATAGATTTAACTGACTGAGACAAAGGAAGCAAGTTAGAAAAGCCAAGTCTTTTCGTGAATAACGTGTGTAGTCAGCGAATGAATAAAGTACAACTACAATTAGACTTTGTGCCGCGTCTTTACTGAAGTATATTGACATTTCTGCATATTTCCTGTTATTATTCATAATCATTGTAGTAGTCACTTGAAGCAACTGAAAAGGAAGAGGTTTTACTTCAGGAAAAACCTAAATTTCGCTATAAAGATCTCGTGTAGTTAACATGAAACCCGAGTCAGCTTTAATGCGAGTGGTAATTGAATCCATGGTTGACCTGAACCTATTGGTTGATGTTGTAAGAGAAGTATGACGTGTGGTTTAACTTCATCATTCCCCATGCTTGTTGATATGTAAGCAACGAGTGACCACAATTTTGTAACCACAATTTTCATATTGTGTAGCTTGCCTTATCCGTCTGTCACCATTGCGTGGCTTCATTAGATTCAGCGGCTCATAACACTAGCCTGAGCAGTGCCAGGAGGCACACACATTGTAAACTAGCGGGTAATATTTGTATTCTGTGCTATATTCTCCCCTGAGGAGGCAGTTATCTGGAGCGAACGGCTGCTAAGAATAAGAAAACAAGGGTTCGCCAGTGTCCATTACACGGACGAAGCTTTTAAAAAAGAAAGGAAAATAAAAAGGCTTAAGAGTGTGCGGGGAAGCGCTCATTAGTCTCGGGCTATGAAGAGGAACCTCGGGCGATGAGGAGGAAGGACGGTATGAACTGATACCAACCCAGGCTAGAAGAATGTTGTGATGTACTGAAGGAGGAGAAGACCAAAAGCCTTTTGGTATTCACAGCTCCAGACCCGGATCGATTCATAAGGCTGATGATATGGTATATGAAGGCTTGACTATAGTCAGAACGTTATCTATACGCAAGTCTTATGTCTATATTAACTACACATGTCTCCCATCACGCCAATCCAGCTGATAGAAGTAATGTATCATAAGGATCTAAGTATATACTGTGTCGAACAAATGATCAACTCCTTCACATAACTGTACTGCCCTTCAGCTCGACGGTTCGATCCTCGAACACGACGGTACGATCCCTGAGCTCGACGGTTCGATCCTCAATCACGACGGTACGATCCCTGAGCACGACGCCACAGCGTTGCAACCCGTCTGTGTTGTGATGGCCTATCGTTTTCCCTGAGCATTATAGGTAGGGTCAAAATTCTCCTCATTATGCCCCCAAGGTCGCACTGACGCGCCGAAGACTCCTACCTTCGTGCTAAATGAGTTCATGTCTTTGCAAGTTGGTGTGTTCTTTATTGTTCGTTACCGATCAAGTGAACTGCGATATGTTCTATAAGGCGTGGATAATGCTAATGTCTGAAACTGCTGTGTGTGTGTGTGTGATACCTCCGGTGTTTACGGAAGATGAGTCCTGTTCTTCAACTCAACGAAGTAAAAACTGTACCATACATTCCCTTCCGGAAATTCGTTATCGAGATATTTATTCATTTTACGTATCACTTTTTTTTTTTTTTTAAAGATTCTTGAGTATGACGTGAATCACTTGAGAACGAAGGTACGATCCTCGATTACGATCATGCGACCTCGTGCGAGTACGACAAGAAGACCATCTGGTACGATGGCCTGGTCTTTGACTTGGCTCGTACGCGTCAGGTTACACCAACCTACCTTGGGTCTCATCGTCATGCTCAAGGGTTCTAACCCAATCTACAATAAGGATCCACAATGAATATGCAGAACTCATGACATGATCATGCAAAGGGATTGTAACTGCCTTGGCTACCATTATGGCTGTGCATGAAGCCGAAACAAGGCCAAGAAAATCATATGCACCACAAACCTACGTTTCATTTACTTCACGGGGGGAAAAGTAGCTTAATGTCTTCGTCTCTGTCCTCATGACCAAAAAGAAACTCTTCACGACTGAAGCACACGGTGGTTATGCTCAACTACATATCTAATAATGTCATTATATGATCCTTAAAGAATTTCTGTATAAAATCAAAACTGATGTTTCGCTCCTCCGAATTTACTCGGGAAAATGGACTTTGAAAAGCTAAATTTCAGGAAAATATTAAGCCAGACGATATGACCCAGAATCAGGAAATGTGACATTTTTAACTTCTTTTTGAAATGCTGGTTTCCTCCATGCTGGCAAGTTTGAACTCTGTGTAAAATATCAAACAAACTCCCTCGAAAATTGAGTGTCCTTGAAGGTATCTTTCCTCTGATCCATTGTTAATCTAACTGAATTTGAATGAAGAGAGTTCCTGGTGTCGGTCAGTGTACAATGTGAACGTACAGTGGGCGGAATCAGGAGTATTCGAGTTCCACAGTAGTCTGGCTGCTTTAACAAGAACATGGAGCAAAGCTGGATAACTTATGCCTCTGTTCGAACCGTTCCATGGTGGATTCTTAGAAGAATTCTCTTGCAGGATAATTTTAGGAATTTCCTTGGAGGATATGGTATATATATGGTATATATGGTGTATATATATATATATATATATATATATATATATATATATATATATATATATATCATTTCCCTGCATCAAAGCTGCAACAACCACATCAAACGTGTCATGGGAACATGTGTTATTGAGAAAATGATAAGAATAAAAATTATGATGATAAACTAAGTATGATAATAACAATCATTAACATTATAACACGTTCATCATGAGGGTAAGGCGCGTGTGTGAGTAAGAAGAGGTAGAGTTGTTCCAGATGAACGTGAGGTTGCGGCAAAAGTGTATATGATAGTCACAGAGGTAGTTTAATATGATAATGGATGGAGTGCCTGAAGATTGTAGATACGGGGTTCTGGACAGGGCGCGGGTTGCTAGTCTGTTGTGTATGTGTGGGAGAGGTCTGGGAAGTGAGCCAGTTGCTGTTTGCTGATGACACTGTTTTGGTGGCAGAATAGAGTGAGAAATCATAGAAGCTGGTTTCTAAGTTTGGGATTGTGTGTTACAGGATAATTATGAGGTTATAATATAAAAACAAAAAAGGCAGAATTATCGAGATTAACAGGGGAGACAGACAGGCTGGTTGAAGTGTGAGTCTGAATGGAGGGTGAATGCGAATTGTTTTAGATCCCTGGGAGTGAACATGGCAGTGGTTGGAATCATAGAAGCTAAAGGAAGCCACAGGGTTAGTGAACGGGCTAAAGTTCTGGATGTACTGAGGTGTGTGTGAAAAGAGAGGTTACTGTTTGCCATTTGTGTGTGGGCTGATATGATGGAATTGAAATGGTCGAACACCATATATCGTGAGAAGAGGATTCATCGAGTGTGAAGTGAGAGGGAAATAGAGAGGCGTGGTAGTAAGAGGAGTGTGGTTGAAAGAGAGGAAGAGGTTTTGGATGCATGGAGATGATGAGTCAGGAGAGGCTGACGAAGAGGGCACAAGTGTCAAAAGTGAAGGTAACATGGAGAAAGCGGAGACCGAAATGGAGACAGAACGATGGAGATGTTTGGAACAACTGAGGCCTGAGAATGTAGGAACGAGACGTGTTTAGGAAGGGACGAATTGGAACGAGGTGGTATACAGGGGACTACCTGACATCAAGAGGCTGATCCAGGGTATGTGAAGCGGTCAAGGGCTATGTAGAGGATAAGGAGCTTTTGCTTTGTGATGCTGTGCATAGCAACCAGGTACTGGGTATGTGTAGATGAGGCCATTTTTCGCCTGTTCCTGGCGCCATCTTGAGACTATATAAATCGGAGAAACAAGTATATACATAATGATTTTTAAACATCATCTTGAATTGTATATATGTAACAGAAGCACAGTATGATAATGGATGCCTCACACATTTCCTTGGCAGTGTCATATTTATCCTCATTCCCTCGCATGTCTAGAATTCAGTTAGCGAGTAGATTGTTATAACTGGCACAACATTGCAAGAGAGTTGACCCAAAAAGTGAGAAGTTACTTTTCGCGTGAGTTGTAACTGAAAAGGTTGATGTCGTTTCATACGAACTCTCTCATTATAGTTGACATGGGTCTCATATTTGCACGTGAGTTAGCGCACGAAGGTAATGAGGAAAAAATGAGGGGGCACTCATTTCTACAACGTCATTCACACAGTACCACACACACCAACACACCAGACAGCAAGAGAGTGTTGAGTGAGGTAATGGTGAACAGAGGATGGAAAGAAGGGCTTTTTGGGAGCAAGGACAAGTTACCTGTTTAAGTAATACGTTATCACTTGGAATATACCAACGCCCCTTCACTAAGATATTTCGTTTTGTCAAAAAGGAAAGTTTATGAACGTCCTTTTTTTTTAAACGGGTAATATCATCAGTTTATTGAGAGGGGAATATATCTTGTGTTGAATGAAGTGTTGTTAAGTCTTCGTAGTTTTTTTTCTGTGGAGTCTGAATACAAGTTCTGAGTCTTCAAGTATCAGAGCAACAGTCTATTCTTATGTACTGTCGGCTATGACTATGTCTGATATTAAAAGATTAATTATTATAGATATATATATATATCCTATATAATGAGCTTCTGTTACGGCCCTGATAAAAAGATCAAATTCAAAGATTTACTCTTGTGTGGAGAGAGAGAGAGAGAGAGAGAGAGAGAGAGAGAGAGAGAGAGAGAGAGAGAGAGAGAGAGAGAGAGAGAGACACGCTTGGCAAGCCACTGTAAAACACAAACGTCATCAATGATCCACTACAGTAAAACATCCACTGAAATAAGCATTTTCCCTCCTTCTGTAGCCACGTATCGACCCCGACCAACTCTCCTCTGTATAAAGAGACTTCGAAACCCTCTGGTGGTTTGTGTCCGCTCGCCGTGCGGAGCAGAGGGACAAACGCGGTGTCTCTGTCTAGCTCATGGTTACTTACATTTTCATTAGCCTGACTACTACCTACCTCCCCCTTATTTCCTCCCTGAGGGAAGTGGTGCCACTTCCCTCCCTCCCTCTACCTGGCGATATCAAACATGCATCTGCTTCAAATGGTAGTCCAGATGTGACGCGGTGTATAAACACACTCCCTCCCCCTCGTTCAGGTTGTCTGCTGTGTGGCTATACGACCGGAGACCCGTTACTTCCAGGAGGTGCGTCCCAGTTGGCCTGCAACATGCGGGAGTTGGGCCATCCCACTCTGGGAGTCACTGCAGTTGGTTTGATTTGTGTGTGTGTGTGTGTGTGTGTGTGTGGAGACATCAAAGCCAACGCTTCACCTGGGAAAATGACTGATAAACACAATTTCCAGTGGATAATTATGCTTTACAAGCGTGGGAAAAAAGATAACACTCTCCAAATCATCAAGTGGTCTCAGACCTTCAAAGTTGACCTTACATAATTCCCCTCATGATATCGAGGTCACGTCCTTATCAGTTGTTATCTTGCCGGTGTGTCTCTATAACCCTGACTGTTTCACCCAAGGGCGTCGAGTGCAACACCGGGTGACCTACCAAGAAAAAAAAGAAATATCTTTTTTTCTTTTTCTCTTTTTTTTTTTTCTTTTCGTTAATCTGTCTGTCTGTCTGTCTGTCTGTCTGTCTGCTGTAGTCCATTTTCTGAACAGGACGATCGGGCCGAAGGGCTGACATGTCCGTCCCTGTTGAGAGAGAGAGAAAGAGAGATAGAGAGAGATAGATAGATAGAGATAGAGAGAGAGAGAGAGAGAGAGAGAGAGAGAGAGAGAGAGAGAGGATGAGATCATCCGTCTTTCATCCAGGATTATATCTACGTTGCTTCCGCTGGAAAATATTACTTTTAAATAGCTCCGACACGAGAGTTATGAAGGCTCACACTCTTCCCATGCCTCTATTGGGCATGGCGACACACAGTCACCAACATTTCCTTCACTAATGTAGAGGAGATGACCCGGATTTATCTAACACTCTCTGTTTCCCGGTGTTGCTGGTCTTCCCTTCCCTCACTCCTCTATAATAAGCCACCGCGCCTGATTTCTTACACCTTTCCCTTACCTATGCTCAATATATAAATTATTTATGCTTAGACAGCACGGGCAGCTGAGGCCCCAATCAAGGTCATCCCATTAACGCCATAGTATGAGTCAGGTACCTATTTTATCGACCAACCCCCTTAGGGATGGATGAACAGCTGGGTTGACTGTGGCCTAACTTCTGCAACCAGGATTCGAACCTATGCGCTCGACCCTGGGCGGCCTGTGAATGCGTCACATAGGGACGCTAACCGCTACACATTCATTTTTTTGGGTCAACCTCCCTTTTCAACGCTGCCTCATCCAGTAAGACTCGGTCAGCAATGCGATCTCATTAGTTCCATCGGCCTTAAGTACGAATTTCTTTGAGGTTCTCTAACTCTTTTATTATTTCTCTTCTCTCTCATGCATAATCTGGATGTGTGATGAGGACTTCTGTCCCTGATGCGATGCTTCTGTCTTGGCAAAAGGAGTTCGAATCTCGAACAAAGTTTTCGAATCAATACGCAAATGCGCCTCTCCAGCATACTTTCACAGAAGTCATGAAATGTCGCAAAATTCCCCTTTTCTTTTTCTTACGAAGATGAAGGAACGTCCTATTCTCTTCAAGGGTGCACATCCCTTCCATTATTTGTACTAGCGTGAAGCCAAGACGAAAAGTTAGGTTGTCAGTGGGTTTACAGCCTCTTTCCAGGAATAGAACTCTGGTAGAGCAAGCATGTGATTCAAAGTCAGCAACGCTATTATAGCAAAGAAGCTCAGTTACATACATTTATATATTAGATGTATTAATGATCCTTACGGAAATCAGGAAGTACAAAACACAGTTACTTTGGAACACATGTTAGCCTCTCTGTCTTCCGTCCTAGATACTTTTATCTCCTGTGTATAGCTACTCCTGCCACATAATGTGCCAAGCGTACTTTGCATAACTTTGCATAACATCCACATTTTCATCTCATACAAAAAAAAAATTGTATATAGACCATGATTTTCATTTGATATCTTGAACGTGCAGAAACTGGCATTAGCATTTGCTTCTTTGGCATTTTGCAAATTATAAGAAGAGAATCAAGAGAAGAATACGGAAAAAAAGAAAATGGTATGATAGACATTATTTCACAGCGTTCGATCAAGCGATCATAGAACATGGCGTCCACTTCTGTTCTCAACATGAGACCAACAGATAATAATATGCAGTAATATTTTTTCATGGTCCTTTTCATCACACGCGACATTAACACTATTTGCATATAAACAAGAGGGCTAACATAAATGAAAAACAATAAATTCACTAATTAAGTAATGCAATTAGCACACAGGTATGGAAATTATATAGAAATATGAATGCATACATACACATAGAGATATATACACACACACACACATTACATATATATACATATATATATATATATATATATATATATATATATATATATATATATATATATATATATATATATATATATATAAATCCTCCCCTCTCGTTTTTTTTTTTTCCAAAAGAAGGAACAGAGGGGGCCAGGTGAGGATATTCCAAAAAAGGCCCAGTCCTCTGTTCTTAACGCTACCTCGCTAACGCGGGAAATGGCGAATAGTTTGAAAAAAAAAAAAAAAAAATATATATATATATATATATATATATATATATATATATATATATATGAGGATAATATGTGGTGTAAGGAAGTTTGATCGAGTAGATAATGAAAGGTTAAGAAAGAGGTGTGGTTGAAGCAACTGAAAAGTGTGCATGTTGAAATGGTTCAGACATGTGGTGAGAATGAGTGAGGCTTGACAAAGAGGCTATATATGTGTATGTCGGGACTAGAGGGGATATGAAGATGAGGAGATCAAACTGGAGTTGTAAGGATGGAGTGTAAATCACTTTGAGTGATCGCGATCCGAACATATAGGAGGGTGGGAGGCGTGCACAGGATAGAGTGAACTGGAACGATTTGGTATAGAGGGGTCGACGTTCTGTTAATGAACTGAACCAGAATTTGTGAAACTGTTAAAGGAAATCATGAAGAGGTTTGTAAGGCCTGGTTGTGAACAGGGAGTTGTGTTTTCTGTGCATAACTTGACAGTTAGAGGATGAATGTGAATGGATGCAGCCACTCTCCATGTGTTCCTGGCGCTGCCCTGCTAACTCGGCAGACAGCAGTGAAGTATGAATATATACTTCACTCCATGTTATGATTTATCTCCTGAAAGTCAACATCAGCATTTCCTCAGAGGTTCTTTTGTTCTCACTGATGATGACTGAAACAACGTACCAGCTCTACGTTTTTCAAAACACTTCCGTCTGCAACTGACGGGCATCAAACATAAACCGTTCAGGAGATATTGTCCCTTTGGTGAGACAATATCCCCCGGGATGGGTAAAGGAGAAGGGAATGCTTCCCACGATATCTCTACCGCGTCGATAAAGGGTGACTAAAAGGGGGAGGAAGCAAAGGGGGTTTGGAAATTCTCTCCCCCTCTTGTATCATCAATCTCCAAGACTCAGAGGGATTATTCCTCCAAGGTCCAGTCAGTCGTTTGTACCTAACGCTACTTCGCTGAGGCGGATCGAGGCGATAAGGTATTACAGAAGATGGAAAAAAAAGTAGACATAAATGCATAACCCAAGACAGATTGCTGATAACGAGAAAGGAAACTCGGACAATCTACCAATACTATGGTATCAGGGTTGGAGAGACCTCTGGCGGAATCATTCCCTCGTAAATTTTAAGTCAGGGGTGTCAGGGACCATGTAGCCACGGTAGGAACACACACACACACACACACGCACACATACAGAGAGAGAGAGAGAGAGAGAGAGAGAGAGAGAGAGAGAGAGAGAGAGAGAGAGAGAGAGAGAGAGAGAGAGAGACCCTCTGATATATGTACGTGCATGTCAGATTCACGGCCAAAGGCTGGTCATCGTACCCGGCAGCGACGGGTCGAACGCTGTGTCTCGCTGAGCCAGGAATAACATGCGAGCTCCTCTGGGACGCTCGAATAGACACTGGCGTTTGGTGTTCGCCGAGACGGCTGTTGGCTTTCATGGCTAGCGGACATCAGGCGAGATGCTAAGGCCGAAGGTTCCCTCGCCTGTACAGGTAAGCTGGTTGTTGCCTTGGCGTGCGCTGTTATCTTGAGGAGAAGAGACAATAATGACCCTGTTATCAAGATTGATCCTCATCATCTTGTTATCGTCATCAGTTATCACTTCTAATGGTTGCAAGACTCATCATCAAGTTATCAGTGCTAGAAGAACTAGATGGACTTAATACTCATAATTTTCATAGCTTGTATAAAGGTCATATACAAATCCTGGTTGCGGTAGTCAGTCCACAGTCATCCCAGCTGTTCATCCACCCTTAGGAGTTGGTCGATAAAATGGGTACCTGGCTCAGGTATATACACCAACTTGGTCCATGTTATAGTTATCATCATTACCATATGGTTATCACTAGTTACTAGTTTGTGTTATTACAATCAGTTATTAATCTCCAGCTTTACTCTGTGTTAATCAACACTAATAACCCCTCATTAGCATCACCTCCAATTAAGAAACTAGGTAATCATCAACTCTCATTTTCGTTATGAATTAACTGTTTACATTTATCACCAACAGTTACCACTATACAACATCTCGAGCACAAGCTATCATCACCAAAGCACTTGCTACCACCATTTACTACGGTATTCATCGGTAATAGCAACTAGCTTAATGGACATCCCAAGTTCATCTTGCTCCCAGCAGCGCATGCGGATTACAGACGTCACAAATGGCCATTGTCAGACTCCCGCGGACAGATAATACTATGTTATTACGAAGCTAGTTCATTATGTAAGATCACAGGCTTTCCATAAACTCATCAACCAGATGCGAAAAAAAACTGCTTACGGTCTTAGAATTCCAGGTGTTTTCATCATAAGGAATTAGGTATGCCATTTCGTGCTGGGTTTGTTTGGATATGTCCCTAAAAGGCTCTCATCTTACGCAATATAAAACATGGTGTTCCATTGTGTGGCAATCTCTGGTCACAAGCTATGCCATTCGTATGATTAACATCTCTAAAAAGAAGAACGAAGTCGCTAGGAGTATGGATAGCCTTGCCTTGCTCCTATGCTGACAATATCTTACGGTCAATCGATCTCGTTACTTTCTCCATACACACATTATACTTCACTCTTTCCATTCTGATGGGAAAGGGATCATCCATTAACATTCGTCGTCTTGCCAAAGTTTTCCTTTGCATATCTGTGTTCGTCGGGGTTTAATTTCCCAGAGTTTATCTCTGTTAAAAAAAATGCTTTGCTCACCAGTTTACCTGTTCACTTGTTTCCTAGAGTGCACTTTCGCTTGATTGTGTCAAACTGTGTTTACAAGGTTTACCTTCCTGGAATGGTGTTACAGTTTTGTTTTCCCTATACACTTGTGTATACTAGTTTACCTTTTTTGTGATTAGAGTTACCCTTTCCTTCTTACTTAAGTTTACCTAAGTTTACCAATATTTATCTTTGTCTGATTGTGGTCAGGAAAGTCTACCCCTCCTCTCTATTTGTCCTCCCTCGTTTTCCCGACCTTTTCCAATTTTCTGAGTGTATTATCATGGATAATACAGTCGCGCGCAGTGTTATACATATGATGATAATCAAATATAACTTTACGGCCGTACATGAATGCGGATTTTAATGTCACCATTCCCCCTAGATAACTTTGGGGAGTTGGGAATTAAAAGTTACAGGGAAATGATGCTAATAGGTTGGTGCTGTTGAGCTGGCAGTGTGTGTGTGTGTGTGTGTGTGTGTGTGTGGCCACGTACCTGATAATAATTTTGGCACCACCGGTGACCATCATGGCACATGCTTTTACGAGTACCATCGACCTGTTTGAATCCGAAAGAGGTCTGTGGTCGCTTCTCTTACCAATAATGATGAGCTTTTATGGTGAAGCAAACCAACCGAATGGAAAGACATTAAAAAAGTACTTTTGTGACATCCTGATTTTGCTCTCATCAACAAAGAAGATGAGTAAAGAGGAGTTGATCTACTGTCTATTTTGAGAAGATGAAAATAAGTCATCTCACTGAAATTCATGACGAAATGTCAACACCTCTGACGTATGTTGATGGGGAAGAGCAGCAATATTTGAATTGTGTCTGGAGGATCGTATTTCTGTACTATTTGGCCCCGTTCGTTGATGGCTGCGAATGGACTTAGATATAAGAAACAGGTACAGGTACAGTCATCTGAAAGAAGCTGCGATACGATTGTGTACAGGTATGGTTAGATTGGCTCGTTGGCTATTTTGGGCATTGGCCAATATCCATTCCAATGTCTAGGTCATTAAGACAACGTCTTGTTATACTCGCGAATCTAAAGATTTAATTGCTATTTTTTCCTTCTGGTGTTCAGTATAATTCCAAGTCCCTATACACTCTCAGTGCACATACTGCAGTCGTAAGAATCATATGTCGAAGTGAACTCGGTACCCGGTCAACTCTCATCTCTTCCTCCATGAAGCTTACACGTTCTTACAGGAAATTATTGAGACTACGAAAAGAAAAAAACGGGTTTTTTGATCGTAAGTGGTTCACGAGTTATACCAGCGGATTCTATAGCCTAAATTACAATTGAAACAAGATTCAGTAGGAAGGTGCATATCTGCTTGACATTAGCTACACTCTTAGAGAAAGTGCTAGGATGTCTGTATACTATTAGTAGTTATCATAGAGATTGCAGAAGAAGTGAACTTGATAACGCCAGTAGCGGAACTCCAGGATCAACTGAATAAATCACTAGGACACGCTACTCGTTCATCAGTCCAACGGCAATTCTAAAAGTGATATGAGTTTGAGTGTTGAGATGTGTATTGGTGACCAGTCTCAGAGTCCAATACTGCATTCTGGAAAAGAAAATGTTATCAGAAAATGTGTATCGTTTGTGAAGAAAGGCGATAGGAGGAGTGGTTTAGTAGGCTTTAGGACTGTAATTAGCAAGACTCCATGTGTTACGAAGTCAATAACTTAGCCAGGAGTGGTTTTAAGATGTCTGTAAGTGCTTGGATAGCAAGTGGTCCAAAGTGGTTCATATGACAGTCAGAAATCATGATAAGATACACTAAATAAAAGGATGTGATGAAAGTATCCAAAGACAATTTACAGTAAGTTGAAAACTCTCTTCATCAGCTGATGATGTTTTCAGCAGTGAACAGCTCCACCTCCTCATACGTTAGACTGGGCCGACCTCGGAAACTTTCTCGACAATATCTTTTTTTCAACACACTCGCAACTGAGGAAAGGTTCAGCTAAATATAGCCTCTGACACAGTTCTCTAAGCATTCTACTTTTTCAGCCTCAACTCTCCAATATTCCTTTTTTCTTGGTGGTAATCTGCTGTTGGAACTAGTTAGACATGGCGAGGACTGGATCGTCTAAGTACTCTGCAAGACCTAAAGGTAGGCATCAACAGACCTCCAAAGTGACCAAGAGGAAATGGTACAGACGTGACGGAGAACAGACCTTAGTAGGATCTCATCCCATGGTCTATGGGTTGGCTCAAGCACATACGTAATCGAACCCCCTAAGCCACATACACTGAGCTCCTGGCCATAGCTCACACGTTGGCCCTCCGCAGCTCTCGTGAAATACAGGCACAGTGTGTCAGGTTTCAGGACAGGCTTTATGCTCGTCCTACATTTATGTGGCCAGCAAAATGCAGCGCGTATAAAGAGAGAGAAAAAAAAAAGTGGAAAAAGAAATTCTCAGCAATGGTGACACAAATTGCAAGAGAATAGTACCTTATAATTCTCAAATGTTTGCTAGAAATGCTATCTACGACGCTCTCATGTCTAAACTTAGTCTGATTAGGGCAAGAATAATTGCTATGAACAGTGAACGCCTGTAAGTTTGCCTTTTGTTAAAAAAAAACAGGTTTATTTTCGAGGTGTAGAATCCCTATTAAAAAACCATCCCTCAGACATTCAAGTAAAAAAGAGAAAATAAAGGAAGTTTGCTCACTCTCATAAAGATATGAGTAAGCTGGTTTTTTTTTTATCTTTCCTCATAGACAGATTAATGATACACTTCTCAAAATCGTGTAGAACATGAACTGGAGGAAGAAGAACTTGTAAGATTGCCTAAGAGAGAGAGAGAGAGAGAGAGAGAGAGAGAGAGAGAGAGAGAGAGAGAGAGAGAGAGAGAGAGAGAGAGAGAGTGAGAGAGAGAGAGAGAGGGCGGGAGGGGAACTAACTCATTTTCTGGCAGTGGTTATGATGAACTTTCCCTCTGTGACTTGGGGCGTCGCCACTGAGAAATGGAACGAGAAGCAATTTTGTGTCTCCATTACATTCTAACCACTGGATGATAATGATATCATCTGAGAACGTAATGTCGTGGCTGGATGATCATGCCATGAATCTCTTTCTTCCTAATCCGGACTTATACAGGATGGCGAAATATCCCGTCGTCTCGCCAGGCCATAGAGTCCGGGAACGGAGGGTACGGCCACGTACCTCACGCCATGAAAATGGAACTTAAAAGTCCATGTGAAAGAGCACACGTCCAGATGTATGCTGCGCATACGAGAGCCACACACACACACACACACACACACACACACACACACACACACACATATTACTGATCCACACCTGCATGTGCAAATAAGAAATGGCTTTCGGCGAGGTTGCATCAACGTGAATGAATTGTTATGAATACATTATGATGAAGATCTTCCTTGAAAGCAGCTCATCATTTCCCTGCTCCTACGTGGAGGGTAGTGTTGAAGCTGCGGAAATCCCACGACCGGGATTCTGGTATATATATATATATATATATATATATATATATATATATATATATATATATATATATATATATGCGATCGTCCAAGACAATTGTCTTGGACAATCGCATGTTTACCAAATGGCATCCTAGCTTCGTCTCTTCGATGTATATCAACTGACTTATATTTCCCTCTTGTGTCTCTCCTGATGATGTGATTATTACATGAAAGTGCACTTGGGAACTTATTGTGTTTCATTTCCCCCATGGACTCATAGGAATATCTTGATCACGCGCAAAATTGTGATCCTTTCCAATATATATATATATATATATATATATATATATATATATATCCCTGGGGATAGGGGAGAAAGAATACTTCCCACGTATTCCCTGCGTGTCGTAGAAGGCGACTAAAAGGGAAGGGAGCGGGGGGCTGGAAATCCTCCCCTCTCGTTTTTTTTTTTTTTTTTTTTTTTTTTTTTTTTTTCCAAAAGATGGAACAGAGAAGGGGGCCAGGTGAGGGTATTCCCTCAAAGGCCCAGTCCTCTGTTCTTAACGCTACCTCGCTATCGCGGGAAATGGCGAATAGTATGAAAAAAAAAAAAAAAAAAAAAAAAATATATATATATATATATATATATATATATATATTGTATATATATTGTATATATATATATATATATATATATATATATATATCCCTGGGGATAGGGGAGCAAGAATACTTCCCACGTATTCCCTGCATGTCGTAGAAGGCGACTAAAAGGGAAGGGAGCGGGAGGTTGGAAAACTTCCCCTCTCTCTTTTTTTTTTCCAAAGGAAGGAACAGAGAAGGGGGCCGGGTGAGGATGTTTCCTCAGAGGCCCAGTCCTCTGTTCTTAACGCTACCTTGCTGAGGTGGGAAATGGCGAATAGTATGAAAAAAAAAAAAAAAAAAAAAAAAAATATATATATATATATATATATACATAATGAGGTCATGCTAATTCTTATTACACATGTATAACATAGCTGGACAAGAAACTATAAGTTTATTAATATGATGAAACGACTCGATTCATTGTTTCCAATCAGCACATCTCTCTCATCATACCAGGCAGAACCATTTACGAATCTACACCTCTATACGTTGAGACATACGTAAATTCACTTTATAAAAGACATATATTCGTGTTCGATAAGCCTGTAGATGCATTTTTCCCTCTCACGTCTAAAAAGATTAATTCACTCACGTATATACATATAAATGATGGAGTTGACCCTATTCCTCTCCCACCGAAGGCCCCCCCACCTTCTCTCCCCTCCTCCCTCCTCCCTCCTTCCCTTGGCACCAAACTTCATCACAACTTTTACACCGTCTTAATGATAACTTTGAAGCTGGTGAATATATATACACACAGAATTTCTGGAACTTGTGACGAGGGCGGAACTTCAAATTTGAACCGTCTCTCATATATATATATCCTGTGAGGGAGTCATCTGTACTCCTCCTCCTCCTCTAGTTACCGAAGCATATCGATTCGAAAGCTTCGTTTCCCCGAGTCCTTTAACATCTCGATGGATGTTTGAGAGGTTCAAATCACGTTAGGTTTTATTATGCAAGTGATGATGATTCGCTTTTGTTCAGTCCCAGCTACATATGACCCAGGCAAACGTTCATGGGTTGGCAGAGTACAAGAGTTACAAATTTACATTGTAGTCATTTATCGGTCGCTGTTCCTTGACTGTATTTTGAAACCCACGATAGAAGAAAAATATTTTTTTTCTACAGTGTGACAAAAATAATCACACCACACAATTTGCGATAATTCGTTAGCCTAAACACAAGTAAAGAGCTTCATTTATCCGGATGTAAATTTGAAGTTTTTGGGGAGAGCTGCGTCTCCACACTTTGCATTTCTTATCTTTTCGAGGCGTGTGTCCGATTTTTATATCCTCCATTGAATTACCAACAGCATGGCAACAATTTTCTGTTAGTTCAGATTAGTTCTATTAAGCCGAATTACACACACACACACACACACACACACACACACACACACACGCACACACACACACACACACACACACATATATATATATATATATATTCTTTCTTTCTTTCTTTCATACTATTCGCCATTTCCCGCGTTAGCGAGGTGGCGCTAAGAACAGAGGACTGGCCCTTTGAGAGAATATCCTCACCTGGCCCCCTTCTCTGTCCCTTCTTTTGGAAAATTAAAAAAAAACCGAGAGGGGAGGATTTCCAGCCCCCTGCTCCCTTCCCTTTTAGTCGCTTTCTACGTCACGCAGGGAATACGTGGGAAGTATTCTTTCTCCCCTATCCCCAGGGATAATATATATATATATATATATATATATATATATATATATATATATATATATATATATATATATATATATATCCTCGATATGTGTACGTGTAGGAAGAGAGGAAAGTGATTGGTTCTCAGTGAATGTAGGTTTGCGGCAGGGGTGTGTGATGTCTCCATGGTTGTTTAATTTGTTTATGGATGGGGTTGTTAGGGAGGTAAATGCAAGAGTCCTGGAAAGAGGGGCAAGTATGAAGTCTGTTGGGGATGAGAGAGCTTGGGAAGTGAGTCAGTTGTTGTTCGCTGATGATACAGCGCTGGTGGCGGATTCATGTGAGAAACTGCAGAAGCTGGTGACGGAGTTTGGTAAAGTGTGTGGAAGAAGAAAGTTAAGAGTAAATATGAATAAGAGCAAGGTTATTAGGTACAGTAGGGTTGAGGGTCAAGTCAATTGGGAGGTGAGTTTGAATGGAGAAAAACTGGAGGAAGTGAAGTGTTTTAGATATCTGGGAGTGGATCTGTCAGCGGATGGAACCATGGAAGCGGAAGTGGATCATAGGGTGGGGGAGGGGGCGAAAATTTTGGGAGCCTTGAAAAATGTGTGGAAGTCGAGAACATTATCCCGGAAAGCAAAAATGGGTATGTTTGAAGGAATAGTAGTTCCAACAATGTTGTATGGTTGCGAGGCGTGGGCTATGGATAAAGTTGTGCGCAGGAGGATGGATGTGCTGGAAATGAGATGTTTGAGGACAATGTGTGGTGTGAGGTGGTTTGATCGAGTAAGTAACGTAAGGGTAAGAGAGATGTGTGGAAATAAAAAGAGCGTGGTTGAGAGAGCAGAAGAGGGTGTTTTGAAATGGTTTGGGCACATGGAGAGAATGAGTGAGGAAAGATTGACCAAGAGGATATATGTGTCGGAGGTGGAGGGAACGAGGAGAAGAGGGAGACCAAATTGGAGGTGGAAAGATGGAGTGAAAAGGATTTTGTGTGATCGGGGCCTGAACATGCAGGAGGGTGAAAGGAGGGCAAGGAATAGAGTGAATTGGAGCGATGTGGTATACAGGGGTTGACGTGCTGTCAGTGGATTGAATCAAGGCATGTGAAGCGTCCGGGGTAAACCAAGGAAAGCTGTGTAGGTATGTATATTTGCATGTGTGGACGTGTGTATGTACATGTGTATGGGGGGGGTTGGGCCATTTCTTTCGTCTGTTTCCTTGCGCTACCTCGCAAACGCGGGAGACAGCGACAAAGTATAAAAAAAAAAAAAAAAAAAAAAAATATATATATATATATATATATATATATATATATATATATATATATATATATATATATATATATATATATATATTTTTTTTTTTTTTTTTTTTTATACTTTGTCGCTGTCTCCCGCGTTTGCGAGGTAGCGCAAGGAAACAGACGAAAGAAATGGCCCAACCCCCCCCCCATACACATGCACATACACACGTCCACACACGCAAATATACATACCTACACAGCTTTCCATGGTTTACCCCAGACGCTTCACATGCCTTGATTCAATCCACTGACAGCACGTCAACCCCTGTATACCACATCGCTCCAATTCACTCTATTCCTTGCCCTCCTTTCACCCTCCTGCATGTTCAGTCCCCGATCACACAAAATCTTTTTCACTCCATCTTTCCACCTCCAATTTGGTCTCCCTCTTCTCCTCGTTCCCTCCACCTCCGACACATATATCCTCTTGGTCAATCTTTCCTCACTCATTCTCTCCATGTGCCCAAACCATTTCAAAACACCCTCTTCTGCTCTCTCAACCACGCTCTTTTTATTTCCACACATCTCTCTTACCCTTACGTTACTTACTCGATCAAACCACCTCACACCACACATTGTCCTCAAACATCTCATTTCCAGCACATCCATCCTCCTGCGCACAACTCTATCCATAGCCCACGCCTCGCAACCATACAACATTGTTGGAACCACTATTCCTTCAAACATACCCATTTTTGCTTTCCGAGATAATGTTCTCGACTTCCATACATTTTTCAAGGCTCCCAAAATTTTCGCCCCCTCCCCCACCCTATGATCCACTTCCGCTTCCATGGTTCCATCCGCTGCCAGATCCACTCCCAGATATCTAAAACACTTCACTTCCTCCAGTTTTTCTCCATTCAAACTCACCTCCCAATTGACTTGACCCTCAACCCTACTGTACCTAATAACCTTGCTCTTATTCACATTTACTCTTAACTTTCTTCTTCCACACACTTTACCAAACTCAGTCACCAGCTTCTGCAGTTTCTCACATGAATCAGCCACCAGCGCTGTATCATCAGCGAACAACAACTGACTCACTTCCCAAGCTCTCTCATCCCCAACAGACTTCATACTTGCCCCTCTTTCCAGGACTCTTGCATTTACCTCCCTAACAACCCCATCCATAAACAAATTAAACAACCATGGAGACATCACACACCCCTGCCGCAAACCTACATTCACTGAGAACCAATCACTTTCCTCTCTTCCTACACGTACACATGCCTTACATCCTCGATAAAAACTTTTCACTGCTTCTAACAACTTGCCTCCAACACCATATATTCTTAATACCTTCCACAGAGCATCTCTATCAACTCTATCATATGCCTTCTCCAGATCCATAAATGCTACATACAAATCCATTTGCTTTTCTAAGTATTTCTCACATACATTCTTCAAAGCAAACACCTGATCCACACATCCTCTACCACTTCTGAAACCGCACTGCTCTTCCCCAATCTGATGCTCTGTACATGCCTTCACCCTCTCAATCAATACCCTCCCATATAATTTACCAGGAATACTCAACAAACTTATACCTCTGTAATTTGAGCACTCACTCTTATCCCCTTTGCCTTTGTACAATGGCACTATGCACGCATTCCGCCAATCCTCAGGCACCTCACCATGAGTCATACATACATTAAATAACCTTACCAACCAGTCAACAATACAGTCACCCCCTTTTTTAATAAATTCCACTGCAATACCATCCAAACCTGCTGCCTTGCCGGCTTTCATCTTCCGCAAAGCTTTTACTACCTCTTCTCTGTTTACCAAATCATTTTCCCTAACCCTCTCACTTTGCACACCACCTCGACCAAAACACCCTATATCTGCCACTCTGTCATCAGACACATTCAACAAACCTTCAAAATACTCATTCCATCTCCTTCTCACATCACCACTACTTGTTATCACCTCCCCATTTACGCCCTTCACTGAAGTTCCCATTTGCTCCCTTGTCTTACGCACCCTATTTACCTCCTTCCAGAACATCTTTTTATTCTCCCTAAAATTTACTGATAGTCTCTCACCCCAACTCTCATTTGCCCTTTTTTTCACCTCTTGCACCTTTCTCTTGACCTCCTGTCTCTTTCTTTTATACTTCTCCCACTCAATTGCATTTTTTCCCTGCAAAAATCGTCCAAATGCCTCTCTCTTCTCTTTCACTAATACTCTTACTTCTTCATCCCACCACTCACTACCCTTTCTAAACAGCCCACCTCCCACTCTTCTCATGCCACAAGCATCTTTTGCGCAATCCATCACTGATTCCCTAAATACATCCCATTCCTCCCCCACTCCCCTTACTTCCATTGTTCTCACCTTTTTCCATTCTGTACACAGTCTCTCCTGGTACTTCCCCACACAGGTCTCCTTCCCAAGCTCACTTACTCTCACCACCTTCTTCACCCCAACATTCACTCCTCTTTTCTGAAAACCCATACTAATCTTCACCTTAGCCTCCACAAGATAATGATCAGACATCCCTCCAGTTGCACCTCTCAGCACATTAACATCCAAAAGTCTCTCTTTCGCACGCCTGTCAATTAACACGTAATCCAATAACGCTCTCTGGCCATCTCTCCTACTTACATAAGTATACTTATGTATATCTCGCTTTTTAAACCAGGTATTCCCAATCATCAGTCCTTTTTCAGCACATAAATCTACAAGCTCTTCACCATTTCCATTTACAACACTGAACACCCCATGCATACCAATTATTCCCTCAACTGCCACATTACTCACCTTTGCATTCAAATCACCCATCACTATAACCCGGTCTCGTGCATCAAAACCGCTAACACACTCATTCAGCTGCTCCCAAAACACTTGCCTCTCATGATCTTTCTTCTCATGCCCAGGTGCATATGCACCAATAATCACCCACCTCTCTCCATCAACTTTCAATTTTACCCATATTAATCGAGAATTTACTTTCTTACATTCTATCACATACTCCCACAACTCCTGTTTCAGGAGTATTGCTACTCCTTCCCTTGCTCTTGTCCTCTCACTAACCCCTGACTTCACTCCCCAGACATTTCCAAACCACTCTTCCCCTTTACCCTTGAGCTTCGTTTCACTCAGAGCCAAAACATCCAGGTTCCTTTCCTCAAACATACTACCTATCTCTCCTTTTTTCACATCTTGGTTACATCCACACACATTTAGGCACCCCACTCTGAGCCTTCGAGGAGGATGATCACTCCCCGCGTGACTCCTTCTTCTGTTTCCCATTTTAGAAAGTTTGTTTTCTAAATTGTTTCTTACATTTTTCATATGTATATATATGTATGTGTGTGTGTGTGTGCGTGTGTGTGTGTATGTGTGCGTGTGTGTATATGTATATATATATGTATATTATCCCTGGGGATAGGGGTGAAAGAATACTTCCCACGTATTCCTCGCGTGTCGTAGAAAGCGACTAGAGGGGACGGGAGCGGGGGGCCGGAAATCCTCCCCTCCTTGTATTAACTTTCTAAAAAAAAAATATATATATATATATATATATATATATATATATATATATATATATATATATATCGACGTGCTCTCAATGGACTGAACCACGGCATGTGAAGCGTCCGAGATAAACCACGGAAAGGTCTGTCGTGCCTGGATGTGGTGGATAGGGAGCTATGGTTTCGGTGCACTGCACATGACAGCTAGAAACGGAGTGTGAACGTATGTGGTCTTTCTTCGTCTGTTCCTGGCGCTACCACGCTAACGGGGGAAACAGTTATCAAGTATATATATATATATATATATATATATATATATATATATATATATATATATATTATGTCTTCTTACTTTTAGCATGTTAAACACGTTAAATCTCGTGACGTCATCATCCCTACCTTGGACAAACAGCTTTAATCATTCATTGCGCGCTAATTGCCCTTGCGCTTTTCCTCTACCATCATCACGTAACGTCTGCCAGCGGTAGTTAACAAAGTCGTGTGCGGAGCCATTACGTGATTAAAGTGCTCGCGAGGCTAGGAGGGAGGGAGGAAGTTGGGTTTACTCCCCTATAAGCTTGCCTTCCGGAAGCAAACACAGGTTCATTCTTGGCCTAGTCGCCAACAGGGGTCTGTGGTCGCCTGTGAACTGGGGACAAAATTAGATATTGCTTATTCTAACACCCATGTACGTGCTAGCTAACTTTAAGTGTTTTTAATGAAAAAGAAAACGTCTGAAAACGCCCTTTCTTAAAAAAAGAGATGATTGTAATGCTTACCATTTACTGATGACTATTTTGTCATTTTTAGTTGATGTTTTGTGTGATTTTGTTTCAGTGTATCTGTTGGTCTAATTCCCACTCGATCACTAGAGTTATCTTTATAGAGAAAAAACAGATAGAGTGGGATCCCCATGGAAGCAGTGTCCCCTGATTAATTAAAGTTTTCTCATTACAGATATATATATATATATATATATATATATATATACATCAGGTCGAGACTTGGAAACCTCATGCGATCTTTCGCCCCATTTTCTTCAGTGCTTTCTGAAAGCATTTCCGCATGCATCAGGGCTGCAGCAAACAGGTTGGGAGATCAAATAGCAAATGATAATACTTAAGAAGCCTACAAGGGTGAGAATCATTTTGTCCCACACCTTTCGTAGTGTAAGGCATTTCCTGAGAGAGAGCACCAGTTTGATGATTATAAGATCTTTTCAAGTTTATTAAGATCCTCTTTTGATAATTTCCTGCGATGATAAAACTAAACAAAGTTACCTTCATCTAAGCCATGGCTAATCATTCATAAGTACACTAGTTTTTATCATATGATCACTTATAACTTCGAGGATTAATCTTAATCCAAAGATTAACCTAAGTACAAAGAATTAGGCTCAGTACGATGATTAAGCTAAGTACAATAATCAGCCTCAGAATGATTACTGAGCTCACTTCTAAGATCTCATTAATATATGCGTCTGGAGTGGGTATAGTCGTATATATATCTGACTGATAACCTATACCACACATCTTCATTTGATATGGAGATTCATTGATGAGATAATCTAGTTATATGTTTTGTGTCTCTACTTACAGGCATAATGGGAAGGCTGGATATCACTGGAGCGGCCAAGGAATACTCTAGAAGATGGAAGTGAATATCAGCTCGAGTACATGGAATTAAGACACGAAAGAGCAGATATACCAGAAGACACAGTGGTCTTTAACGATGCTACCTGCTGGGGGAAGAACAGGGGTATATGGAAGTACGTGGAGAAGCTAGACGAATGAAGAAGTGGTGGTCTATGACGAGCTTTTCTTTGCTGGAGGACAGCAACAGTATTGTACAACTTCTAATCTTATCCATTCAGTTGCTGGGTAACAGAGGCTGTGTGCGATAGGTTACTATTCTCAAGTGATTCCAGACTATTTCCCTTAAGATGGATGGCTTGGCGCCATTGGTTTCCAAGCGTTTTAAGCCACTATGACTTAACTGTCTTTCCACCATACTATGCACACTTCCGGACATCTCATCTAGCGAAGCGAGATACATTGGAACATGAGTGCAACTCACCGCAGGTTTATTCCATGCACAAATGTGAGTGTGTGTATTCTTATAATGATCCCGACACCTGAAGAAGGTGTTAAAGAAGTGACTCAACGCTGAAAGCCTTTAAGATCCAGGTAGATGAGAAACCTGAAGCCCAAGGAACTATTCGTTCGAAACCATCTCCAGGCAAGTACTGAGTATAAACCAACCGTCTGTGTGAGGTTTGGTTCAAAGGTAATGAAAGTGGAGGTAGATGATCCTTTTAAAGCCTATTGCAATGATTTCTTTAATATTCTCCTCATATCAGACATATCTAAAGCCTGATCATTCTGCCTGAATATTCTTAATAATTCAAGACACGTCCAATTAAGTGGTAATCGTATGAGAAAAGATGCCCAGAATCAGAGACGAGACTTGAGCTGGGTAAATCCAGCTTGACGTTCTACGAGAAAAGCGAGACAGATCTCTGAATCTCCCTCAGGCCTCTCTGGTTCAGAGCCGTCATGGCAGAGTATCTGATGACAATGTTGCATACGCGTGAAATTCATCGAAACGGGAAAACAGGAGTAACACCAACCTGTTGGAGTCTGGAGGTGTGCTAGTCTGGCGTTTTCTCAAATGCAGTACTGGATCCAAAGATCATCTGTTTGTTTTCGTCATTCATGTCAAGCTTTTGAGATAGCAAAGTAACCAATCGACAAGTCATTTCTGAATGGAGTGGTGGGGTGTTTTGATGTCCACACGAGCAACAAATGGTGAGGTGTTCTGATTTTCATATCACCAACAGAGACAATATATATATATATATATATATATATATATATATATATATATATATATATATATATATACATTATATATACACACACACACACACACATATATATATATATATATATATGTGTGTGTGTGTGTGTGTGTATGTATATACATGTGTTTGGGGGTGGGTTGTGCCATTTCTTTCGTCTGTTTCCTTGCGCTACCTCGCAAACGCGGGAGACAGCGACAAAACAAAATAAAAAACAATATATATATATATATATATATATATACAGAGGAGTCACTCTGTAGTTTGAACAATCGGAGGAAAAAATCATTTAACTCCTCGAACTTCATCACGAAATGTCAGCTCAGGAAATTAAGCCGGAGGTCAGGGACGAGCTGTTATGTTTGTGCTATTTTCTCTGAATCACATTTTTACTTCAGTTGTCCTGATCATGACCGATAGCGGAGGTTGAACTGGGGAATATAAACAACAGATCTGTATATATTCAGTTTGAAAAAGAGTGCGGGGCTAAGAGCGTGTAGTACTTGAGTTAGAAACACATTGATTGATCGGTTGGTTTATTGGCTTCAGGAATATACAATTACCAGAGTTATTATGGCCGTCAGTGCTAAAGTTGTTAGCGGCAATTAGAAATAACACCTTCAGGTATTCAAGACAATTCTAAAGAAAATATTCGCTCTCAGTATATATATATAATTATATATATATATATATATATATATATATATATATATATATATATATATATATATATATGGCCCTTGTGGCAACCAAGTTCATACATGTTGTCGTCACCAGTTATACCACCGTTGTGAGGGTATTAACACGATGAGAGCGTCTCTATAGTCTTCCAATTATCTTCACTACGAAACGTAAAGAAAGTGTTAAAGGCTTTCCATCATTGGTTATAACTTGATGGTGTCGGCCTTAATGATCCTGAAAGTTGACAGGCCCAAGAGTTTAAATAACCACCCAACCATGAGAGTCAACATTTGAATCATATGGACTCAGTCTCCTGCTGCCCTTCAGTGTAGTGAAGATGTACGTTTTCACAGAAAATCAGTGCTGTACAAGAGAACGAAAACCTATTTTCTTATATCAACAAAGAAGTTCGGTGGTATTAGACACCACTTTCTTTTGCTTGAATTGTAACTGAAACAACACCTAAAAGTAAAAGTGTATGATGAGATCAATCAAAACGACTTTTCTTTTTAAGTGAACTGCATGGACTGTGTGCACATATTTTTTTGTCTCTAACGTTGATCTGCTTTTCATACGAGCCATAAACGATAACTAGGCTCTCAGACATTCATCATACATATGCATTATTCTCGTCCATATCAAACAGCTTAGGGCTGAACGCAAAAAAAATAAAAGATAACATTTCTAACATTTTATTTTTTTCATATGCAGGTGTATCGCTTTAGATCAAATCGTGTCTGCTATTGCTGCAACGCAAAGGTATATATTCTTTTTCTGTCACATGTCTTTTCCTCTTTTTTTTTTTTACGTGTTGTATTTGGCTTCCCTCATACCTGAAGGCCAAAGATAAAGTAGATAAAGATTTTTGTTGTGCCAATGTTCGAGGTTGGTGTTATTATTTAATGCATAAGAGCAAGAGGTTGTTCACAGCTCGAACATCCGTAGTAGAGGAAGAGAAATGTCATCGCAAACTGTATGTATGTATGTATGACAATTTGCAGGTTATTTTCTTTGAATTATCTGTATGCCTTCAAACTTTTAACACACTAATCTCCGATTTTCTGATCTCTTCCACCATCAAAAACAGCCTCGAAAAGACCTAGTGTTTTCTTGTTGTTTGAATTCCTTTGTATTTGTTAAAAACACAAATGCTTTCTTTTTGTCTTTACGTAATATCATTTTTTTTTTCATAAGCGATACAAATTTTCTGAACGTTCTTTTCCTCTGATATGAGATACGTTTCAACAAGACTGGAAACTGTTATAGGAATTTAATGAATAAGGCTAATGCTATTACTTCTTCTAAAACTGTTATTATAAGTGATGAACGTTTGCAGCAGCATATTTAGGTGCTTTCAGAAAGATTCCAGCGAATAAGCCACGTTACTCGGATTTTCAAAGCTCACCTTCTCATAATCTCTGAGAGTCATTGAAGAGAGTAATGACAATATCCAAGCAAAATCCCTGCGAGGGCAATAATATCAGGCAGTAAAACACCTTATTACAAATCAGGCAGTAAAACACCTTATTACAAATCAGGCAGTAAAACACCTTATTACAAATCAAGCAGTAAAACACCTTATTACAAATCAGGCAGTAAAACACCTTGTAATAAATCAGGCAGTAAACACCTTATTACAATCAAACAGTAAAACACCTTATTACAATCAGGCAACAGAAACTGCTGAGTGGAACCAGTGGACCATCTTACAATAAAGAAAACCAGATATTTTATTGTTGTTGCAAACTTCAATAGTTTCATGTGAAAAATGTTCAAGTCTCCTACACAGAGGATGAGAAATTGCGTTCCTGACCGTGACGCATTCACGGTCGCATAGGTTCGACTCCTGGTTGCGGCAGTTGGTCCACAGTTAACCCAGCTGTTCATCCACACCCTAGGGGTTGGTCGATAAAATGGGTACCCGGCTCAGGCTAATATAAAAAGAAAATCACACATTTCACACTAACACATGGTTGCTGGAAGGACGAGATATGCAACGTGAACGTATACGGACTTTTAGAATGATGCTGAACACATGGAAAAGGTGGTTGTGACATTACATTGGATGGTTATAGTTTGATTGTGACTATCGTAATGACCTTAGAAGTTCAATGACCTAAAGTTTGGGTAACCAACGAACCAACTGGCCCATTTCTAGCCTTAAGTATGTAAAATCCTCATTTTCCTTGAAGTAATTTCATAGGGAAGGGAGCGGGGGGCTGGAAATCCTTCCTTCTCGTTTTTTTTTTTTTTTCCAAAAGAAGGAACAGAGAAGGGGGCCAGGTGAGGATATTCCCTCAAAGACCCAGTCCTCTGTTCTTAACGCTACCTCGCTAATGCGGGAAATGGCGAATAGTTTGAATGAAAGAAAGAAGTTTTTTCATTATTCACAAAGTCCAGTCACCAGTGGCAACTTGAAATTATAATAGAAATATAATAATGTAATCCAGAGAACACGATATCAATATTACCACTCCGTCCCGACCTTCAAGTCTCCTGGTGTGACACATCGTCCACGAGTACGATGAACCAAATCGATCTTTCTCTAAATCTTTAAAACGGGAGAATAACTCCCTTGTCATTCATCTTCTTGGTTAATGACATGAAAAATCAGACCGTTACGAAATCACATTACTGACTGATCCGTCTTGTGCATCGCTGCATCTTCGGTTCAGTCTTGTAAAAGAAAGAAAGAAAATGTGATTGGTTTACCTTGGTGAGAATTGATGAAAGAGACATTGACAAGAAAAAAAAGTCTTTCTTTATAATTCAGTTTCAAACTTGGGTGGCAGAGTTCGTAAGTTATCAGAGCTTCAGGGAAGGTAAGGAATTTGCGAGAATTGCTGTCAGATATAGAGAGCAACGATAACTTTAAACGAGGGTATTACGCTATCAAGAACGCTTGGAGATGATGATTCGATAGTTTTCATCGAGTATTTTCGTACAATTTAAGCTGGTTTTTGTACAGCTTTGAGCCTCGACGCTAACCTTAACCGTGTCTTCTCATCCCTTCACTGCTTCTGATGACAGAATATCTTATTATTCCTCATTCGAAATAGAATCATTAGGTTTTAAGCATGTTCTTGCTGAAAAGTATATCGAATAGAAGGGATCTGATACGCAACTTGGAGCACCAATGAGAAGGAGCTATCTGTCTCTCTCTGTCACTGGAATGAACATAAAAATTTCATACTGAGAACAGTCGACGTTTTAGCAGTAACCTGGAGATGGTGTAGATCATGGCAGTTTGGCTGAGTGAGCCTAGCAGAGCTGCCAGGGCCACTACGGCCACCTCTAAGGTCAAGCTGTGCTAACATCCACCAACTGAGAAGTCTTCTTTCAACACCTTCAAGTGTTAAGGAAGAATTCTGAGACCACATACACCACCACTACACATCTGGCCCCTGACCACGGCACGGATGTGTAGGTCCGTCGCCGTTGGTGAAAAATACAATCATTCACATTTTAGACATATGCGTGATGCACAGTAGTTGACAACACTATTCATCACAGCAAAATAAGATAAAATATACGTCATTAAATGGTTTCCCTTCAACGTAAAGACTCTGCGTTCGCCCCAACACGTTGGCGTGGATAAAATGCAACTAAAGACGATGTTCGCCATCTATGTGATATCCACAACTCTCCAGCTACAGAGCACGAGGTTGACTAAATCGAAAAAAAAAAAACTTCTACGAAGTTACGCCCGCAAGACGTGTGCACCATTAACGTCCACTTCCCATAAAGAAAACGATCATTTCAACGCTTTGTTTACTGTGATGTTAGTTCCTGGTGTGGCAGGCAGGCAGTAGTACAGGCAGTGTGGGAAAAATAAGATTTAATCAGATTATTCCATGATAATTCCACACCAGCTCATTACTCTGATGAATGAGGAGCAAAATTTCTAGCTTTGGGATTCGCCCTTGCTTCTCTATCAAAGCCACGTTATAACAATTACCTTGGATTATATTTTTGAAAGATAATTCACCGAGGTGTGACCATGTTATGGTGTGTATTTTCTTTTTCTTCACCATTTAAAAACAATCGTCAATCAACTTCATTTTCTCCACTTGCAAATATGTGTCACCGTATCAGACATGGACTATTACCGTTCATAGACTGTAAACCGCTTATATTTAGCGATAGTTGGACTCCACTTGTAAAGGCTGTCCCTCGTAATGCGGCTAATATCTCCTAAAGACGCTAATCTTCTCAGTGAACCGAATCCCTCGACTTTTAACCCAATCTTCGCACGACGAAACCTGATCTTCGTGTGTAGCCTAATCCTCAAACTGAGGTTAATCTTCGTGCTAATAAGTAATCATACACCTAAATGTAGTCTTAATTCACAAAGATATGCCATGCCTCAGGAGCAAGAAAGGCTGTTCAGTTTTCTAGAAAGAATATATAGCTAAAGAAATTATCATCAGGGGACATTTATAAAGAATGAAAATCTCATTAACATTAGACACGGATTTTGATGCAGCGCTGTTTTAGACTAATGACAGTGCGCGACAACGTATATACATCACCTTGCTGGACTTCCTTAGTCTCATAATTTGTTTTATGCTTAAATGCACCAACGAATATGAGGCAAAAGAACGAGGGAAGAATCCCAATATATTTAACAAGAAAACTTGACACTACGAGACATTTTCTAACTGTGTGCATCCCTCGTTGTCATATGTATCTTTAAACGTCTAATGTGAAGGCACCTCCAACAGTGCAGAAAGAATGAGACCAACAGATCCATAGAAATACGCTCACCTTAAAAATCCCATTACCTAGGAATGATAAGAGGGATAATGGGAAATAAATCAGCATTGCAGTGCTATAGGATATGTTCATGTTAAAGATTGAACACATACGAATATCTGCATGAATATATATTCTTAAGGTAGGCAATACGTTCTTTCCTTTAACAGAAGAAATCGTACACTTGCATTATGCATGAAAGAGTTCGAATGGATAAGGCTTAGGTCATTTCTCCGTCCAAGTTTACAGGCGACCACAGACCCCTTTGTCGTAGACTTCGCCAAGAACCGCGTCAGACAGTCTTTTAAGGGACCTCCTTCTACCCCCCACACCTCCTTACTCCATACCACCACCACACCCCACCCGAGCGTTTTAATCACGTAATGGCTCCGGACATGACTTTGTTAACTACCGCTGGCAGACTTTACGTGACGACGATACAGTAAAAGAACAAGGACAATTAGAGCGCAGGAAGTGATTAAAACTGGTGGTCCACACAAGAGAAGATGATGTCACGAAGTGTAAGTTATTTAACATACTAGATGCAAGAGGACCTACTTACTTTATACACATACACACACACACACACACACACACATAAATACACAATATATATATATATATATATATATATATATATATATATATATATATATATATATATATATATATGTATATATATATATATATATATATAAAACAACCTTAACATGCTCAGCATTCATTTCTTTGAAACAGCACTACACACCTGCCATCCACACCACTGAACCCCAGGTAGGAAAATGAAAAGCTTACCCATGCCTCACACTTCAGTAAGCTCTACTTATAGATCCACCTCACCCATTCCCAACAAATATAAGACTGGTAGAACACATACACACTGAATTAAGCGACAAGCACTAGACAACCGATCTCCTAACTCAGTTTTAAATTCCAGCCCATCCGGACTTACATACATCAGAATTCACACACCCCAGACAAACACGAGTCACCCTCCTGTCTGCGCTCTGGACATCAATCATCTCTACAACAATACAAGCTTCGTTTTAGCATAGCTGAAGACCTAGAATGCCCACGATGTAATTAACACAAAGACACTGAGCAGTTACCACTCCATTTCCCTCTCCTCTCCCAGTTATATTAAACACTCCATTTCCTCGGAGTTGTCGACATTAGAAGTCACACTCCAAATAACCTGTCATCCTCTACTGCTCCCTAATAGTCTTGTTCTCATTGCATTTAGTCAGACCTTTATTTCGTTCACAAAATCTTCTAAACTTAGAAACCAGCTTCTGAAGTTTCTCACGTGAATCTGCCATCAGCGCCGTGTCATCAGCAAACAGTAACTGACTCTGCTCCAGACATACCACAAGACCTCTCACATTACCTGGCTCAACATCCCATCCATAAGCAAGTCAAACAGCCATGGTGACATCACAACCACTAGCCCTAGAGGTGCCCTCACCACGAACCACCCACCCTCATTTCTTCCTAGTCGCACTCTCTTCATAAAAGCTCCTCACTTCTTCTAGCAGCTCTCCTCCCACGCTATATATTCGTCCGTGATATATAGATATCCGCCCTATCTTATACAGCCTCCAGGTGCCTCAAAGTGACACACAAATCCTACTGTTTCTCTAATTACTGTCAAATAGATTCTTGAAAGCAAACACTCAATCCACACATCCTGCACCACTCCAGATGCCACACTGTTCCTTTCTAGTCTTGTGTGTGTGTGATCACTATCTATAATTACTATTTGTGTTTTAAGAGAATCGAGTTTTAAACCCATGTGGACTTGTCTCAACCTTGTATATATGCAAGTCTTTACGCACACACACACACACACACACACACACACACACACACACACACACACACACAGACGCACACACTCATATATATAAAAGGCTAAGTGACGCAGCAGCACACAATAACACGCATTGATAAATACAATCTCAAAATCTCTCAAGATCTGTAGGTTCCGGAGTTGGCCATTTTCATTCCTCGGTCCTCCAGCCACTGGTCGCGTCACCACTTGGAGCCAGCTACTCCCAGACATTGTATAAAAGACAGACTATAATTACGTGTAATTACCTGTACTTAACTAATTGCCTTCTTGCCTTTTTATAGAGACCCGTGCATTGTCTGCCAGGTGCAATTAACGAGGCCATTACGAGAACAGCTGGGCAGTTAAGGCTGAACGAGGACTCCCCCTCCCAAACACACACACACACACACACACACACACACCCTGACAAGCCTGGCTCCACAGCAGACACATTGTGGCTCCCTTCACCAACTCCGTCTTTGATGGTTTATAATCTTTACTGAATTAATTAATTTTCTTTTGAATTCATTTGATTATTTCTTTGTGCGTCTCAAATAGTGAAGTCACATATACAAGTCATGCAAAATGTCTTCTCTTTCATTATCAATAATAACTTCAGGACCAATTTCTATGAAAGAGTCCTGGTGTTACCCTGGGCTTTTATAAACACTCCTGTAGCCTACTTCGAGGCTACTTCCAGTAGCAGGGAAATGCAGACTCCTTGGGATTGAGAAGTTCTTTGACGAGACTGTACTCCCTCACAATGTAACCTGCCCCTGCGTCAGCGAAGTAGCGCCAGGAAACAAACGAAGAAAGGCCACATCCGCTCACATCCATACACGAGACGTCATGTGTAATGCACTGAAACCACAGCTCCCTATCCACATCCAGGCCCCACAGATCTTTCCATGATTTACCCGGACGTTTCACATGCCCTGGTTCAATCCATTGACAGCACGTCGACCCCGGTATACCACATCGTTCCAATTCACTCTAATCCGTGCTTGCCTTTCGTCCTCCTGCATGTTCAAGCCCCTAATCGCTCAAAATCTTTTTCATTCCATCCTTCCATCTCCAATCTGGTCTCCTGGTTCTCCTTGTTCCCTCCACCTCTGACACATACATCCCCTTTGTCAACCATTCCTCACTCATTCTCTCATTATGTCCAAACCATTTCAACGCACCCTCTTCTGCTCTCTCAACCACACTCTTTTTATTTCCATACATCTCTCATACCCTTTCATAACTTATACGATCAAACCACCTCACACCACATATTGTCCTAAACCTTTTCATTTCCAACACGTCCACCCTCCTATCTACAGCTCATGCCTGGCCACCACATAATATTGTTGGAACTATAGTTCCTTCAATGATACTCATTTTTACCCTCACAGAGATAACGTTCTCTATTTCCACACATTCTTCAGCGCTCCCAGAACCTTCGCCCCCTTCCCCACCATATGACTCACTTCCGATCCCTCGGTTCACTCCCAGATATCGAAAACACTTCACTACCTCCGATTTTTCTCTGTCTAAACTTACATACCTCAACTTTCTCCTTTCACACTCTCTTCCAAACAAAGTCATCGAATTTTGCAGTCCCTTACTCGAATCAGTCACCAGTAGTGCATCATCAGCGAACAACTGACTCACTTCTCAGTTCTTCTCATTTCCAACTGACTGCATAGTTGCCTCTCTCTCCAAGACTTGTATTTACTTCTCTCATCACCCCATCCTTAAACAAATGAAACAACCATGGTGACATCACACAGCCCTGCCGCAGATCGACCTTCACTGGGAACCAATCACTCTCCTTTCTTTCTACTCGCACAAACGCCTTCCACCCTTGATAAAAACTTCTCTTTGCTTCTCACAGTTTACCTCACACACCATATATACTCAAGATCTTCCATAAAGCATCTCTATCACTCCTATCAAATGCATTCTCTCGTTCCATAAATGCCACTTACAAATTCATCTGTTTTTCTAAGCATTTCTCACACACATTCTTCAAAGTAAACACCTGATCCACACATCCTCTACGACTTCTGAAACAACACCTCTCTTACCCAGTGCCCTGTACATGCCTTCACCCTCTCAGTCAATACCCTCGCACACAACTTTCCAGGTATACTCAGCAAACGTATGCCTCTGTAGTTTGAACAGAGAGAGAGAGAGAGAGAGAGAGAGAGAGAGAGAGAGAGAGAGAGAGAGAGAGAGAGAGAGAGAGAGCATAAACATTTATCAATACACAATTCATTTCTTGAACCAGTAAAACCAGGTCTACATTTGCGCGTTTGTCACTCGGCTCCTGCAGCAGAAGACATCACCCAGGCCTTCTGGTGCAGGAGGAGGAGGGTGATGTTCCTCCTTCGAACTCCCTCTTGAAATCGGTCTTTGATACACCCGTCTAGCTCCCCTGGTGCTCCTCGGATCAGCCACTTATCTCTTGCTTCGTCTTACATGAATTAATTCTGTATAGCGCAGACCACGGCTCTCAATACCTTGCTTGTGCGAGCCTCACACACCGCTGTAAACCATGGTCCTGCACACTATCAAACAGACCACCACAGACCGCAAAGACCTTACATAACACCAAACAGTCCACCAGAAACCACATAGTCTTGCACATTATCAAACAGACCACCAGAAACCACACAGTCCTGCACATCACCAAACATATTACCACAGACCATATACCTCTACACTACAGACAGCTACAGTACACATGTTCCTACACCCCACGTCCACTGCCTTCAAAAATACAACACAAAACGCCATCACAGACGACTATGGACCACAACCCTGCACACCACCAGCACTATCATCACCTCTATAGACCACCACCACTACAACAACCACCACCTGCACCTTCAGGGAAGACCTACCACTATCCCACCTCCCCTCACTACTCCACTAAATTCTGGGGCCCGCTGTTGGGGCCTGACAGATACATTCGTTTGTGAGTCCCGCGCTTGGACAAGTTTGGCTGATGACAGTTCCTGTATTTGAAACGCTAATGCGCTGGGTTTTCCTCTGTGCCTCAGAGTATACGGTTGGTAGGCGCAAAAATTGTCCACAGACGGACGTGTGACGACTCTATGAATAAGAGAAAAGTTGGGTTGTTATTGTTATAACATAGGCAGGGGGTTAGGGCCAAGAGACGGAGGAATACTTTACTGCTGGAGGGGGGGCAACAGAGAAATATCAGAAGTTCTGAAGACAGTACGACATCGGAGGGGATGGAAGGTTGTATGAATATCAAGGATGGTGAAAAATGAAGGTTTATTAAAGTGGTGAGTTAATCTACAAATATCACGAAGTTATGAAAGGCTTGAGAGATATGAGAGGTTTGTGAAGATTGTAGGACTATTTCAGTGTTGTTGGAGCTTGTAAAGAAATTTAAGCCCTTTGTTGTATCAGGAATATCAGGAGATAGTCAAGAGGATGAGGATATCAGAGGGTTCCAATAGGATATCAGAGGGTTCCAAGAGGGGTGTAAGGATATCGAACGTATTTGTGTGTGTGTATGAGGCAGTAGGGATTCGAACTTGTGTGTGAGGCAGTAAGGATACCTGAGAGTGTGATTGCAGGAATTCCAGCACCAGTAAAGTGTGAGGAGTTGTGGATATGTCTGAAATTAATCTGTGTAGATATGTCAGAAGGGAGTGAGGTTTAGAAGGAGTGTGGGGCGTGATGAGGATAAGACCCCAAAATAAAAGGTACTGAGATCTATGTGAATCTATGAAGATGCTGAGGTTGTAGAACACATACGTAATGTGAAAGAATACCGGACAGTCAAGGGTTAAGGCTATGGATGAATGTGGAAGGTAAGGGTCGCTGCCAGACGAGCAGCACGGTGAAGGCTGAACGTCTCTAGACGCGTCTTGTGACCTCGCCTGACCTCAAGACGACACCGAGCGAGCCAGGCCTCGTTCATTCAGCCAACATAGCATATTCGCCAGTGGGCAGGGAAGATGAACACCCTCGCCGGCGCAGGCCTCTGGTCTGTAGGGGCAACACACGATACACGGCAAGGAGGCCACACGTCACACACACACCCACCAACCCACCCACACACACACCCACACACACACAGCTTGGGGTGGAGAGAGAGACACCCCTCCCTCCGCACACCAGGAGGGCCATGGATGCCACCGCCCATCTGTCGGTGACAACATGTGGGCCCGTCTTTGTCCTTAGGCAGGGCAGGTAAAGGGAGGAGATACACCTTCTGATGGCTAATCGAATGTATCCCTGGAGATGTGTACACGGACAGTGAGCGAGACCCCTCTGAACAATTCAATTAATCAAGAATTCCATTTCCGAACACAGACCGAGATGGAAGCCTGTCTGTCGCCGAGGCCTGGACATCATCGTATATTGGACAGCCAAGAGTGAAAGACATTCATTGAATGCCCGAGGGGAACCGAGTTTCTGGACTCTTGCGTATCAAAAGAAACTATTGCATAAATCAAAGGACCAGTAAATTGAAGTAATGGCCGCCTTTTATCATATTCAGTTTGTGGATAAGTGATATTGATCTCTCTACTCTTGACGAGCATTCTTTTAACAGGTGCCTTACGTCAGAGAATATACATATACATATATACATATATATATATATATATATATATATATATATATATATATATATATATATATATAGTAATACACACACATATACATATGCATATATATATATATATATATATATATATATATATATATATATATATATATATATATATATATATATATATTATCCCTGGGGATAGGGGAGAAAGAATACTTCCCACGTATTCCCTGCGTGTCGTAGAAGGCGACTAAAAAGGGAGGGAGCGGGGGGGCTGGAAATCCTCCCCTCTCATTATTTTTTTTAATTTTCCAAAAGAAGGAACAGAGAAGGGGGCCAGGTGAGGATATTCCCTCAAAGGCCCAGTCCTCTGTTCTTAACGCTACCTCGCTAATGCGGGGAATGGCGAATAGTTTGAAAGTATATATATATAAAAAAAATATATATATATATATATATATATATATATATATATATATATATACCTACTTTCCTGCCCTAGAAGCCCCCTCGTATTTTCTATGGTTCCGCCGTAGCGCTCAGGAAGCCAGCCACATCCACCGGACGGGACGAGAGGTCATAAAAAGTAATGGAGATGTGTGTGTGTGTCTATGTGAGGAGGGTGAAGGGGCAATTGAGTAGTAAGTGCTTAGTGTCTCTATTGAAGTAGTTACATCATGAGCATGAAGGGTCTTTGTGTGTGTGTGTGTGTGTGTGTGGTGTGTGTGGTGTGTGTGTGTGTGTGTGTGTGTGTGGTGTGTGTGTGTGTGTGTATTACTCTTTCCTTTCCTGCTTCATATCTTTTACTTTCCGATTCTCGACTTATATGAAGCCTGTATACTTTAATCTCCTGTTCAAACTCTGCCACTTGGAGACTTGGTGTCTGTCTGAACTCATCATCATTGCTGATATTCTACATGACTTTAGTCATTATGCTCTGTGTCTTATTTAGAGAACTCGTCACTGGTAAATCATTTACAGTTTCCTTGGTTTATTGATACATCTACTGGTCGACTTCCAGACTTCATCGTTTTAGTTTTGTCTAAGACGGAAAGTTTTATATGTTTTTTCCCCCCGCCCTGAGACGAGTGGATGGACTGAACCCTTGAGACTCATCAAGGAAAAGTTCCTTCAAAGTTTTACGCAGAGATTTAACCCCAGCATGGCGAAGGATGAGGTAGAATTTACATATTGACTACAACCGGTGTGTTCCTGCCACACACACACACACACACACACACACGCACAAACACACTGTGTTACGGGGTAGGTATTGGTGAGGTATTCAATTTCCTTGAAGAAGCGACAGTGGGCAATGGATTAGCAATATGGTTCATTGCGAGAACCAGAACTCGTCAGCAGGATCTGTCTCGCCACAAATTACCTCCCTCCGTAAGAGAGTCTTTGAGGAACTTTATCATGGAGGGACTAATGTAGCGTATGTGTTCTGGTTCAGGTCACCGACTACGACACAGATCCGTCAGGTTACTCAAGTGTTTCGTGAGAGAGAGAGAGAGAGAGAGAGAGAGAGAGAGAGAGAGAGAGAGAGAGAGAGAGAGAGAGATTTTAGAGTTTTCATTGTCTAACACAAAGAAAAGAAAAAATATACAGCCCTTTGATCTATCTTCAGATAATTAATCTGTGAGAATATAATTCATTTATAAGAGTGGTGCGTGTATATGTCGTCTAGTTAAGTTCACGAAAACGCTACATATTAAAGGCATAGGAACCGACAATGGGATGTTTTGTCGAAGTCCGTGACAGAAACAAGTGCAATTAAGCCTAAGAGATTTATTTTCATACACAGGCCTATAACGCACCAAGCAAGAAGTTGTTAGAATGCAATATACAAAACAACCATTGCAAAAAAAAGTTTCCTTTTTGATTTCTTCAGTGGTATTCTCTACTGTGGAAAGTGATACGTTGCTTAAGAGACTGATTCTATCATTTCTTTCGTGCGAGAAAAAAAATAATATTCATTTACATCTTCAATATTATAAATCTCAGTTACATAAAAGGGACACAAGATTCATTTCAAGGATGATGCAAATGTTTTCATTGACCTGACACATCACGACTGCATCAGTGACCCCCTCACAGAAGAGCCCTTAACCTTTCTCACCCTTTAGAGAAAAAAAAAGACCTCAAATTGGCTCACGAGAACATTCGAAAAGAATTCAGTTCTCCTCCCGTCCCTTAACCCAGCTGATGGCCTGACTGCTCCGCCAAGGCTCGTGAACTGTGTCGAATTCGAAATTACGACCCCCATCCCTCTGATCATCCCGTTTTCTTCCAAGGCTGTGCTCAGGAATAGATTTGTCTCATAAATCGCTCACGAACTCATTCCATCCGGGTTCATCTTTTCTTGACATCAACAGTTCTTGAAGGGCAAAGTGAACGAATCTTGGACCTCATGAATGAGAATGTAACTGTCATCTCAGAAATACCAAGATCCTCCTAATGTAAATTACATTTTAAGTAATGAAAATAATAACTGAATCAATGAATATAAAATGAACATATGAAATTTTATATATATATATATATATATATATATATATATATATATATATATATATATATATATATAAATATATATATATATATATATATATATATATATATATATATATATATATATATATATATATGTATATATATATTGGAAAGGATCACAATTTTGCGCGTGATCAAGATATTCCTATGAGTCCACTGGGAAAATGAAACACGAAAAGTTCCCAAGTGCACTTTCGTGTAATAATCACATCATCAGGGGAGACACAAGAGAGAAATATAACAGTCAGTTGATATACATCGAAGAGACGAAGCTAGGACGCCATTTGGTAAACATGCGATTGTTTACAAAATGGCGTCCTACCTTCGTCTTTTCGATGTATATCAACTGACTGTTATATTTCTCTCTTGTGTCTCCCCTGATGATGTGATTATTACACGAAAGTGCACTTGGAAACTTTTCGTGTTTCATTTTCCCCGTGGACTCATAGGAATATATATATATATATATATATATATATATATATATATATATATATATATATATATATATATATAGATAGATAGATAGATAGATAGATAGATAGATAGTTTCTAAAAGTCAGGGACATCAAACATCTATCTCATCACCATGTACATAATAAGATATAATATGAACACTGAGGGGGGTTGGAAATCCTCCCCTCTCATTTTTTGATCTTCCAAAGGAAGGAACAGAGAAGGGGGCCAAGTGGGGATTTCCCTCAAAGGCTCAGTCTTCTGTTCCTAAAGCTACCTCGCTAATGCGGGAAATGGCGAATAGTATGAAAAAAAAAAAATGAACATTGAGGAGTGTGACACAAAACCTAAAGTTCCCAAGATCAATCTACATTTACATGGGAAAATAAGATCAATGAAAACTGAAAGTCTCGTCTCACAAGACGTGCTTGAGGTAGTAATAACCCAAATGCAGAACCTATTGCCCCAACTTAGAAATCGGGATTCGTTTTATTCTCGAGCCACAAGCACAACTTTGGCCAGATATCCCACTTGAAAGGTCTTTTACGGTCGTCCAGACTCACGGTATACTTACACGGCCATTACGCCGCCACACAAGTTGGTGATAACCACACGAAGCATAAAGGTAACGCGTCAAGGGTGTAATCACTCCAGCTACAGAGTACCAGCATTGGGAGATGAGGGAATCACCATGTATATATTCTGTACCATCTCCCTCCCCTCCACTTGCCAAGGAAGTCTATTGGTTGGCTAACGAGAGTGTCTCAATTGACGTTAAGAGCTTGCATGCCAAGACCTGACGCTGCTGTGCTATTATTTATGGCAAATAGAGGCCTATGTTAAAATTAGACAGAGGCATGAATATCTATTCTATAGTGAGCTTTTTTTCCATGGAAGCTGAAACAGAACAGTAGGAGCGGCAGCAGACCACCACAAAGTAGACAACGTATTGCCCATAGTTGCCAGAACTCTGGATTTACTGCCGGTTCGGTCAGTCGAGTCTAATGCATCGGTTTGAGGTGGGGAGGAAGTGGCCCAACACCTGGCTCTCCTAACCCTAGTGAGGGCAGCCTCACCTACAGAGCCTCGCCCTGTTGTTTCTAGGGGATGCTCACCACAGCGACCCCTTCCCCTCACCCTCGCCCTGTTGTTTCCCACCGAGGCCTCTCTCTCTCTCTCTCTCTCTCTCTCTCTCTCTCTCTCTCTCTCTCTCTCTCTCCCCTCACCCTCAAAAGCATCTCATCCCTCCAGACCTGGGAAAACAGGCAGCCATCCCTCAGATGCGCAGATCTGATGATGATTACGAATACATTACTCCTGATGAACATGCGCAAAACATCCAGCCACGATTGTCAACAACACTTCCACCCAAAATCCCACCAGCTTTCTGTACCTTCAAGCAAGAGTAAAAGCAAAAACGAAAAACACAATAGGAAACTAAATAATGTACACTCGGTATCATCCTGTATTCAGAGTTATGGACCACTGGGCATTACTGGACAAACAGGAGCTTCGACCTTGTGACTACAAATGTGCACGAAGAACCAGGCGTCATTCTGATCCCTGGCTATGGTCTTCCGAACTACTAAACCCTAGAATTTCACGGCCTCTGTCACTCACCCAAACATAATGACCAACTCCGCGCTGTGGTTGGAATAGCCGTTACGAAAGGCTTACGAAAGAGGACCCAATGGTCTATTGCTGTATGAATTCCTTCGTATTCCTTTGTTTAACATGAAATACATGACCTGTAGTACTCATAAACAAACTTGATAAAGTTATTATCCTCACTGGGGTCCGTCAACGTAGCCACAACATAAATGCACATGCCCAGGCAAGACGTATATTACCAGAATTCTAAGGACACCTGAACCTGCCTGTATCATCAGTGACTCATGCTAGACATGCAAACTTCGGACCCCTCCTCAAGGCACGTCACAGGCAGAGATAGATCAGAAGTGATACTCAGAATGCAGCAACAGGATCCAAACTTTCCAACATTTATATGACACTCAGCCCTCCCTGCCCTTGACATGGTCTCTTTCTTAAAAAAAAGGGAAAGAACTCACCACAGCATCACATCCAACAGGGAAGCCCTCATCTGTAGCGATCACATACCCATGGCAGTTACTATTTCAACCTCCTCAAGCCTCTTTCCTGGATCACAACGGGTCTGACAACCAACAAAGCGAAGTGGGGTTAGCACAGAGAAATGAAAGACGAGGATCTTCGTCACTTCAGGCGGATTCCTCCTACGTGGTGTGAACCTACAGGCGAAATACAATCAACAGTGGTATCTACCACTAGATTTAAATCAGCATCATAAGTCTCCTTTCCCCTGCCCAGCCTACTCGAGAAATAAAGACGTACCATCCTACGCCCACACTCACATATGCACCATACTTGCAGTGTAAAGATCTCCTAAAGACGTTAGTCAATAAGGCAAAACCATTCTGGTAAGGAGTTCGAAGATTACAGACAAATCTCCAACGTAGCACCAAACATCTAACAATCAACTGTAACAGTATAGCCAATGGAAGTCATATTGAAAACTACATCTGAAGAACATACGAATGATAATCAAATCCTCGAAAAAAAAAAATTATTTGACTCAGAATGAAGGTAGAACCATCTAACACCTGACCATACACTAAGCACAGCTCTCCCCCGAGGGCTGCCCTTTCAGAGACCTCACGTGGCAGAACGATGAGAACGATTCTGGAAACTAAGAACATAGCCACAGGGTAAACCCAAGCAATACGTGATATAAAACAGCATATCACCAGAGGAAAGGCCTTCACTAACTTCTCAACGTTTCAAGAGCTCTGCTTAACACAGGATGCTTCCCCTTGAATATTCAGAAAGCCAGGGTAACAAACCTCGCATGAAAAGCTGGGATGGCATCGTCAGTGAGCACGACATGCACAACACAAAAAAATGCTTCAGTAAGACATTCAAAGCAGTAGGAGGGGCATATGTAACAATGCATAGCAGCAGAAGTCAATTTGCAGAAATGATTCAAAATGGTGGAACACTGGAATAAAGAACGGATTGTTGTATGATTAAATAACACACAAGAAAGAGAGGGAGAGAAAAAAAATGATGGATTCTATGCTCCAATAGATGATATGAAGGTCTAAGTATAATTCTCTTGATCTCCCTGAAGATAATGATGCTATCTTGTGTATCTTCTCAAGAAGTGTACGTACTGTTTATTAATTACAGGTCGATTCTTCTTCAACTCTGTTTTGATGTGACGCAAGATTACGTCATTGTTCATCATCTTTGCCACTGTATTAGATGTTAAATTACCGTTAGTAATATCAATTTTCTTTTGCTCTTTATTTCTCTTACAAAGTGTGAGATCTATTGTTCAGGAGAGTATTAAAATGCACTTTATCTTCACATAACACTTGTATAAATCTAACGGACGATAAATGTTAAATGAAAATATAAAGCATACACTGAGAAGTGTTTCTTAAGCATGATGACAAGAAATGAAAAGTTAGTCATGTAAATGTAAGCATCAGGTAAACATAATTTATATTTGAAGTTCTACATAATGATAGTCGAGACGTTGCAGCCTCCTCTAGCATGTGTTCCCCATCATCCTTGGCGTTACGCTAGGCTGCTCTGAGCATTCCAAGATGGACTGAAGAACTAACAAGCCGGCGCAGCTCCAGAGTAACATACGTAGACGACGGTACTGGAGAGGAACCTTGGATCATTTGCGTGTCGGACAACTGAGGCATAAAACACACACTTTACGTAGGGATATTCCTAGTCCTTGTGAGGTTCCCCTCGCCTGGAATAATGGCTGGTTGTTTACGTCAGTCAAAGGCCAATGGCCCAGAGCCTATCCACAGCCATGGACATTTTCTAAGACCATCAACAGCGTTTTGTAACCAACAATCGAAAGAGAAGATAAGACTTGACTGAACACCTACTTCAGGAGTTCAGAATAATTCAAAGACCTCGCATGGTCTCATTACATATGTGGTTCTTGTCTAGAATAAACGAGTATACGTGAAATAAATGAATAAAAACAATAAGTGCGCACCGCGCCTTGCCATGTGTGTGTGTAAAACAGATTCAGTAAAGATGCGAGAGAACAAATGAACCATAAAATTCTCGATATTTCTCTCTCTCTTCATAGAAAAATTACATGGAATCTACACGAGTGAATTTAAAACTCTCCACGTTCTATGTCGTTTTGAAATATCACTGTTCAAAGCCTTCATGTCAACACGGAAGGCTTTAACATCACATTTCTCGTATATTTCGAGAAATACCATCATGATTTTGATGATACTTTCAGACTAATTGCGTCTCAGCATCTTCGTATTCCAGTAATGATGAATAATATTTCTCAGTCCACTACCAGCCAAGCTTGAACAGATCTCACGAGTACGTAATGGCACGAGGGGTCTTATCTGACACTACGTACCACCATAGTCATACAAGGATATACAACAATATTGTATTTCAATACATTTGACATACGGTACACGAACAGGTTTCTTTCCCTGTAGCTTTTAACAGCGATCAAATACAAACATATCACCGAATTACAGGAAATTACAGTTGCTCTTAGATTTTTACTGGCAAGCGAGAGGGATAGTAATCAGGACTGATGTGCGCGTCGATGATATTTCTGAGCGTCATTCATAGGATACACATTTGATAAGCACCTGCAGTCTGCCATCATCCAATGGCTGTATACACGTGTCACCGAGGCAGAGAAGCTCTCGTCTCTCTCTCACACAGAGAGGACACACAAGACTGAGGGAGGAGGGGAGGGTAAGGTAATCGCCATGCACGTAAACACTCAACTAATTGGCTCCTCCTCAGGGTCATATGCCTTTCATAACAACGGGTTAGCCTCCACCAGGTAAGCACTTGGCCATCTTCAAATGTCGTACCCATTACCTGTGACGAGTCTCGGCCTCTGGTGAAGTGAGGGTAATGAGAGAGAAATTACGTGTGTTCCAGGTCTGTGAGAGGGCGGGTGAGTGAGGACGGAGGGGTTGCTGGGTGGGTGAGTGAGGACGGAGGGGTTGCTGGGCGCGTGAGTGAGGACGGAGGGGTTGCTGGGCGGGTGAGTGAGGACGAAGGGGTTGCTGGGCGGGTGAGTGAGGACGGAGGGGTTGCTGGGCGGGTGAGTGAGGACGGAGGGGTTGCTGGGCGGGTGAGTGAGGACGAAGGGGTTGCTGGGCGGGTGAGTGAGGACGGAGGGGTTGCTGGGTGGGTGAGTGAGGACGGAGGGGTTGCTGGGCGGGTGAGTGAGGACGGAGGGGTTGCTGGGCGGGTGAGTGAGGACGGAGGGGTTGCTGGGCGCGTGTTAGAGGGTTGTAGGAGACGGAGGAGGAAAGGCAGGTTACGATGAAACAGAAGACTTACTACAGTTAGTTTATACAGAAAATGCGGAGCTGAGATGCAATTGGTTGACGCAAGATTAGCATACCTGCGAGAAATAACTGGTTTAGGGATTTTCAAACTGTAGGTTCAAGGTATGGATTCTTGACGGTCGACGAGGGGTTGGGGGGACCCGAGCTTGAGGGCCAAAAGGCTTTGATTACATCATAAAACAGCAAACACGTTTTAGACGAACGAATCATGTGAGTTGAATATCAAGTGATATAGTATGCTTGTGGGCTGACAATCAGCCGTTTCACGTATGGGTGAAGCACAAGAGAAAAGACATCTACCTGGGTTAACAAAAAGGGTAACACTTGACACCCACAGATGTGCTGGCTCACAGCAGAGCCGAAGTTGACCTTACTGATATCCAAGTGGGTCGTGGCGGGTCCTGGTTGCCTACCACCTACTACGGGGAAGAGAGAGAGAGAGAGAGAGAGAGAGAGAGAGAGAGAGAGAGAGAGAGAGAGAGAGAGAGAGAGAGAGAGAGAGTGTGTGTGTGTGTGTGTGTGTGTGTGTGTGTGTGTGTGTGTGTGTGTGTGTGTTCATTACATGCCATTGCAAGTATTATGAGATCGTTATCATCTAGAGGGTCCTGGAGTTTTCTAAGGATCTCCTTTCCTTAGGCTTCTGGGGCCAAAAGCTGCGCTGCCTCCAGTAGCAGGGATATAATTGACTCCTTTTGAGAGACAAGTTCTCAGAGAAGGCTGCCCTCTCAGTGATGGTGCCTTGCCAAAGACATCTTTTCACCTCAGCACCATCTACTGACAGGTACGCCTTATCCCAAGACGCCCCCTATCCCAAGCAATAGCAACACTAATGAAACAAACACATGTGATATGACCCAACAAACACCATTCAGTTTCATCAGCTGTGTCTTGGGCCTCTGACTATCCTCTCCCTCTCCTGAGACAGACTTCCAGCACAGTTTCTTCGAATTTTCTCTCTCGTTTTTCATTCCCGCGGATGAGTCAACTTCAAAGCTCGTTTGTGCATTTTCTTACGCTTCACATAAGGAGGGAGGGAAAAAAAATATGTCTTGCGGTAAGTAACGCGTTACAGGGGTGTGGTTACAGCCCACTACGTAACGTAGTAACGCGTCGTCTCATCGTCGGACATGGATTGATTTTGTTACAGTGGCAGCACACAAGGAAGACCAACAGCCAGTCCCACTGTGGTCTGAGGAATGTTGCCCGTGGGTCTACAAGTCGTCAGAAAGGTTGCTCGGTGGCAGAGGCCACAGCTCACCGCGCTGCGAAAAATGATCGCTGTGGCCTCGATGCTCGAAGTACGATGTGATATGGGTACCTGAGGCCAGTACGTGCCTTCCATCATCATCTATGGTGTAACTTAAGCTATCATCGTAGATCATCTTCTTCATATACCTCGGATCACTCAGAAATTTGCTGGAAGAACACTTAATATACCAGTCGCTTCCTAGGGAATCCGTCATGTCTTGGGGCATCACTTGCTCTTCTATCATTCAGCAGGGCTTAGTGGAGTTGAAAATTGTGGGTAATACCTTTATTATCACGATGGTGCTCATGTACTGTATACCGGTTACCTCCGTAGTCCCACATGGAGGAGTAAGGGGCACAGTGGAGGTATTGAACCAACCTTTCATTAAGGTGCCTCTTCTTCTGAATTAGCCTCCCATTAATTTTGGTCGGGACTGGCCCAGGGATCTGGGAGTGGGTAAGCTAACAGACAGACGGATTGACCAAACAGACAAGACTGTAGGCAAACAGACTTTTGCACTCTCTCTCTCTCTCTCTCTCTCTCTCTCTCTCTCTCTCTCTCTCTCTCTCTCTATCTCTCTCTCTCTCTCTTTCTTTCTCTCTCTCCCTCCCAATCCTTCCGGCACCGCGATCCTATCGTAGACCCAATGTCCTCCTTGAATCATCGGGAACGCGTTTGTACGTGAGCAATCACAGCGTCATCTGTCAAAATGCCTTATCCTCGAGGCTTCAGCTTTCAGTCGCGTGGGTGAGAGAGAGAGAGAGAGAGAGAGAGAGAGAGAGAGAGAGAGAGAGAGAGAGAGAGAGAGAGAGAGAGAGAGAGGTCAAACTCCTTGAAAGGACACGAAATAGAGCGAGGTGTGGAAAAAATGCGGGAAAAATCTAAAGCCACGATGCTCCTTGGCAATGACCTCCCTAACGTGTGTGTGTGTGTGTGTGTGTGTGTGTGTGTGTGTGTGTGTGTGTGTGTGTGTGCGTGTGTGTGATGCGCGGGGGAACCATTCTGGTGAAGTTAAACGCCTCTCCTCAGAACCTCTGCCGTGTGCTTATCGCATGAAACCAGGGGGAGGAGAGGGAGGGGCGAACGAACAATTAACTCAGTAGATTATGCTCCCCGACTGTTGAATATATGACCCAGGTTCGAATCTCCAGCACATCGAGGTGAACTGATTGCACCTCTCCCTCACCTTCCCAACGGAGGCACATTTCTTTGTGTCTCTCTCTCTCTAAAGTTGACGGATTTTTAGTTGTCACGAGTCTCTTTCACCATTCATAGTCGTGCCCTTCTGATCATACCTCGCCATGAAAACATCGTCGGTGTTTCGTAAAAGAAAAGAACATGAACCAAAGTGATGGCCTTCTTCGTTGGAGGGCCATAGTAGCGTACCTCTTGAGGGGTCGGAGACCCGTGTGCTTCTCGAGTTCACTGTGTTGCTTTGAGTCAAGCAAGATTCACGGTGCAGAATGAACAGATAAATGAAGAACAGTTTACTGACGCCAGGCAACCATTCTGCTGTTGAGATGATACAGTGTGTGTGTGTGTGTGTGTGTGTGTGTGTGTGTGTGTGTGTGTGTGTGTGTGTGTGTGTGTGCGTGTGTGTATGTGTGTGTGTGTGTGTGTGTGTGTGTGTGTGTGTGTGTGTGTGTACGTGTCCATGTGAGGTAATATGTAAGACATATGTTTCTTCACCTGACCAACTACATCACTACAATATATACATGTTATACAATGGTTCTGCTTACTTTGCTCATAACACCAAATGATAAAGGAAAATATGTGTAAGTGACACAGGAGTGAAATAATACCAGAGTGCCTGAGCACCATAGATTATTCCCAATGTTTAGATAAGTGTTATCGCGAACAGCAGTGTAATGCTTTGGGTTAATGTGAGCGGAGTGTGGCACACAGATATCCTTAGGTGTAGTTCCGTGATTGTCTGTACATGAGTAGCCTTTCATGTGTACTTGTGTATGTGTGTATCTGAGAACATATGTTGATGTGTATGAAGGCCTGTGGGAGTGCGTTTGTAACAAATTGTCCCTAATGGTAATCTTTTTCTTTCTTGATTTTGTTTATGAAGTATATTCTTGTATGTATATGTCTGTATGTATGTTTGTGTTTTTCAGTGCGTCTGTGTGTGTTAGTGGTGGGACTCTGTGTTTGTTACAATGACATTCTTTTAAATTCACGTTTACTCGTCTCTTTCTCTCTCTCTCTTTTGTATATATACAATAATTTTTTTTCTACCTTATGTGGACATATACATATACAGCCTAGCTTACGTCGGGTATCCATTCATCGACCAACCCTAAATGGAAGGATGAACAGTTGGGTTAGATGTGAGCCGACCGTCCTGTCCGGGATTCGAACCCTAACCCGTTAGATTAGAGGGCCACAACGCGTATGACACTGTGTTACGAGGGCTAGACTGTGTGTGTGTGTGTGTGTGTGTGTGTGTGTGTAATGTCGTCCTCCTCCTCCACATCTTCCTTGATGCTTTATATAACGTACTTCTATCCCTGGACATTGACCTAACAAATACGTGTCAATGTATAGCGAAATAAAACAGTCACTCCCAACTTGACGTCATTCACCAAATCTTGCAATACACTGAGACGAGCTGTATGAGAATTCATAACCCTTCTTCCTTTGTACATCTTACATAACACGGACAGTGCAACTGAATTCGTCGTGCCTTCAATGCATTCACCAGAAGATATCGAAGGATTGGTGGGAGTAGGTTTTCGGTAGAAATTCTGTGTCATCTTTTTTCTTCTTCAGACTTTAATGCTTTAATGACTCATAAGACTACAGTGAGTCATACGTCGAGTTGAGAGTGTACATGGCCTCAGAATTACCCTTAGCACCTGAAGAAGGCGATGGAGATCTTTCGGTTGGTGGATGTAATGGCTTAAAGGCCTGATTAATGACCTAAACAGGCAGTTAATGGATCACTAAAGTCCAAACAACCAATTAGCCATAAAACTAATATCATATCCAGTCATTGTTGCATCAACTCTCGATTTTTATGTCATTACCTCCTTGTGTCGTAGGGAGATGGTGTGCTGTACACTCGTGGGATCATCTTTTGAACTGTCTCCCAGCTATATAACTCCATAATGACAGCGAGAAAATTGGAGTTCTATAAGTATGCTAGGAAGGCCTTCAGTGGTATACACGGTATATGATTTTCTAAATATGTCGACAAACAAAATATTTTGAAAGACACATATTTGGGAAGATTAGAATTTTGATATCAGCTACAGCAAAGTTGGGGACCTTGGCTTGCATGAGCTAAAACACTTTTCATTTTCAAGAACTGTTTAAGATTCTCTGAACAATAATGAAAATTATAATAGTAATAGTAATAACAATAATATTAACAATGATAATAATAATAATAATAATAATAATAATAATAATAATAATAATAATAAGAATAATGATGATAATAATAATAATAATAATAATAATAATGATAATAATAACAATAATAATAATAACAATAATAACAATAATGATAATAATAATAATAATAATAATGATAGAGTAATGATAATAACAATAGGAATTATAACAATAATAATGATAATGATGATAACAATAATAATGATAATAATGATAATAATAATAATAATAATAATAATAATAATAATGATGATAATAATTATAATAATAATTCCTCAGAGGGAGCAGGAGAGGCACTCAATATCTTACTGGGGCAGTAATTACAATCACAGTCACCTGTACTATTCAAGTTCTGTACTCAGAACAAAACCTCAGAGTACCATGTGCCAAAGCTAAAAGTGTACGATACATTTAAAAGCATAACGTTGATTTCATGCAAATATTTGCCTAATCACAATTATATAGCATTAAGAACTGCCGTCCAGCCAAATTGTTTAATCACGGGCAAATATAATCGGTCAGAAATCATAAGTTTAATTAGACTGTGTGTGTGTGTGTGTGTGTGTGTGTGTGTGTGTCCAGACTCGTTTATCACTGGGATTTTAATGTATATCTTTCATGTGAACTCTTCTTTTTTTGGTCATATTTTCACGTATCACCTAAGCTGTCATTATGAAGACTGTAATTGAGTAAAAAATGACAAGAGGCTCGACTTTTTCATACTTCCGTAAAGAATAAAAGATCAAATATAAATGGGAGTTAACATATCTACTATAAGACTCGAAAGACACAAGTTAGAATACTTTCATAATGAAATGGGAATCTATTCTAAACTTCTGAATGGCTATGTTGAATAATTGATATAACGTTGATCTCTCTGTTTGATACCTACATAGGTTCCCTCATTGGCAACATACACTTAAGGAGGTATTTAAGGGATCCTTTGAAATAGTTAGTCTGTGTGGCAAGGTTATGGCAAAGACGTACTTCTCCTCTGCCAACAGTAAGAGGCACGGGTGAAAACAGCGGCGATTTTCTGAAAGTTTAAAATGATTTCTAAGGTTTTTTCTTTCTTGCGACATTATTTTTGGGATTTACTTTTGAAGTCATCCTGAGGATTTGCTCGCGACGTTGTTTTTTCGGGATTTACTTAAAAAATCCTAAGGATTTAATTTGCGAAGTCTTTTATGGTTTTAGGAAGTCACCTAAGGATATATTTCCATAAGTCTTTTAAGGATTTACGTTCGAAGTCATCCTAAGGATTTATTTGCGAAGTATTACTAAGGATTTACATCTGGATTTATCTGTGAAGTTTCTGTAAGGATTCATTCGCTAAGTATTCTAAGAAATTTCTTGCCATTGATGCTGGAAGTTGTAATGTCACTCTAAGGTCTTCGTTGCTGAGTTATTTTAAGGTTATATTTCACTTTTATACGTTAGCACAGGCAGCTGAAGCCCTCATCAAAGCCATCCCATTAACTATATATATATATATATATATATATATATATATATATATATATATATATATATATATACTTTTTTCTTTTCTTTTCTTTTCCTTTCTTTTTTCATACTATTCGCCATTTCCCGCATTAGCCAGGTAGCGTTAAGGACAGAGGACTGAGCCTTTGAGGGAAATCCTCACTTGGCCCCCTTCTCTCTTCCTTCTATTGGAAAATTAAAAACGAGAGGGGAGGATTTCCAGCACCCCCGCTCCCTCCCCTTTTAGTCGCCTACGACACACAGGGAATACGTGGGAAGCATATATATATATATATATATATATATATATATATATATATATATATATATATATATATATATATATATACCCTATTACTCGCTAGATCATTCTGTGCACTTATCTGCACATTCACTCGAAGGGATTATTCGCAAAGCGCTTCAACTGAGTCATTCTCTGGTCTTACTCGCTCATTCTAATAACTTCTTCGCTCAGTCCATCCTTCTGATGAAGATCTAATCTCTGATGTATGCATAACGAGACTGCTGCTCTTCTCGCCCTCCGAACTCGCGGGTTAATACTCGGGTAATGGGCATGATCAACCCCCAGGGGCAGACGCAGTGACAATCTGGAAGCAAAATTTTTCCAAGCATCATCGCGTTGCCTCAAGAGGCAAATGGATCCTCTTCGTCCCCCTTGGTTCATCCATTCCAAACGTTCCGTCGTTCGTAACGTTCATTTACCACTAGGTTTCGTGTCCCATTCCTTATCCCCTTTCCTGTAGGACAGTCATAGCGGAGCGGTGTGAGTCTGGAGAAGGCGACACACCCTGGTCGATAGAGGTCTCCAATAGACATTAATGACGGTACGAGGCAAAGCCGGGTATCGAACACAGTTCAGTGAGGTTACGTGCTCTAGTTATAATTGAGATTATACTACGTGGGATTCGAGTCTTGTTAGTGTAGACTTAGAAAAACAAATAGTGAATTATATAAACGGATGGGAATACAAAAGGACGACTTCCATTTTAATGGGAATGGGTCCGACCTGGTGTTTCTAAAGCTAGACAAATGAAACAGGGTTCGTGCTGGTGGTCTAATTGTTCCACTGGAACGTGATGGTGGTTAGATGGTGGAGGACTGGTGGAAGGATGTGAAGAAGAGGGGATCATAGATGTGGTTGGTGTGGGGGTCCAGGATGTGGTTGGTGTGGGGATCAAGGATGTGGTTGGTGTGGGGGTCCAGGATGTGGTTGGTGTGGGGATCAAGGGTGTGGTTGGTGTGCAGGTCATAGATGTGGTTGGTGTGGGGGTCAAGGATGTGGTTGGTGTGGGGGTCAAGGATGTGGTTGGTGTGGGGGTCAAAGATGTGTTTGGTGTGGGGGTCATGGATGTGGTTGGTGTGGGGATCAAAGATGTGTTTGGTGTGGGGGTCAAGAATGTGGTTGGTGTGGAGGTCAAGGATGTGGTTGGTGTGGGGGTCATAGATGTGGTTGGTGTGGGGGTCATAGATGTGGTTGGCGTGGGAATCATAGATGTGGTTGGTGTGGAGGTCAAGGATGTGGTTGGTGTGGGGGTCAAGGAATAGGCTGGTGTGGAGATCATGGATATTGTCATTGTAGGCGTCGTGAATGTTGTCAATGGAGTTCGGAGATGTTGTAAGTACGAGTCGTGGATGATGTCAATGTTGGTCATACATGTTTTCACTAAGGGGGGGAGGGTGGTTGTGTATGTTGTCAGGGTAGTGTTGTAAGTGGAGGCACGTGGATGTTGTCAACGATAGTCTTGTAGCGATAATGGTTGTTGCTTGGAGACAACTGTAGTTATGTGGTAGTGCTGCTGGTTGTGTGGTGGCACAGATCATGGTCATAGCCATGGCAGTAGTTCCACGCCCAACCATCATTTTTGAGACTGATTATGTGCTTCTTGGCTACATGGCTTTATAATGAACGTCACAGCTCTTGTTTATGTCTATATGTATGTATGTATGTGTTTAAATATTACATATACATACATACATATATAAATAAAATATATATATATATATAAATATATTTTTTTTTAATTAAAATAAAAAATTTATTATGCCGTGGGGTTGTTTTGTTGGGGTTTAAATATTCTTCCTTTCTTTCGAAACTTTTTTTCCCTTATTTTGAAAAAACCCAAAAAAGAAAAAGGGGGTTTCCCCCCTTTTCCACAACGGGCCCCATAAGAATTTAAAAATTTTATAGATTTCAATTAATTTTAAACACACTCCCCCCCTTTCCCCCCTCACCCCTTGTAACACAAAAAAACTTTGGGCCCTGTTTTTTTAAAAATAAAATTCCAAAAATTTTTTTAAACCCAATCCCAGGTTGTTTTGGTTTGTGGTTTTGTCTTTGGGGGTTTTGGAAATTTGAAACTATAAAAAGTTAACTTTTCCCCAAGGGGGGAAATTTTTTTCCTGGGCAAAAAGGTTTTAAAATATCCAAGGCTTAACTTCTTTGTAATTTTTTTACATTTTAAAAACCAAAAAAAAAAAAAAGGGTACCTTTTTGAAATCGGGAAAGGTTAAGAAAAAAAATTTTAATATTAAATCAGACAAACCCCCCCCTCCCCCCCTCACCTTTTTTTAACCCCCTTAACAAACCCCTTCTTTTTTACAAACATAAAAAATTCGGGGAAAATTTATTGTCAACCAAGACGGGGGCCTTTTTGGGTTTTAAAAAATGCGTAAAAAAATTTACCCCCGGAAATAACAAAAAATTTTTCCCGTTTATGAAAGGTTTTAAATTTTTATCCCAAACAGAACTTTTTTTTTTCCCTTTGGAAAAACTTTTGAAAAGGGAATGGATTAACGTAAACTCAAAAATTTATTTTTTGAAATAAAAGGAAAAATACCCCTTTTCGAAAACCGAAAAAGGAAAGAAAAAAAAAAAAAAAAAAAAAAAAAAAAAAAAAAAAAAAAAAAAAAAAAAAAAAAAAAAAAAAAAAAAAAAAAAAAAAAAAAAAAAAAAAAAAAAAAAAAAAAAAAAAAAAAAAAAAAAAAAAAAAAAAAAAAAAAAAAAAAAAAAAAAAAAAAAAAAAAAAAAAAAAAAAAAAAAAAAAAAAAAAAAAAAAAAAAAAAAAAAAAAAAAAAAAAAAAAAAAAAAAAAAAAAAAAAAAAAAAAAAAAAAAAAAAAAAAAAAAAAAAAAAAAAAAAAAAAAAAAAAAAAAAAAAAAAAAAAAAAAAAAAAAAAAAAAAAAAAAAAAAAAAAAAAAAAAAAAAAAAAAAAAAAAAAAAAAAAAAAAAAAAAAAAAAAAAAAAAAAAAAAAAAAAAAAAAAAAAAAAAAAAAAAAAAAAAAAAAAAAAAAAAAAAAAAAAAAAAAAAAAAAAAAAAAAAAAAAAAAAAAAAAAAAAAAAAAAAAAAAAAAAAAAAAAAAAAAAAAAAAAAAAAAAAAAAAAAAAAAAAAAAAAAAAAAAAAAAAAAAAAAAAAAAAAAAAAAAAAATAAAAATCAACATAACAGAAGCACAAAATATAACCCACCCACCTCCCTCCCTCACAGACATATATGTTTCTATGGGACTGCACCTATACATCAACCCTCTTGTTGACACACATACGTAGTGGGTGCTATGGGCTAAAACTTTATACGTCAGACAACGTAGTTCGAGTGGCCATTGTCGGGCTCTTTGGAAAAATGTCGTACAAAAATACCCGCTCAGGACATCACATGAAAACATTCCGTGTTATGAAATGGTTTGATAACATGGGATAACACACAAGCACTTAGATACGTTGAAACATGGAAATATCATCTTTTCGCAAGGGAATGGAGGGTGATCGTAGACCTGAAAACGTATAAATGAAATGAAAAGAAAACCATCATCCCATATGTGGGACGAAAAGCCGACCAAAACGAAAGAAAAAAAAAAAGACCATACATACATACAGACATAAACAAATGTTCCCTACACTCGCTCTTTTGTTTATGGCTTTTTCCCCCCATAGATTTATACCTCTGAACGCTATTGTTTTGCGCTGGGGTGATGAACAAGGCAGTGAACACGGCATCCAGTTCCTCATGCCATTCACACTTCAGTGATTTACCGTGTCTTTTTTCCAAGCGAAATTACCATAGGTGCTACTGAAATATTCACAAGACACTGAGGGAAAATTCGTAATCTTTCACTTTTTTTTTTTCATGCATTCGATTTCTTTCGTATGATTGTCACTTTTCATAAGTTTTACTGAGACATCTACATATTGACCGAGTTGTTATCATATCTGTTAATGTTTTATCGATGGTGTGAACGATTACAAGCCAAAGCGAGACAGGCAACAAAGACAAAAGATTAAGTTATATTTTCAAAGCTGGGATAAGTTACAGAGATTGATAATAATAATGATAATAATAACAATAATAATAGTAATAATAATGATGATAATAATACTGATAATAATTAATACAATCAATATTGACAATATAAAGATGAAAACTGAAAATTTTAAAACGGAACAGGCAACATATGGTGTATATATATATATATATATATATATATATATATATATATATATATATATATATATATATATATATATTCCCTAGCATAAACCAGATGACCAACTTATCGACTAGCCCATAGTGGAGGATGAAAAGCTGGGCTGGTTCTGGACCGACTGTCGCAACCAGGATTCGAACTCAAGTGCTCGACCCTAGGCGGCCCGTGAGTACACATCACGGTCAGCAACCCTGCAACAAGGAGGTCCACTTCTAAGGGCCTCATCATTTCTACTCCCAAGAGCTCATACGATGAGGGTGACCCGCCACCATTCCTATTGCAATTATAACTCGATATTGTCGATTATTTGACGTCACTCATAGTTCTGTACCCATCCTCATGGAAGGGTTCCATCTCACTACCTAGTTATCTAAAGTGGAAGGGGAAATGATAGCATCACTTTGTGGATTAACAAATAATCAACTGGATTTCATAATCCGCCTCAGTAATACGTTGAATCTCGCTCGTCTTCGCTTCGACGACAAGGTAGCGAGATGAGACGCGCTTCGAAGCACTTCAATGATATGAATCATGTTAATGTAGGGTTAAATGCTTCATAAGAGGAAGTGATGAAGTACATTTGCCTTCATGAGACACAGAGGTTAATCGTCTCAACATCTAATGGAAACACCGGAGCGAGAGGAATGGCACAAGGGAATACAAAGGAATGATGAACTGTGAGATAAATGAAACAGGGATCACGCCCGGATATCATTGTTCCACTATAACGGGAGGGTGGCTAAATTATGGTAGAGGAAGGTGGTAATGGGTGTCGCCAGTGATGGTGGTAGGGGTGTTGGGTGGTAGTAGTGGTGGTAGGACTGGTTGGTAATGGGGGTGGGCTGGTAATTGTGGTTGATATTTGTGGTCATGTTGGTTGGTAATAGTACTGGTAACAATAGTGGTTGTGAGAGTTGTATGACCGACCATTCAGAGGAGCAATGATGTTGGTATTAGTAGTAGTAGTGAAATAGTAGTAGTAGTAGTAGTAGAAATAGTAGTAGCAGCAGTAGTTATATTAATACTATTAGTAGTTTTAGTAATATTAGTAGTAGTAGTAGTAGTAGTAGAAATAGTAGTAGCAGCAGTGGTTATATTAATACTATTAGTAGTTTTAGTAATATTAGTAGTAGTAGTAGTAGTAGAAATAGTAGTAGCAGCAGTAGTTATATTAATAATATTAGTAGTTTTAGTAAAATTAGTAGTAGTAGTAGTAGTAACAATAGTAGTAGGAGGAGAAGTAGCAGTTGCAGCAGTAGTAGTAATAGTAATAGCAGTTGTAGTAATAGTAGTAGTATAAGCGGTCGTCGTTGTAGTAGTAGTAGTAACAGTACTAGTAGTAGTAGTAGTAGTAGTAGTAGTAGCACCAGTAGTAGTAGTAGTAGTACCACCAGTAGTAGTAGTAGTAGTAGTAGTAGCACCAGTAGTAGTAGTAGTAGTAGTAGTAGCACCAGTAGTAGTAGTAGTAGTAGTAGTAGTAGCACCAGCAGTAGTAGTAGTAGTAGTAGTAGCACCAGCAGTAGTAGTAGTAGTAGTAGTAGCACCAGTAGTAGTAGTAGTAGTAGTAGCACCAGTAGTAGTAGTAGTAGTAGTAGTAGCACCAGTAGTAGTAGTAGTAGTAGTAGTAGTAGCACCAGTAGTAGTAGTAGTAGTAGTAGTACCACCAGTAGTAGTAGTAGTAGTAGTAGTACCACCAGTAGTAGTAGTAGTAGTAGTAGTAGTAGTAGTAGTAGTAGCAGAAGTAGCCACTGCCACTAACAGTAGCAGCAGTAGTAAGATGGTTGGCCAATTGACCAATACATTACAGTGATGTTGGTGTAGGTGAGAGCGTGGTATCCACCCCAGGCAGGGGGACGGGTCTACGGAACAATACTTTAAGCTGACTTTACGAGTGTGTAAAGCGGTATGAGAGTGGCCAATATAGCGGCCCGCCTCCTGCCCACAGTCAATATTAGCTTGACCAAAGTTGGTCGCTGCTTCTCTTGCCTCTCTCGCTCTCTCTCTCTCTCTCTGCTGTTGCGTCCTCAGCTTTATTCCTTACCTACTGTTGCCTTTTGGAAAGGGTTCATGGAACTCCTCTCTCTCTCTCCCCCTCTCTCTCTCTCTCTCTCTCTCTCTCTCCCTCTCTCTCTCTCTCTCTCTCTCTCTCTCTCTCTCTCTCTATTTACTGATGTTGTTTTTGCTGTTTCTGTTCACTTTTTTTTTTTAAGTTTCTCTTGAGCTTCCTGTTCCCCGTTTCCATTTCTGCCCTTACACACTCCTGTTATTGCTATTGTTGTATATTTCTACACTTGTTTTCCACTGTACCATCCTTTTTTCTTTTAGTTTGTCTGTCTACGCCGATTTCAAAGCCTCTCCTAAATATTGGGTAGACTTTAATGTTTCTTTTTTTTTTAAATTCTCCTGCGAATGATTCGTTTTCAACTGGATATCTATTTCTTGGCTTACCATCATCTGCAAACTTCGATATCTTACAATGCAGCCCATTATCAACATCGTTGATATATATATGGGAAAGAACCGGTCCAAAGACTGATCCCTATGGCACCCGACTTGTTAAACCTGACTTTTCTGAGGCTCGATATTCACCACTCGTTGTTTACGGCCTATAAAACATTTTCAAGCCACAGAAGTACAACCCCATCATTACTATATTACTTAACCCTTGCTTGTAGTCTTTGATTCGAAAGTTTATCGAATGCTTCTTGAAAATCTAGGTATATGACAGCTGCTTTACTTTCGTCATACATATTAATAATATATATCATAAAAGAAATCAATCAGGTTTATCAGACATAAGCCATGTATTCGTCGAAGAACCATGCAGAGAATGGTGAAATAACTTCATGAGATCCTCTGAACGGTTTACAGATTTTCCAGGAAAGATGATTTTCACAAGAATTAGGAAAAAAAAAAATATTCGACGATAATTTCCAGGCAGTGACTTGACTTAATACCTTCCCTGAATATTGGTGTTGCACTGGCAAACATCCATCCATCTGGAACTCTTCCTGTGTCAAGTGCCTCATTGAAGAAAAAAAACAAAAACATCCAAGGTCTTAACTACCTTATTTTTCGACTCTCATTATCCTTGATGAAAACTTATCACAGCTTACCGTTTTGTTTACTTTCATTCCATATATTGCTAACAATATATCTACAGTATTTATGTATGTTTTAGAACGTTTTCCACTCTTGGCAATGAATTTGGATTCGAGCTGGACATGAGCTGCATCACCAATCGTAAATAAAGACATAAAAACCTAATCATTTAAGAGCATTGATATGGCTTTGCTGTCCTGAACCAAATTCACCTTTTTCGTGATCATTGAAAACGTTGACTAGGCAATGACGCTCTTGCTCCTGGCTTAACTATAATACTCATTAGTGTTTCTTCTGCTATATTGAGCAATACATGCTTCATACTGATAATGACGTACAGATCTGTTAGCTTTTTTACAAAGATTTACATTATTCACTCTATCACGAAGGTCATTGGGCACTTTTAGCTTCGTATGCGAAGCTATTTCTTAGACAGCAGACACTTCTTTAGTTCATCGTTCCACCACTTTCGCTTTCTTTTGGAAAATGATCCTCGATACACTACGTTTTGGTACACATGTTCCCTCTCCTGCTGTGAAAGTTTTACTAAAGCTTTTCCAAGCTACGTTCATGTCGCTTTCTTTGACAATATCATTCCCGATTTGGCACTGCATAGTTATGACCATATTCTTGTGTTCTTGCAGGACTGTGTCTTGCTTCAGTAGTCTCTTCCATCAATAGTACTAGTACCGTGTAGGTCAAAGGTATTCTTGAAGTATTCTTCTCTGCATCGCTGGTTATGGGACAATACAACGCCCTGCATAGCTAACGTTTGTACATTATAGTCTCCTGCATCGCTAGTGTCAGTGTACAGAATCGCTATTGTTAGCATACTAGACTCTCCAGCATCATCAGTGTTGGTGTAGTAGAGTCTCCAGCATCATCAGTGTTGGTGCAGTAGAGTCTCCAGCATCATCAATGTTGGTGCAGTAGAGTCTCCAGCAACATCAGTGTTGGTGCAGTAGAGTCTCCAGCATCATCAGTGTTGGTGCAGTAGAGTCTCCAGCAACATCAGTGTTGGTGCAGTAGAGTCTCCAGCATCATCAGTGTTGGTGTAGTAGAGTCTCCAGCATCATCAGTGTTGGTGCAGTAGAGTCTCCAGCATCATCAGTGTTGGTGCAGTAGAGTCTCCAGCATCATCAATGTTGGTGCAGTAGAGTCTCCACCATCATCAGTGTTGGTGCAGTAGAGTCTCCACCATCATCAGTGTTGGTGCAGTAGAGTTTCCAGCATCACTCATGTTGGTTCAGTAGAGTCTCCAGCATCACTCATGTTGGTTCAGTAGTCTACTACACGCGTGATTAAGACTGGGCGAACAGCATGCTTTGCAGCATAGATTTTGTCTAATACATAATAGATAATAATAATATGGACGTTTATAGTTCGCAAGGAAAACGTGGAACAAAATTTAGTTAAATGCAACGAGGAATTAACGATCCCCACTTCAGGCCAAGATATACATTAATTTTCAACATCAGTGTTTAATTATATATGTACAACATTGCTTTCATCTCCTCTCCGCTCTGCTGCAGTAAGTGGAAGTACACACACACACACACTCGGTAAACACGGTCAGCGAACAAATCTCCCAGCAAACGAATGCAAACAACACCATGGCGTTAAGGTACTTATCAAATACGATCGAAAATCAGGTCAGTACAGGTTGTTAGGGGAGAGCGAGGAGAGATCTTCATAGGTCTCTGTTCATTGATGAATATATTTCACCAATTTTCACCTCAACCATTTTGCAACATCTGCAAGATCATCGATAACTCTTCCTATTATCACATACATTTACGTAAGATGACAAGATATTCTTCAAAAGAGCAGTCTCCTTGTCTGGACCTCTTTTACACGTTATAAAACGTCAAAGGTTACATATTTTTCTTCAAACCCACGAGTCATTTCTGTGGTGCCCTTAAACTAAAACTTGACGTTGCTAGTCCACTGCCTGCTAGTACTGAGTTACTGTAGCCAAATGTGCCCAGCATTGCTAGCGTTGGATAAAGGTATTGTTCGCTAAGCTGAATGATCGTCAAGTGACCTTAAAGAGTTCAGTTTTGTCGAGGAATTTCTCGCTCCAAAGTGTCCTGCTACTCATTTCAGAGCAGCCCTGAAGACGCAGCAGCCCTATACACAGAGCCTGAAATAATAATACTAATGACAGTCATAATACTAAGTATGATGATGATCACGGTAATGGCCATAATGGAAAAAAATAGATTAATATACATCCAAGAAATGGACCTCCCACGCCACAACAGAAGCTACAGAAACTATATAAATCAATTGATGGAGACGAATGGAAAAAAGATGAAAGTTTGTAGAAGAGGATATTTTTTTTTTTTTTTGAGAGAGCATTTCGGAGCGCGTGTGTAGGTCAACACTACATTATTCAATGGCAAACATCATAGTACACTTCAACTTTGATCTTAGGATAAGTCTCTCAACGTTAGAGTTTTTTTTAACTTAATTCTTTCCCCATTTTTTATACTCTCTCTCTCTCTCTCTCTCTCTCTCTCTCTCTCTCTCTGAAGTGTAATGAGGTCACATCTGTATACCTTCTAACTTTTACCACACAAGTCTGTGAGTTTCTGATATATCTCACTATCACAAACAGAGACGAAAGGACCGCCTGGTCTGTTGCGGTCTGAATTCCTTTTCATATCTATTCCCTTGTATTCCTTTGCATATCATCTGTTGATTTGAATTGATTTCTCCTTACGTCTTGAGATAATTCGTATTTCTCAATCGATTATAATATCATTTCTTTTTTTTCTTACGTTTAAAGACATTCGTATTTATAGATAGATTTGTCTCTAAAGTAATACAGACAGGCTATACATATAAGTATATAAAATATGCATAGCAATCGTCTATACGAAATAGATTAAGATATTTTACCCTACCTACCTGATTGGATTGATATTTAGCCAACTCTTTTGACATGGAAAAAAAATTCCTAAAGGTACATGAAAATTCACTTGGATGGGCTAAACGGAATCTACCACTCACGATTTCCTAAAGTACACATAAGGTCAAGTAAATAATTATTTTTTCTTAATATAGCAATCGGTAATCAGTCTTAATTCCAGTTATTAGATATTCATAGATTTACCGAATGTACATAAGGGGATATGATCACGATGGATGATACGATGATCAACCTTCTAATCTCTTGTAATCTTACCATGATCAAATAAGATTAATATTATTCACCTCTCACAAATTACAGTTGTCCTTGCCGTCTCACAGCTCACATAAAGAGCAAGACACCAATGTGTGTGTGTGTGTGTGTGTGTGTGAGGTGGAGGAAGAGAAGCCTGGTGTTAGAGCTGGTGCTGTGACATGATATGATCTTAAGACAATATAGAACCCAGGAACTGACATGACAGAAGCCATTGGAACCCAGGAAACAACAGAAGAAAACCAGAGCAGTTAAGGGAAAACTGTTTCATAAGCTTAGAAAGACAACATGAACTTATGTTTATAATACCACATTTCCCCACTTAGGCCCTTAAGATTGTCCAGGTGGACGTAAACGATTGTTTTAACAAGTGACTTTCATCCATGAAGTCTGGAAAAAGGTGTGTGTGTGAGAGAGGACACAGTGAGTAGTAGACTTACTGATATGATTCTCAGTTTCTGAGGCTTTGAAAATTTCTATAAATGAAAACAAAAGACATATAGAAATAACCAGCTATCTTGAACATTGTCTCAATGACATTCTGTCTACGAAGGTGATAAACAAATTACTTATGGTTTTACTAAAGTCTTTAAAGCATTTCTGTAAACTAAGGCATCAACGTGTTGCTGTAAACTAAGGAAACAAGGTATTTCTGTAAACTAAAGCGACAAAGTAGTTCTGTAAACTAAGGCGACAAAGTATTTGTGTAAACTAAGACGACAAAGTAGTTCTGTAAACTAAAGCGACAAAGTAGTTCTGTAAACTAAGGCGACAAAGTAGTTCTGTAAACTAAGACGACAAAGTAGTTCTGTAAACTAAGATTACAAAGTATTTGTGTAAACTAAAACGACAAAGTAGTTCTGTAAACTAAGATTACAAAGTATTTGTGTAAACTAAAACGACAAAGTAGTTCTGTAAACTAAGATTACAAAGTATTTGTGTAAACTAAGACGACAAAGCAGTTCTGTAAACTAAGACGACAAAGCAGTTCTGTAAACTAAGACGACAAAGTAGTTCTGTAAACTAAGATTACAAAGTATTTCTGCAAAGTAAGGCAATAAAATATATCTGTACACTAGCAACAAAGCATTTCTGCACACAAGCAACAAAGTATTTCTGTAAACCAAGGCAACAAAGAGAACTGTAATACGACTACTGATGTCTGTATTTCTATAAATCAACGTAAAGTAACTGGATTTATCATTTCTCTTTCCTCTGCGTATTCTTAGAAAAAACATATATGCGTCTCCCTTCACTCGTACAGTCTGTAGAAGCGAGAGTGGTGGTTTCAGGAGGTATTCTGTATCCCATTATGTTTTCAAGAACTGATCGAAGGCGCCACGGGAATATCACTATAAAACAAACTGTGTCATGCAGAGTTACTGAGACAGAAACTTAAAAGGGAAAATTTTGAGTCCCAGCAATATTTTGGTCTGATATATAAAAATGTAACCTAGAGTTTGAAGAACAGCAGGATATGAGACACACACACACACACACACACACACACACACACACACGCACGCACGCACGCAAACACACACATATCAAGGGCAGGCTAGTGTGCGTGTTTGTGTCTAAAACATACATAGGAATAACGATACGGTACATGTATCCAAGGTTAAGAGACGGGGCAACACGAGCAAAGAAAACCCCTCTCCCCTTAAAACACACACACACACACACACACACACACACAGTTCAGCCGCCTCCCTGTGTACTGTATGAAAAAATCAGATAAATCCTACTTTAGGAGATGTAGCGGGTTTAAAATGGATCCCGCCTTTGTGCGTGTGGACTGTCTTCCCTCAGTCTTGATGAACGTATTAGTCATATGGCCAGAAAAAAAATAAAAGAGATATGAAAGAAAATGAAGATGATGGTGTCCAGGGGGGAAATGTACTTCATTTGGTTTTGCAGAAGTCTCGTAAATATACGTAACTCTAAAAGTTTCTTTATTCATGACATATAAACAGCTTTATATACGTAGAAGGATCTCCCTGTCTTTAAACGTATAGGGAATGTGGCGCACGAGGGATGGAGTATATGATATAATATATATGATTAAGTCACATCTGCCAATCGCCTTAACTCGTACTACACACACACACACACACACACACACACACACACACACACACACATCACAACACTTCATGACCTGCGGTACCGACCAGTGGACGTGGCTACCTTTCTGAGCGCTGCTGGAGCCTCATAAGGATACAAAGGACTCCTGGGGCAATGAGTATATACATATATTTCTTTCAAACTATTCGCCATTCCCCGCGCTAGCGAGGTAGCGTTAAGAACAGTGGACTGGGCCTTAGAGGGAATATCCTCATCTGGTCCCCATCTCTGTTCCTTCTTTTGGAAAATTGAAACAAAATAAAAAACGAGTGGGGAGGATTTCCAGCCACCCGCTTCCTCCCCTTTCAGTCGCCTTCTACTACACGCAGGGAATACGTGGGAAGTATTCTTTCTCCCCTATCCCCAGGGATAATATCTATATCTATATATATATATATATATATATATATATATATATATATATATATATATATAGGCCTTTGTGGTGTACTTGTTGGCGTTCCTGACCGTGATGGGTTCACGGGCCGCCCGCCCAAGCTCGAGGGCACAGGTTCGAATCCTGGTTGTCGATCCACAGTCAAACCCATGACCAGATTTCATCGACCTCCTTCGCCGCTGCGGATGTCCAACCCACACCACTCCGATCTTGTCAGTCTCCAGAGCCCTAAGGACTTTGAATACTCCTGGTGCGTAGATCACCAGGGAAACTTTACATCTCAGGAGTTTTAATATGTGGTATAGTCTACTGGGAGCGAGGTACGAAGAGTACTACCCACGTATCTCCGGCGTGTCTCAGAAGCTGATTAAGAAGGTCTCTGGAGCGGGAGGAGGTGGGTACGGTCGCTGGACACGTTTCCCTTCCTTATCATCTCTTCCTCAGTTTATGAACTGATGGAGCCAAGCGTGGAATTCTCCACTAAGGCTCAGTCGTCTGTTCCTAGTGATGCCTTACGAACGCGAGAAAAGGCTAGCAGGTATGATATAATATATATATATATATATATATATATATATATATATATATATATATATATATATATATATATATGTATATATATATATATATAGTCAACAAGTAGCGAGTGTACATAAGATGCAAGTCAAAGCACAAAGAATAGGAAAATACGTATTGTCAAGCGCTTTCGTATATTCCATTCTCAAGACTGAATTTTCGTTTCCTTTTGGTTAAACTGCATATATATATATATATATATATATATATATATATATATATATATATATATATATATATATATATATATATATATATATATAAATATATATATATATATATATATATATATATATATATATATATATATATATATATATATATATATATATATACGTATATATATATATATATATATATATATATATATATATATATATATATATATATATATATATACATATATATATATATATATATATATATATATATATATATATATATATATATATATATATATATGTGTGTGTGTGTAATCCCGAGCTATGAGACTTTACCTAAAATCTAAAGCGTTCACAAATGTATTAAATGTTTGGATATCACTGCAAACTGTGTTGACACTAAAGGAATAGATCGTCCATTTTGATATCATCTGTGTAAGTCAAGTTGCTCTCAAGTTCTACCATTTCTGCAGTGTCGATGCCACAGTCCACCACTGGCGATGGAATCTTTAAATGCAGTCCACCACTGGTGTTGGAATCTTTACATACAGTCCACTACTGGTGTTGGAATCTTTACATACAGTCCACCACTGGTGTTGGAATCTTTAAATACAGTCCACCACTGGTGTTGGAATCTTTAAATACAGTCCACCACTGGTGATGGAATCTTTACATACAGTCCACCACTGGTGTTGGAATCTTTAAATGCAGTCCACCACTGGTGTTGGAATCTTTAAATACAGTCCACCACTGGTGTTGGAATCTTTAAATACAGTCCACCACTGGTGTTGGAATCTTTAAATGCAGTCCACCACTGGTGTTGGAATCTTTAAATGCAGTCCACTACTGGTGTTGGAATCTTTAAATACAGTCCACCACTGGTGTTGGAATCTTTAAATACAGTCCACCACTGGTGTTGGAATCTTTAAATACAGTCCACCACTGGTGATGGAATCTTTAAATGCAGTCCACCACTGGTGTTGGAATCTTTAAATACAGTCCACCACTGGTGTTGGAATCTTTTAATACAGTCCACCACTGGCGATGGAATCTTTAAATACAGTCCACTACTGGTGTTGGAGTCTTTACATACAGTCCACCACTGGTGTTGGAATCTTTAAATGCAGTCCACTACTGGTGTTGGAATCTTTAAATGCAGTCCACCACTGGTGTTGGAATCTTTAAATAGAAGTATTTAAAGTTATAAGATACATTCCTGTGAACACGTTGCTATATACCTAAGCCCAATATACTCTTCCAGGATCTTCCGCTAGCAGGTGGCTCACCAGGGGTCAGGTGCGTGACTCTTCTCTCTTAAAATCTGAACTGGACCGACTCTCGTGCCAGAGAGTAATAATGACATGCACATGCAAATGACTGTCGTATATGCCAAGTATACTTTCCGTGATATACCCTTGATATACACACGGCAACGTCGTAAGGAAGATATAATGCGAAAAATGAATTAAGATGGTTGTAAGTACCATGTGTCTCTAGTTTATATATATATATATATATATATATATATATATATATATATATATATATATATATATATATATATATATATACACACATACACACGTTCGAATATCATTGTCCCCCAGTTTTTAGAAGTATATCGTGTATGCTTTGTTGCAGCAATGCAGTTGTGAGTCTCCTGCCACATATTAGTTTAAAAATGTGCTACACCACATACGATATACCTCTGAGCAAAATATGTCGTCAAGAAGTATATCACTGTCTACATGACTAAGGAATAATATGAATTTAGGGATCACTTAATTAAATCCATACGTAAATACATAAGAAAAAAAATTGTATATTTCCTTTCTCTTCTAGACATGTTCGTCGTTTCCGGCCTTAGTGTGGTAACGTCACAAACCACTGGGAGGAAGAGTGAAGGGTCACCACCTGACCCGGTCACCAGCTGACCCTGTCACCAGCTTTCATTTGGGTGCAGCTGGTTGCAAAACGTCCCGCCACGAACGCTGCAGAAAGCAGGAGGAAGTTTTGACTGTAATTCTCGTCCAACAGATTGCCTCGTATTGCAAATACTGCATGATAAATTCCCCATCTTTATCTATTACGTGCCTCTGTACCGCGTACCAACTCGAATTAAGTAATCATGCAAAATTATATTGGCTCATTCATTGCCCATGGTGTCATTTGTATAATTATGACAATGATTTCTTCATGATAAACTTATTCTATATCATATTGTATATATATATATATATATATATATATATATATATATATATATATATATATATATATATATATATATATATATTAGTACACTTAACAGGTTATGAATCTATGACATTTCCATTCCTAGGAAAGCATTTTTTCAATGGCTACTATGTCATAAAAAATCGTGGTTACTCAGTTGCCTCTGCCCTAATTTCTAAATAATTTTGTAATGAATTCTAAATCTAAATTACAGGATACAGGTGCTTCGGAGATACAGGTGCTTCGAGTGTATGATAAGAAAAAAAAAAATGTAATTACATACTTGTAACGATTTGGTGTTTGGTTCTAAAGTTCTCTTCTAAGTAGAGCAAATGAATCATTACATGTGCAGAGGAGGATGACACAATCAAAGACTTTGTAGGGAAATATTGTTCCGAAGGCTTTTCTGCACCACTGCCTAACATCTATATATACTTATTCATTGTTTGGTATATATATATATATATATATATATATATATATATATATATATATATATATATATATATATATATATATATATATATGAATATAGTGCAAATGAACACGGACTTTTACAGAACACATGATGCCCTCCAACAGCCAGGACTCGAACCCAGGACCTTTGCGAGGCAGTCGGATCATACCCGAGCGATTAGCATTCCCGACTATCACACAAAGGTCCTGGGTTCGAGTCCTGGTTGTTGGAGAGTATCATGTTAGGTATACAGGTATCAATCTCATTCTATAATGGAATATGTGTACGTTAGTGTACACATTTTATTAATGATGAATTCCAATAGTTGCATTGGCCTGATTAGTTCACAGGTGGCCATATCTTGTGCCTAATCATCACCTACAATCTGTGTAGCATACCTCCCTTCGGGGCCATTGCAATGGACCACGCTTAGGCTGCCTATTATCCTGAACCAATGATGTTTTCCTTATGGAGAAAGGACCATTAGCTGGAGAATTATCCCGCGATGAGAGCCTTCGCTCTTGTCTCTCAATGACCACGGGGCAATGCTAAACCTCTGTTTACATGCCCTTTTACGACCACTCTCGACGTGGCCGGATTGCCCAAGCTGACGCAGATCTGTCTGTGGGTAATAATCTATCGCTCTCCGCCTTACCAAATCCTCCCATTTTGGTGCCTTACCTCTGTGGTGCTCCGCTGGGGGAATGTTGTTTCGTGCTCCGCCTACGGTTTCCGAGTGTGGTTTTACCTGTGTGTGTGTGTGTGCTCTCTCTCTCTCTCTCTCTCTCTCTCTCTCTCTCTCTCTCTCTCTCTCTCTCTCTCTCCTTGCTATTTCTTCCTCTGTTTTCGAGTGTGGTTTATCTGTGCTCTCTCTCTCTCTCTCTGTCTCTCTCTCTCTCCTTACTTAATTCTCCCTCTTCTTCACGTTCTTTAGTCGTACATTCGACATCCACTAAAAGGATGGCTTACTCTTCGCTATAATATCTTCTATGTGTTCGAAAATTAAAGTGAAAAAGACTGAAACAGCAGCACAAGCGGTGTGCATGTAAGAGTTTATATAAAGCAACAGTTTTAGATAAACTAAAAGACAGCTTCATACAGGACCTACAAAGCCCCCTTGATCGTTTTCGTTACGCAGTTTCTTCAAAAAAAAAAGTATATAAAAAGCGATCCAATATGTGGAAGAGTTAGCAGAATCCTGCATATAATGATAGGAGAAGGTGTTGAGATGAGGACAATGAATAGCTAGTATGGAGCCAATAGATACATACGATTATATGGAGGTTTGCACTTGCGATGATGAAAAAAAAGATTACTTTAGAATACTTTATTAAGATAATACTTCCCTCGGTCCTCTCTGAAGAGAGAGAGAGAGAGAGAGAGAGAGAGAGAGAGAGAGAGAGAGAGAGAGAGAGAGAGAGAGAGAGAGAAACCCAATGGCTTGTAATCTACCTCGAGACTGTGTTCGTGCGCATCCTCTTCAACGACAGGCCCCCAACCCACTGACGCTGACAGAGGCTAGCAATCACTTTACGGGCGACCATATACCCGAGGGAACTCTTAAATGAATCAGCTGAGTATGTGGGAAAGAAAATCTGCCGCAAATCGTGTACGAACGGAATTTTGAAGGCCTTTGGTAAAATAGAACCTTCGTTATGATTTTTCGTTCGACAGTGGCTAGACTTATCGGGTACCCAATGAATTCATCGCTAGAGGAAAAAAAATCTTTCTCTCTTATCTATAAAACACCAGACGAATTATGATGACTAAACGTTTAATAATTGGTGGACAATAATGCCACAGAGAAGGGAATTACGGAAAGGAAAATAAGAGAGTCTAAATTACCCGATCTCATTCCATTTAGCTGCTTCTGGTTACTAGTAAGAACATAATTAAAGTCAAACACCAATTAAACTGTAAGAGAGTTTAGGCCAATATTCATTTGATAATCTGAAGACAAAGTTTAAGAACTTGCAAAAAAAAAATGATTGTCTGTAATCTACTGCATATACTTATCTACAACTTATCTACAGGTAGATATATCACATAACAAATAAGCAACCTATAAGTAGAAATATCTAAGAATCTACAAATGTATTTTGAAATACAGATGTTTATGAACGAGGAAACAGCGTTTCGAACCTACAACTAAAGCCGTTTCATACGTACAGGCCGCCCTGAGTCGAACATAGGTTCGAATCCTGGTTCCAGCAGTCGGTCCATAGTCAACCCAGCTGTTCATCCTCCCCTTGGGGTTGGTCGACAAAATGAGTGCCTAAGTCAGGCTAATATATATATATATATATATATATATATATATATATATATATATATATATATATATATATGTATATATATATATATATATATATATATATATATATATATATATATATATATATATATATATATAATCATTTATTGCTGTCTCAGCTAACTTTGAAAAAAAAGACACTTCTCTGTTTCTACCGCGTCTACATCGTTACGACATAACCATTTGGTGAACTCTATGGCGTATGTGACGGCCATTTGCGTAAATGTTTGGCTTCTCTGGCCAACAGTTCTGTACCGGACGATCAGTGTGGTCGAGCTCATGAAAGGAAACTGCTTCGTCTTGCGCACTCTATCGACCAAGATTCCATCACACCCAAAGGACGCACTGGCCTGCTTGAGTCGTCCTGTTGTCCTGATATAACGTACCGACGTGCTTGAGACCTGCGCCGTTGACCTAAAGGGACGTGCCAACGTGCTTGAGACTCGTTCCGTTGTCCTAAAGGGACGTGCCGACGTGCTTGAGACTCGTGCCGTTGACCTAAAGGGACGTGCCGACGTGCTTGAGACTCGTGCCGTTGTCCTAAAGGGACGTACTGACTTGCTTGAGACTCGTTCCGTTGACCTAAAGGGACGTGCCGACGTGCTTGAGACTCGTGCCGTTGTCCTGATATAACGTACCGACGTGCTTGAGACTTGCGCCGTTGACCTAAAGGGACGTGCCAACGTGCTTGAGACTCGTTCCATTGTCCTAAAGGGACGTACTGACGTGCTTGAGACTCGTTCCATTGTCCTAAAGGGACGTGCCAACGTGCTTGAGACTCGTCCCGTTGACCTAAAGGGACGTACTGACTTGCTTGAGACTCGTTCCGTTGTCCTAAAGGAACGTACCGACGTGCTCGAGACTCGTTCCATCGTTCTTTAAAGGGGTCATACCGTCGTGTTTAAGGATCCACAAGAGAGCAACCGAAGCAAAGATCAATCTTACCAAAAATAGATCACGTAAGAAAAAAAAGGACAACAGTTCGATCGCATCTCTCTCTCTTGACCGAAATGTTTCTTGTGCAATGTCCACTCATTTATGAAATCCCTGACTTATCCTCGCGAGACACTGTGGACCAGTGGCGGTGTACTGGTTGACACAGACTGGACACATGCCGGAAGCATGTTGCTCCACCGAGGATTAAAGATCGCCTGCAGATCGGCAGGAGGCACTGCCTCGGCTCAGAGCAAGGAAAGAAGAAGCAGAATGGCGACAGTAGCTCAGTTGAAGTTATGAGAAACATAATACAAGTTTCTATCGTCTTTGTGACAGTCAAAGATAGAAGGAATATCGATTAGTTTGAGGGTTGGGATGGGTGTAGATGAATACGATGGTACAAAATCTAGTACAACTGCTTAGTAAGGTGGAATATACATGCAGGTATTACCCATCCCACGAACCCTTTGTCCAAGGTGTTCTTGTACCTCCAAGACTGTGTTACGAAGCAGTCGACAACTGCATCTCCTCAAGAAATAACATCCTTCAACTCGAAAAAGGACTTCGATTACATTCGTATTGCTTAACAAACTCCTTTCAAGTTAACCTGGTGATTAATTTCATGTGCTAAGATAGTTGCTTACAGAGAATATACCCGCTTTTTTCCCCCCACTGAACAGGTATATAGAATAGATTACATCCTTTGGTACAGGTGGTGAGTTCACCGAAAGACATCTTCATCATCTGTTTAGTATTTTACCCATATATGCACATGAAGGGAGGTAGGCAGTGTTGAGTCGTCAGCGTAAGTGTGTATTTGGTTGTCTGCTGAAGATAGCAAATCTCAAATGAAGAGCAGGAAGAGTGTAGGAGACAAGACAGAACCCTGAGGGACAACCTTGTACCGTTGGAGAACTTCATTAAGAAACAATTGCAGAGATAAATCAGATAAAGCAGCGAACGCATATGTCATTTATCAGTTACACAAAAGTAGCCTTTGCATGTTTTTGCTAATTAAAATCACCGTTATCAATTAAGCAGCATGAAGTGAAGGGAGTCATCGTAAATGTCATTGAACCACAGTACTGATTTGGGAGGATGAAGCAGTGTGTTGTTAGGGCAAGGGGGATAAACCTCTCCAGTCAGTAAAGTCGAGGCGCTCATCCTGTCAAAGCCTTTGAAAAAAAAAAAAAAATGTTGCAGCGTTTGCCAGTCCAAACGCGTGATCATGGTCCAACCAAATCTCAAGTTTTTGATAAAGATATCCTCAACTTTGGTCGACACAGCTATGCAAGTTTTCCGGCCAAGCAACACCAAATGCAAAAACTATTTACTCGTTTTCGAAGCCTCGAATTACTTTCTTTGTAGTCATTATCATGGACGCATATTATGGAAACGCATCTATCGGGTAACCACGATACGCAACATACGCAACTATCGGGTAATCACGATACGCAAAATACGCATCTATCGAGTAATCACGATACGCAAAATACGCATCTATCGAGTAATCACGATACGCAAAATACGCATCTATCGAGTAACCACGATACGCAACATACGCATCTATCGAGTAACCACGATACGCAACATACGCATCTATCGGGTAACCACGATACGCAACATACGCATCTATCGGGTCACCACGATACGCAACATACGCATCTATCGGGTCACCACGATACGCAACATACGCATCTATCGGGTCACCACGATACGCAACATACGCATCTATCGGGTCACCACGATACGCAACATACCCATAACATTCACTGCATGATCTTTCGCGTATCAGATTAGAAGAGTACATCAAAGCGAATCCAGGAAATATTGCGTTGCGAACCAAATCAATTTACTTTCTATCCATTCATCCCTCTACCTATCTATCTACCCGCCTACCTATCTACTATCTATCTCTCTTTCTATCTGTATGTATGCATATTATATCATTAACCTTCGTTCCCTGCAGAACGGAGCGGATTTAATGCACACAGGCGTGCACGTTTTACTGGAATCAATTTTGCCAGACTGAGGGCCCCGAGCCCTGCAGGCTAGCAAAGATAAATACACCTCCATATACATAACTGGACAATTGGTCCAATTCTTTTCTACCTTGATTTTTGGACAGAACTAAAACTCTCTACTAAATTATTTTATCTAGATTTCTTTATGGTCCGTTATAAACAAACGATATATATATATATATATATATATATATATATATATATATATATATATATATACATATATATATATATATATATATATATATATATATATATATATATTTTTTTTTTTTTTCAAACTATTCGCCATTTCCCGCGTTAGCGAGGTAGCGTTAAGAACAGAGAACTGGGCCACTGAGGGAATATCCTCACCTGGCCCCCTTCTCTGTTCCTTCTTTTGGAAAATTAAAAAAAAATTGATAGGGGAGGATTACCAGACCCCCGCTCCCTCCCCTTTTAGTCGCCTTCTACGACACGCAGGGAATACGTGGGAAGTATTCTTTCTCCCCTATCCCTATATATATATATATATATATATATATATATATATATATATATATATATATATATATATATACTCCATAAGGTAATATTTTCATTGATCCAAAGATCCAAGCGTCATGCTTTAGCTGTAAAGCAGATATTGAGGAGATACTGCTCAAACTATTGAGAAAATGGACGACTTAGGTCAAGCAGATTTATCCTATCACTGAGATACAATTGCATCTATATATATTATTCCTAGGGACAGGGGAGAAAGAATACTTCCTATGTATTCCTTGAGTGTCGTAAAAGGCGACTAAAAAGGGGGGGAGGGGTAAATCCTCCCCTCTCGTTTTTGAATTTCCGAAAGAAGGAAAAGAGCAGGGGGCCAAGTGAGGATATTCCCACTAAGGCTCAATCCTCTGTTCTTAACGCTACCTCGCTAACGTGAGAAATGGTGAATATATATATATATATATATATATATATATATATATATATATATATATATATATATATATATTCCTATGAGTCCACGGGGAAAATGAAACACGATAAGTTCCCAAGCGCATTTTCGTGTAATAATCACATCATCAGGGGAGACAAATGTGATCCTTTCCATTATATATATATATATATATATATATATATATATATATATATATATATATATATATATATATATATATATATATATATAAAATCATTTATGAGATGGCTTTGACTAAGGCATTCAATTTGCACGTCCCGTCACAGGTAACAAAAGAAATAAAAGGTAAAGCAGTTTATAGCTACAAGCGCTAACTTTGGACATATATAATGGAAGTAAAAACACCCTTACAACACGTTCACAAAGGTACCACTTGGCACGTTCTTAACTTCTGTGCCACTAATGCACAGTGAGAAAGAAGAGCCTGAAAAAAAAGAAAAAGCTCTTAAAGGGCATTAACATCTGTGGGATCGGCCATTTAGGAAATGGATGTCTTCGCTTTTATGGGGAAAAGGTTCTTCAATGGTCATCCAAAGAGGATTAAGCTGTTGGTTTATTGTAGATATATTAATGATGAGTTTCTCCTGCGTTGGAAATCGCTCGATTCTCTAATGCATTACATAGAAGAAGGCAGAGGAACTGTTCCGGCCGAGTTAAATACATGATCGCGTCTTACTGCGTATCTATCACCACCTTCGACTCGAGGTGTTGCCCCTCGAAGTGTTCAGGCAACGCCCTCGAGGA